>NW_023425404.1:33123053-33543053 GCF_014108245.1 Pipistrellus kuhlii | reverse complement strand
CACAACCACCAACAAAGCCTGGGCATATCAGGACCTGATAAAAAAAGAGAAATGAGCCTGCCAGTCTGCCCTGGGGAGATACAAAAAGATTCCCTCTTTTTCAACCAGAGAGAAGTGAGACTCTGGGGCAGGCTCAGGGCCTCAGTGTTTGAATCTGTCAAATGAGAAGATTGGACCAGAAGAGCTACAAAATTTCTCCCGCAATTCTGGGTGCCTGGGATCTGACCTGAAGGCGGGGAAGACCTCAACCATCCTACATCCTACGCGGGCTAGGAATTTTAGGATGCTTTTGCTGCAGCCTGCAACTCGGTGACAGGACTAGAATTTGGTCCTCTTTCCTGGTGGTCTGCCCCCTCCTCTCCATTTAGGTGGTCTGGTCTCCATCTGCCCACCCCAAGTCCCTGGGGCCTCCTGCTCGTCCCCCCTCACATTCCAATGGCCTTGGGGGCAGCAGCCAGACCAGAAAGTCCAGTTCCTGCCCATTATCACTGTTCACATCTGCACTGCAACCCAACACCAGCATTCCAAAGAGCTGCCCCCACCACCCACTGTGGTCAGTGTCCAGGCTCAGAGACAGGCCCCGAGCACGGGCGGGGTTCTCAGATTCCTCCCAGGGAAGGTCTGCCCCTGGGGAGGCTTCGACTTGCCTAGGAAGCCAGGGACCCTTTCCTCTGGGGTCCTCTTTGAACCTGACCCTCACAGTCTGCCTTCTTCCTATCTCTTTGTTTTGTGCTGAGGTCTGAGCGCACCTACTTTGCTCCTGAAATAGGAAGATCTCCCTCCAAGCAGAGCAGAGGCTGGTGGGACACAGAAATCACCCCACATGGAGAAAGAGGCAGGAGGAAGGACAGGCCGATAGAAAGAAAGGAGCTAGAGAAAGGCAGACAGTGGGTAGGACAAGGCAGGAGAAACTAGGGATGAGGGATGACAAAGACAAAGACCTTAATCATGGTCTCACAGGAAGGCAGAGAGGACGAGCAGTGTATATAATAGGAGTATCAAACAGCAGGGAGACCAAGATCCAGAGGAGAGCTGGAGAAGGGTGAGTGGGAGGGAGAAGCTGGGATGTGAGCCCTTAGCATCAAATTTTGCCCCTCCCTCCCCCCGCCCCCGCCTGAATCAGGTGGCTGGCTGGCAGGTATTTTATTAAGCCCACACTCCCCACTCCCTTCATTTCCCTGCGATCTGGCCAGGCGACCCTCCTGCTTGCCCCTCTTCAGGCGTTTGTTCCACCCCCGGCCTTTCCACCCTAGCTCTCTAGCCCGGCCACAAAGCTCCAAGGAAAAGGGGTTCCCACAAGAAGGCCCTTCAAGGAGAGCTGGACCCCAGTCTTGGGCCCCAAGCACATCCTTTAGGTATGCACCACACAGGTACACACGGCAATACACAGGTATGCATGCACACACACACACACACATACAAAAGGTCTCTACATTTCTTGTTGCATCAAGGTTATGGCCAGAGAATTAAAGGGGGGCATAGGTTAATTACACAAGGCAGACATTTTTGGAATCACTCGGTCCAGTTTAAACAAAGGCCACAGCGAGCTGTTTGGTTTTCCATCCTGGGTGCCCTTCTGTTCCATCCTACGTTTATTGAAGCCTGTGCACAACAGCCGTCAAGCTGCTGTGAAAAGTCTCTCTCTTCACACACACACACACACACACACACTCACTCACATGCATGCCTGCAGGGACTCTGCAGAAGAGAGAGAAAGGCAATACAAGAAGACCAGGAGTGAAAAAGTCCTTTCACCCTGGGGGTGGGGAGGGGACAAGGGGTTAAGGGGGGCTGGGGGCCTGTTTCATTTGCAGGCTGCAAATGCCTCCCCTATTCACCGGCCCGCATTCCCAGCCAAGGCGCCTGGCCAGGGACAATGCCGGGCACAGGAACACAGAAGACTTGCACATTGTGTTCAAGGGGCCAGCTGGCTGCCTTGGACAGCGGAGCCAAGGTGTGGGAACCAGAGGCATTCGACTTCCACACTCAAGGCCTGCGGGTGGAAGCGAGGGGAGCCCTCCCCCAACGGGCCTGGGATACAGGCCTCCCTCATCCAGCCAGGGAACAAAGGCCAAGGTGGCAGACCCCAAGATCCAGCCATGAGGGATTCCAAGCAAGTTGGTCTCCGATTCACACCCCAGCTGGCGAGGAAGAGAGTGTCTCAGCTCCTCTAGAGATACACACGCAGCAGCAGCCACCCCAGGATCGTGCGTGCCCCGAGTTTGTTCTATCCCCCTGCCGATCCTCCCTGTTCACAGGCTCCTGTTCCTTTGAGCTATGCTATCAATTACGAGACAGGGGGAGAGAAAGAGAAAGCAAGAGAGAAGCAGAGAGAGAAACAAGAGAGACAGCGCCTTGCACCCAGAAGCCGCATGTTCTTTAGTTTTTACCAGGCTCCGCAGGCAGGGGGTGTGAGAAACACAAAAGGAAGAGAAGCCCTTTAGGACCTTAAAATCTAGTTGAGGAGACAGATGGACTCTCCAGCGACAAAACAGTTGCTTAACAATGCAAGCAGCCATCGCTGAGAGGAAGGTTGAGCCTAAATGCCACAGACCACAAATACCGCCTGCCTCAGCAGGGGGCAGAAGAAATCGCTGTAAGCTAAATGGTCTTTAGGGAATGAGTGGGTGAAGAGGAGCAGGGGCGAGAAGAGACGGGAAAAGGCCCAAAGAAGACGGATGTGTCCCAAGGGTTGGCTGGAGGACAAGGAAGCCTTCGCTACCTTAGGGCAGAGAGGAACCTCGGTCCAGCCACCCAACTTTACAACGAGAAAAGCGAAGCCCAGAGAGGGTGACTGACGTGCCCGGAGCCACACAGGACACCTGGTGTCCAGGTGAGGGTCTTCCCGTTGTACCTTGCAGCTTCTCAGGAGTGTCCGAAGGCGTTGGTCTGTGGAAGGCTGATGAGCAGGTAACAGGGCCTGAACCTTACCCATCTGCACCTACTTCTGTGCCATGGCGTACATAGGGTAAGCTGCCTGGCATGAGAGCAGATCGAGGCACCATCACACCAGTGACACTTCAGGGCCTGATCACTGTCCTGGTGGGTCGGCAGACGTGTGTGAGGGCCAGTGGGGGAGACGTCCCTGCTGAGCTGCTCTTCCCGGCAGAGAGAAGAGCCTGGCTTCCACATACCAGGTGTGAGCATATCATCTCCCGGTGGCAAAGGCCTCCCGGTTATAGCCACTTCTCCCACTGCCCTGGACAGAAGCCCCTAAATCCAACGAGCCCCTCAACACAAGCTCTACTCCCCAACAGCTCCAGCCCACAGTTTTCCTGACACCCCCACCCCACCCCCACCCCCACCCAGACCTGGTTGCACACACCTATGCCCAGACTCTGCCCGCAGATCCACACAACCAAGGATCTGGCTGCTGAAAGAGGGTTTCAGAGTCGTTGCTTAAACTGCCCTCCCTCAGACAGACTGAGAACGATGTGGACTTTAGAAGTGGGTAACCGAGGGCCTGAGGAACAGTGATGTACTGAAGCAGAGACAGAGGGGGTTAGAACTGGACTCCCTCCCCTCTCACCACACCCCACTGCCTCTTTCTAGGGATCTGGACTCACCAGGAGCCTTGCTGGAACCACCACAACTGACAGCTTAGAACATCACATTGCTCACCTCTACTACCTCCCCAGGATACTAATAGTTAATCTTTAAGGAACACTTTCTATGTGCCCTGTACATGCTAAGTTATCCTAGGTCAGTGGTTGGCAAATTGCAGCTTGCGAGCCGCATGCGGTTCTTTGGCCCCTTGAGTGTGGCTCTTCCACAATTGAAGAAGTGGTGTTAGAAGAAGTTTAAGTTTAAAAAATGTGGCTCTCAAAAGAAATTTCAATCATTGTACTGTTGATATTTGGCTCTGTTGACTAATGAGTTTATCCTCACAACTAGGTCATCCTCACAAGATTTCTCCTTGGCAAGTATTACTTCCCCATTCTAAAGACGAGGAAACTGAGGCTCAGAGAGGCTAAGAGACTTGCCCGAGTCCATCCAGCCAGCGTCTCGTGGCCTCCATAGCCCATCCGCTTAACCACGGTTGGGCCCGCCCGGTCTGGATGGCTCAGGCTGGGAGGGCGGCAATCCTGGCTTCTGAGAACCCAGCCAGCATTGAAACGGGCTGGGCCTCATCCTAAACTAGTGGTCAATACCCAGCACTACCAGCAACACTAATAATGAGCATTTCCCAGATGCCAGGCCTGTGCCAGGTGCTTTACACTCATCACCTCATTTAAGGCCCCAACAGTCCTGATAGGCTGGTGGTGTTATGCCCACTTTTTAAAGTTGAGGGCACAGAGGTCAAGAGGGTTAAGTAACTAGTGGTAAGGACACATAACCAAGGAGTGTCAGAGCCAGGGTTCAAACCCCCCTTGGGCTGGCCTGAAGCCCATGTACTTCTGACTTCACTGTGCTGCCTGTGGACCCCGCACCAGTGATTAGGACACGGGCCGTGGGTTCTCCTCCAGCACCTGGGGACCAGCAGCGTCAGCGTCACCTGGGCTTCTGTTTGACATGTAGAACCCCCCTTGGCCTGGACCCGTGGTCGGCAAACTGCGGCTCGCGAACCACATGCGGCTCTTTGGTCCCTCGCGAGTGGCTCTTCCACAAGATACCACGCCCTGGGTGAGTCTATTTTGAAGAAGTGGCATTAGAAGAAGTTCAAGTTTTAAAAATGTGGCTCTCAAAAGAAATTTCAATCGTTGTACTGTTGATATTTGGCTCTGGGGACTAATGAGTTTGCCGACCACGGGCCTAGACCTACTGATTTAAAATCTGAATTGTAGCCTGACTGGTTTGGCTCAGTGGATAGAGCATCAGCCTGTGGACTGAAGGGTCCCAGGTTCGAGTCCAGCCAAGGGCACATGCCTGGGTTGCGGGCTTGATCCCCATTGGGGGACGTTCTGGAGGCAGCCAATCAATGATTCTCTCTCATCACTGATGTTTCTCTCTCTCTTTCCCTCTCCCTTCTCTCTGAAATCAATAAAGTTATAGTTTTGTTTGTTTTCTAAAATCTTTATTGTATCAAGATCCCCAAGTAATTCACAGACACAATACAGTTTGGGGAAGTCCTGCTCTAGGTCACATAGCTCTTCACTCCAGTCCCCCCAGGGGCCTGACACCAAGAACTGAGGCCAGGAAGGGAAGGGCAGGAGCTGAGGGCTTCTGCCTGAGGGGAGCAGGGGAGCAGGAGAGGACCCCCCAGTTACCACCCCTCCTGTAGGTAGCCATCCCTCTCTGAGTCCTCCAGGCACACAGAATCCACAGGTGTGAGTCCATGCACCCCTCCCGGAGGGATGGCAGGGGGCCTCGCAGGGTCTCACTGCCCAGCTTCAGCTCACGCCCAAAGGCTTGGGAGAGTCCCCAGGCTCCCGCAGGAAGGGGTTAAAAAAGAACAAGTCACACTCGGCTCCAATAACTCCACTCCCTGATAGGTTTCCCAGGAGTGCTCCGGGCCTGAATCCCAGGGGAGGAGCAGAGGAGAGGCTGGGAGCAGACGTGGGCAGCTTGCTGTTGTTGGCCATGTCAGTGAAGCTGCCTTTAAATGAAGATGGAAGTTCTGGCTCCCACTACTGGGCACCTTCCATGCGCTGGGCAAAGTGTGGGTGTGGTAGTCCCCACAACCATCTCTCAGGGCAGGTGTGCGTGTTACAGGCGAGGAAACTGCCACGGGGAGGCTCACCGGTCCAGCGTTTCCCTCTTCACAAGTGTCTCCATTTTCACCCCCCAAACCAGAAGCACATGGGACAGCAGGGCGGGGAAAACTAGAAATGCTAGACGCTCGACCCTCATGCTAGGACCCGACCCACTCCATCCTAAAGGGAGATACTCGGAGCGGAGGCCCCCTAGGAATCAGCCTGTAGTTCAGCCTGCTCTGGTCAGGCCAATGTCCAGTGCAGCGTCTGAGCCCCCTGGGGTGGGAGGCGGGTATTCCCTGGGGTCAGCCCACCTGCCCACATAGACTGGACCCCATCTGCTTCCCTGGGCTAGTCCTCTGGGGGACTGGGTGTCAGTAAGGGGTGCTTAGCACGTCCCTCCCATCAGCCGCTGTGGTCTCCTCACACCTTTCCAGCACTGCACCCTCCAGGTTACCCCATCTGCAGTGCCTGCAGGTAGAAGGCAGGGAGTTCTTCCCCAAGGAGGACACCTAGGCAACGAAGCAGCCCTGCAGGTTTCTAGGGACAGCAGCCTGTGAAGTGAGAAAAGGAGAACTAGCCACTGCTTGCTTGATATCCAAGCATTTCCCCATGCCCCCTCGCCCCCCGCCTTTGGGGGGAGAGAGGCCATATCAGACTGCCAGTGTTTGGGGGCAACACCCCCCAGCTTTCCCCGGACCTGGACCCGCCAAAGGCTTAACGAAGGTGACCTCACCCACCACTGCTTCCTCCCCGCCAGAGCCCACAGCGCAGCTTTTTATACCGTTAAGCATCTAAGGAAACCAAACATCTTGAAAGTATTACCATTTATAGAAAAACACATTTGCAATTAACTATATAGAAACACCTGGGGATTTATCTCCCAGGCGCAGAGGTCACCAATCCCCGGGCACTGATGTGGGTGAGGGAGTGGGGCCCGAAAAGTCTCATTTCTCCCACCCGCAAGCTTCCTCAAGTCCCTGCCCCCTGTGCGTGCTTCTCTTCCTCACACCAGCCATCTGCTCCGGGGCACACTAGCCTCCCCCTGCCCACCGAGGGCCAGGGCGTGAGGGTCGCTGAGCCAGATTCAGCCTCCAGGTCCAGAGCTGCCTCCGGAGAGCTCCATATGGGGCCTGGGCCAGCCTTCCTGAGAACAAAGGGGCATCTCACACGCGACCAGAGGGCTCCTGCCTCAGGACGATTCATCACTCACCAGCCGCTCAGAGCAACTGTGCAAATGCCCTCAGAGCCAGGAAGAAACTTGTCAGGGATCAGGCAGGAAGGAGGCGGCCTGCCATAGGTGTTAAGCGGGAGGGTGTGGGGTTCAGACTGCCTAGCCCACATGTGTCAAACACAAGGCCCGAGGGCCAAATCCGTCCCGCCAGGCCTTGCAATGTGGCCCGCACCGCGCTGTCATCACTGCACTCCGCTGCGTTTCCATCACAATGACAGTTTATGACTGTTCAGTAAACCATTCGGCCCGTGATTTAGGCTGGATTTTAGATTTTGGCCCCTTCTCTGATTGAGTTCGACACCCCTAGCCTAGACCAATGGTCAGCAAACTCATTAGTCAACAGGACCAAATATCAACAGTACAACGATTGAGATTTCTTTGGAGAGCCGAAAACCGACTCCTGCGCGTGGGCCGCGGAGTTTCAATCGCACTGTACGTACGCGCCCGCACGTGGTGTTTTCTGGGAGAGCCACACTCGAGCCGCAGTTTGCCGACCACTGGCCTAGACTGCAGGCCTGGCTTCTCTGCTTACCAGAATGGCCCTGAATCCCCCTAAGTGTCAGTTTTCTCACCCGAGAAAGGGGGATGGTAACTACCAATCTTCCTGGGTCTTTGTGATGGCTGACTGAGGTAATCCAGGCAAAGCACATAGGGTGTCAACCAGTTAAAGCACCCTCTCTAAGGGAGCCCTCCCACCCTGGGGAGTACCGAGCTGTGAGATGGAGAACATATACACCTGCCGAAACTTTGGTGGTTCCAACTATGGCTCCCCCACCCGATAGCCTGCCATCTCCCCAAGATACAGAGATAATTTTGGTTTAGGCAACAGGCTCCCACAAGAACTGTGCAAAGCAGGGCAGTAAAACACTTCCATCCTCCCCTCACACCATCAGCTAAGGCAAAGCACAATTCCAGCGCTAAAGCATTTTGCTTGGCATTTTCTCTCCTATTCAAAAAAGCACAGCAGGTAGCAATTCACCACAATGTACACGTTAAGTATCTTAGGATTTTATTGTCAAGTATACCTCAATCAAACTGAAATTTTTAAAAAGCACATCAGCATGAAGGTGAGTGGGAGAAGTGTTAATGCTGTTTCTGCAATAACTCCAAAAAATCATTTACCGTATTTCTTGTAAAGCAAATTGTTGACAAGCTTCAGAATGTCATTACTGGTATAGTGAGATGCGAGGTTTATACCCCTCAAAAGGTTGAAAGTCAGCACATAATTAAAAATTCCACCCTAGCCAGTTTTGCTCCGTGGTTAGAGTGTAGGCCCTCGGACTGAAGGGTCGCGGGTTTGATTCCAGTCAAGGGCACATCCCAATCAATGTGTCTCTCTCACATTGATGTTTCTCTCTGTCTCTCCCGCTCCCTTCACTCTTTCTAACAATCAATGGGGGAAAATATCCTTGGGTAAGGATTAACAAAAGTTCCATGTAGCCAAAATTTCCCTTCAAAAATATCTTAAACCATCCAAAAATACGACAAGTGTTTATCTTGAAACACAAAACTCATACTCAATGGATCAGGAAGCTCACAATATACAGGCATAAAGAAACTAAGACACACAAAGTTGGATAAAGTGCCCCCTCTCTCTCCCTCTTCCCACTACACTGTTTGGCTATATTATTGTCAAATCACAATCTAATCAATTAAATGAGTAATTCCACCACCATAAATTACTGCTATGCACTTCTCAACAGACACAAGCTGAGAAGTTAGTCCTCTGGAAGGCTAGGATGGAACTGCTCCTCCGGCTCCCCATGCCCTTGACCCCCAATTTGGGGAAAATAGTAAAAGGTGTCCACTTACTTGCTGCCTGGATGCGAGCCTTCCGGCTAACCACCAGCCCAAAGCGATTCTGAGCCACACACTCATAGTCGCCTTCATCTGAAGGGCTGTCTCCTTGATCCAGCCGGAAGTGCCGGATCACCAAGGACCCATTGGCCAGCATGGTGGAGTGAGGACCCTCCGGCAGCTCCACCCCATTCTTCCTCCAGGTGATTCGCACTGGAGGGGTCCCTTCCACCCTGCAGCCCAGCACCACAGGCTGCCCAGGGACTGCAACCTCATCGCTTGGCTCCACAGCAAAGGCCAGTTCGGCAGAGTGGTCAAGACCTGCATGGGGCAGGGGAGATGAGAGGAAAAGAAGAGATCAGTGTGGAATGAGCAGACAGAGAGAACTCCACACACACACACACACACACACGTTCTAAGTTCTCTGGATCTGTGCATTTCATCCCCATCTTTCTGTAATGTTCATAGGAATCTCTAGTAAAACGTAGGACTTTGTGCATTATGAAGTGTCATCTCATGCTGTAACTTAATCCACACACAATCTCAGAAAGATAGACCTTATTTATTCTATTTCCTCTTTTACAAGGAAGCTGAAGCCAGAGATATTAAGCAACTTGTCCAGGGTCTTGCAGTTACTAGTTGCAAATTTATTAACTGCAAGATTGGTTCCAACACAGCTGCAGCCACTTCTGTGGTCAGCATGTTTAAGCACGAAGCTTCACAGACTTCCACAGAGCGTGACCACGGTAAAGTATTCAACCTGTCCTGGCTTCCCGCTCTTCATCTGTTTACATCAGGAGCAACAACAATTCAACTTGAGTTATAAGGTTACCAAATATGATTAGAAGACTTAAAGGTACTCTGAAAAGTTAAAAGTTCTAGACACAGCCCTAGCCAGTTTGGCTCAGTGGATAGAGTGTCGGCCTTCGGACCAAAGGGTGCCAGGTTCGATTCCGGTCCAGGGCACATGCCCAGTTGTGGACTCAGTCCAAGGTGCAGGAGACAGCCCAATCAATGATTCCTTCTCATCACTGATGTTTCTATCTCTCTCCTCCTCTCTGCAATAAATAAAAATATATTGAAAAAATTCTAGACATTTATAAAGTGAGAGAAATAAAACAGTGCTCCTTTTTGCTGGCAAAACCATCTGAGGTCTGATGGGTGCCTGGCAGGGAGCAGGATGTGTGGGCCCTAGAATGCACTGGATATTGTTTTTTGTTGTTGGTTTGGTTTGGGTGGTTATGTTTTTGTCATAAGGAGAGAAGAGGAGCACCAAACGTCAAGTCAGATTTCCCAAAATTCTGGAAAGAGAAGGTTTCTAGAACCTTTAGTCCCAGCAACAGATCCACTCCCGCAGAGAAGAGGAGAGCTGGGAGACGAGGGGAAGGGGTGTGGAGGAAGAGCAGGACAGGGGAATCAGGAAAAGCCTTCAAGGAAAGACAAGCGCTCCAATCCCAGGCGCGATGCCAAGACGCCAACTTCTCCAACAAGCAACTCACCAGGCCAGTTACAACTTCCCTCCAGGAGATAAGGACCCGCCTACGCGGAGAGGGCAGCCACAGACCCTTCCTCACATCTCCAGAAAACTAGCGACCCCAGAGCTGCCCCTCCCCAACAGACAGCGTCCGCCCGGCTGGGGGAGATGGGGGAGTGGGTGGAGAAAAAGGAGGGGGGCTGGGGGTATGGACGCCCCCCCCCCCTCAGGGATATGTAATCTTTTAAGACGTTCGAAGATCATACCTCTTCAAACCGCTACCCAGGACCTGCAGTTCCCAACCCAAGCTCGGCATAGCAGCGGGGATAAAGTTTCTCCTGGGGGCGCACGCGACAGCCTACTTCTCGGAGCTGAGCGGAGAGAACACGCCCAGATGCCCAAAGGGGTGTCTGCTGAGAACTTGGGGTAGGAGAGGAAAGGACTAGATTTGCACCCATTACAGCCACTGAGAGAACCGGGTGGTGAGACGGGCTCCGGGCAGCAGAACCGGACCCGGAGCCCGGGACCGGGGCGGCTGGGCGAGCGCACACCCCGGGGAAGGCGGGCACGTGGGCACCCGCGCTGGCTCGCTCGCTCGCTCCGGGTCGGCTCCTCTCCCGCTTCCTCCGCTCGCCGGGTGCCTCCCCAGCCTCCCCATCCCCACGCGCGGCCGCCGGGAGCCTTCCCCCCTCTTCCCCCCATCTCTCCCGCCCCCCCCCCCCCCCGCGCCCCGGTCCCACCTCCAAACCCAAGACGCGCCTTTCCGCCCGGGGCAGCCCGCCGGCTCCCAGCCTCCGGCCACCCTAGCCCCTAGCTCTGCTGTCCCAGCCCCGCCCGCCGGGCTCCGGCCACCCCAGCTAGCCCTCTCGGAGGGACTCAATCCTGCGGGTCCCCCCTGGCTGGTTCCCCCAGCTCCCCAACTCCAGTCCGCCCGCCTGGAGCTCACGTTTTGCCGCACGCCTTTACCCCTCGGTCCGGGTTCGGGTGCTGCCCCGAGTCCTGGAGCCGCTTCGGACTCAGCCGGGGCTCGGTCCCCAGCATCCCCCGGCCGCCCCAGCCGCCCGGCCTCGGCGCCCTCTCCCCCCCGGCTCCGCCCTGGCCGGCCCGGCTCCCCATCCCGGGCGAGCCGCTCCCGCCCGAGTCCTCCCGCAGGTCCTCCCGCGGGTCCGCGCGCTCTCCCGGTCCGCCCTGCCGCCCGCTCACTCCCTTCCACCCCTTCCCGGCGGCGGGCGCCCACTCACCGCCGCTGGGCGCGGGCAGCAGCAGCAGCAGCAGCAGCGGCGGCGGGAGCGGCGGGAGCCGGGGCCGGGGCCGGCGCGGGGGCGCGGCGCGCGGAGCGGCCATGGGGCTCGCGGTCCGTTCGACTCCGCGGCGCGCGCGGCTCCGGGGCCTCTGGCGGCTCACAGCGCCCCGCGGGGCCGGCGCCCGGGCCGGGCCCGGAGCAGCACCGGCCGGGGTCGAGCCCGGGCGGCGGGGCGCGGGGGCCGCATGCCCGCCTAGGCGCGCCGGGGGAGCGCCGCTTGCGCCATCTTGCACCCTCCGCGGCGATCTGTCAGCCTCGCCCGAGGTGCGCGCTCCTCCGCACTCGCCGCCGCCGAGCCCGCCCCGCCCTCCTCCCCCGCCCGCCGCCGGCCGCCCCCCTGCCCGGCCCTGCGGTCCCCTCCCCCCGGCCCCTCTCCCCGGAGGCCCGGGCTGGGGAACAAAAGAGCCGGCGAGCGCTGTGCGCGGCCGGACATTCCGGGGCCGGGCGGACGCGCCCCTGAGCTTTGAACTGCGGCTGCAGCGGCCGGCGCCGTCCCGCACCGCGGCCCCCGCGCCCCCGCCCCGTGGGCCAGCCCCGACTTGGGGGGACCGGGAAATGGGGGACCCGGCGGGCTGTGGGGTGGGTCCGGGCTGCGGAGAAACGCGCGAAGATGCGAGTTCTGCTCGGACCATCTCTTTCATCTGCGCGCCCTCCTCCGCCGTGTCCAAGTCTATATTCTCGAGATAATCCCCCTCAGGACGGCATAAAGTTGTCAAAGATTCCGTTTTCCATGCGTTTCTGGGACTTCCACCCAAAGGCGGGGACGTGGAGCTGCAAGATTGGCCTCTCTAGACTGAAGCGGGAGTCCCCCGCTTGCGTGGACGGGAGATGGAGGGGTGGGGAGCCGCCTCCAGGGTGGGGAGAGCCGACCCAGCAGGACAATGAGGACGCTAAGGTACCCCAGTCACCCGGCTCCCCACCGCAGTTCCCCGAGCTGTGGAGCCCAGCCAAGCCCGGCAGTCAGTCTCTGAGTTCCCCTGAAAAATAAAGATCATCATCTCTCTCCTACCCACCCCTAGAGACCTTTAAACCACCCGGGTCCTGACCTGGGTACTGGAAAAGCAAACCACAGGTTAAAATTCCCAGGAACATTTCCAAAGCCCAAAGAAGTCGCAGTGTTTCGCATCAGAGAACAAATAAGGAGACAACCTAGGTCCCCTGTGAAAATGGCAACTCCTAGGAGTTACATGGACATCTAGCCCTCAGAGATCTTGCATCTTCATCACTCACTATTATCTGATCTGTTGAGTCCAGCATGATGGGCTAGTCCAGTGGTCGGCAAACTGTGGCTTGCGAACCACATGCGGCTCTTTGGCCCCTTGATTGTGGCTCTTCCACAAAATACTATGGCCTGGACGAGTCTATTTTGAAGAAGTGGAGTTAGAAGAAGTTTAAAAATTTTGGCTCTCAAAAGAAATTCTAGTCCTTGTATTGTTGATATTTGGCTCTGTTGACTAATGGGTTTGCCGACCACTGGGCCAGTCCAACTGAAATTATTGAGCACCGCCTGGCTGGTGTGTCTGGGTGGCTGCGTATCAACCCATGAACCAGGAGGATGCCGCTCAGGGTGCGTGCCCAGATTTCAGGCTCAATCCCCAGTAAGAGGCATGCAGAAGGCAGCCTCTCATTAATGTTTCTATTTATCCCCCACCCTCTCTAAAATCAATAAAAAAATATATAAAATTATTGAGCACCTACTTAGGTCTAAGAGCAGGAGATTTAAAGGAAGCAGCCTCTGCCTCACTCAGCTATTTGCTCCTGGCATTGGACTGGGATGGCAGAGGAATAACCAAGTCTCTCATTTGGTACCAACTCTGGGATCTTGGGATCAGGAATGTTACCCACCTATAAAACCTTGGTGCAGATGAGTAAAGAAGTGTTTGCCACCGAAACCGGTTTGGCTCAATAGATAGAGCTTCGGCCTGCGGACTGAAAGGTCCCGGGTTGGATTCCGGTCAAGGGCATGTACCTTGGTTGTGGGCACATCCCCAGTAGGGGTTGTGCAGGAGGCAGCTGATCGATGATTCTCTCTCATCGATGTTTCTAGCTTTCTATCCCTCTACCTTCCTCTCCGTAAAAAAATCAATTTACATATATATATATATATATATATATATATATATATATATATGTGTGTGTGTGTGTGTGTGTGTGTGTGTGTGTGTGTGTGTTGGCCTCCAGAAACCTGACAAGCTTATTGATGATGGGGTGTGTGCAGCCCAGTACTCCTCACTCCGAGAGGCAAGCACTTGAGGCATGGGAACAGTGGGAGGCAGTGGAGAAATTCAGGGTCAGGGGACAGCAGCACACCAAAGCCCCAAGTGATTTTAGTAAGGAAGAGCAGGAATGGTGGACCTCTGTTGGCCATAGGAAAGGGAGGGAAAGAGGCGGGGGGGGGGGGGGGGGGGGCACCTTGGGCCCAAAGTCCTGGCAGTCCCTCCCACAGGGCTTTGAATTCTCAGCAAACCCTTCTTGGCTTGTCCTGAACTCAGAGGGGTCAAATTGGTGTCCTGAGCTGCTGTCATTTTAAATTCATCTTGACAAGTGTTTAATTCTTCTTTATCACAACCCTGGTCTAGGAGTGATATGCAAATAATGGCTATTCTGCCACATGTAAAATGTGCAGTATCTCTCCATATGATCTGTCAATTAACTTGCGACTGGCCCACTAGCCACTTTGGGGGTGGTCCTGGGCAGGGTAGCCTCTGGCTTTTGGTTTCCTCCATGAGAAAAGCATGCATGTGGCCCCGGGCAGGTAACTCAGTAGTAGGTTGGAGTGTCGTTCCAATATACCAAGGTTTCAGGTTTGATCCCCGCCAGGGCACATGCAAAAATCAACCAATGAAAGCATAAATAAGTGGAACAACAAATTGATGCTTCCCATCTCTCTCTCTCTTTCTCAAATCAATAAATAAAAATTAAAAGAAAGAGCCCTAACCGGTTTGGCTGAGTGGATGGAGCATTGGCCTGCGGATTGAAGGGTCCTGGGGTCAATTCTGGTCAAGAGCTTGTATCTTGGTTTCAGGCACATCTCCAGTGGAGGGTGTGCAAGAGGCAGCTAATCGATGTTTCTCTCTCATTGATGTTTCTAACTATCTCTCTCCCTTTCTCTCTGTAAAAAATCAATAAAAAATATATATATTTTTTAAAAAATTAAAAGGCATGCATGTTCCAGGCTCTGTAAAGATCTTAGCAGAGAATCTGCCAACCATGATCTTGAGAGGAGTGTGGGTGTGAGGGAAAAATTTTGTGTGTGACTGTGTGCCCATATTGGAGTTAATGGACACAAAGGTATTTGTGAAGACCAGTATGCACATGTGAAGCTCTGAGCTTGCCTAACTGTGTGAATGTGCAGCCATGAACCTTTTGGAGACCAGAGTTAATCAAAGTACAATTGTGGAGCCCCAAATCTCTGGAGTTGTTTATTCACTCTTCTCTTCCACCCAAGAAAGTTAAAAAAAAAAAAAAAAAAAAAAAGGTGTCCAGAAGGAACAAGATCGCCAGAGCCTGAAAGAATGCCATCAATGAACATATCTTTCCTAAGTTTAAGTCTTTTTCCTAAGTGCCTGCTGAGGGAGGAAGACAGTTCGGTTCTTTCTCACAACCACCTGCTCTCTGCCCTCAAACACCAACCCTTCCCATCTGGTAAGAAATGCATTCTCCCTGCAGAAGGCTGAGGAAATTCTAGACATTGGTTCCAACAGAGAACCCCACATTTCTGGAAAATAGTTTATTAATTCATTGTAAGGACAGATACATGATCAATGCCTTGGCTTACCACTAAAAAAATGTCTTATTTGTAAAGAGAAAAAAAAAACAATGCTGGAAAAATAATTAAATAACATAGCATAAACTAAATACAAACAAATAAATGAGCAGGTATGATTACACTTGTCATGCATCAAAAAAAAAAAAAAAGGTTTTAAAATAAGACTCAAAAACGTAAGGCATCAATGGTAGGTGACCAAGGATTAATACCCTGTAAAAGGCCAATAGACTCTTTTCTAATAAAAACACTACTACAAAGACACAAACCTAACACTTCCAAATCACCCAGAGTCCAAAATCATATATAACACTAGTGAGTAATGGCCACTTTCTTATCAACTGTGAGTTATAGGCAGATACCAGATTTATTACTTATTTGCTTTTGAGAAACAATTTTCCACCCAACCTAATGGGTTATAAATTGTCTCATTTGCAGCTATTTAATTTAAACCAGAACCTCAGTGCCTGTTAAACAAGAACATGAAAAATGACTATGTAGTGTAATGCTAAGAGCCTACTGTTAAAACAGCCATTTAATTCAGGACAGTTTTTTTTTTCCTTTAGAAAAAAAAAAAAAATCAAACCAGCAAAATAAAATGAAGCTTTTGACCTTCAGAGCAAATGTTGAAACATATAGAGTGGTGTTAGCCACAGCAACGCTGAATGCCACAGAAATAGTACAAGTGACACTTCTGTCCTTAAGATACAAAGCCAACATTAATAATCTTTAGTGTTATCATAGGCTGGCTGAAGGAGGGGGAAGGGAAGGAAATGTAGGTGGATGTCAAACGTGAGTGACACTCGAGTGTAATAAACACAGATGCTGAAAGGGTCTGAGGAAGCTGCAACTCTGCTGAGAGACATTTTACCATTAAAAAAAAGGGGGGGGGATGGAGGGGGGTGGAGATAGACTGGTTATTTCTAATTTAGCCCAGAAGCCACAGTTAACCCTTGGTGTGCCAATCAGTTAAAAAAAAATGCACTTAGGGAGAAAAGACCCTACATTTCACACTCCTATGAGAGGCTGAGGTGCAAAAATCAAATAAATTGCATTGTCTTCTCTGCACAGGAAATAGAAGTCAAGCCGGCCCTTGTGTGGCAGGTCAATTGAAAATGACTTCAGGATTGACTTCAAAACAAAGCAAAATGGGCCGATTGCCCGGTCCTGCGCAAAGACCTCCTCCCCGCACCCAGAGGAATGAGATCTCGCACTCCTACCCCATCAGCTCACGTTCAAGGCGCTCAGAGCGGATGCTGAGGGGCTGCAGAGTCCCAATCCCCACTCCCCTCCCCCCTCAGCTTTAGCTGGGAAGGAACGTCCCAAACCCCCTCCATCCAGCAAGCCTGCCTCCTGCACAGAAGGGAGGAAGGAATTTTATCCTGAGCCTCTGGGTTGCGTTTCTGTTTTTTCCCCATCTCCAAAGTCCCCTTGTGTGACTTGGATTCATCACTTCCAAGGAGGCCCCTCCCATCGCAATCCCAGGTGGGGAAAGAGACAAGGGAAGCTGCAGGGGCAGGGCAGCCTGCCTGGGGCGGAGGCAGACAGAGACACAGAAAGAAGAGGGGGCAGGAGGGCACCCCGTAAAGGGAAGGGGCAGGAGTCACGCTATGGCCTCGAAGCAGACATGAGGTAGTCATGTTGTTAAGGGAAGGAAGGCGGGAGGTCACATGACACAGTCTATGAGAGGCGTGAGAGACAGGAGAGGCAGGCAGAAAGAGGAGAGCCAGACACAGCGGGGAGGAAGGAGGGCGAGAAGGGCACTAGAATGAGGAGAGCAAGCTGGCTGGGGAGAGGCCTCGGGAGTAGTGAGAGGAAAGGAAGGAGGGGAGAGCAAGAGAAAGCAGATGTTCAAAACCAGGCACTTCCCAGATCACAAAATCAAATGCAGCGCTGCTCTGAGGGACCGGAGTGACCCTCTCAGTTTGGGCAACGGGAGGCAGCAATGGAACCAGAACACGAGGCATTCAGGGCCACTCGCACTCAGCCCAGCCCCACAGGAAAAGGGCCGGGGCTATCTTGTCAGACAGGGCACTGGAAACACTCTCAGAGTGTGTAATAAAGGCTGGGTGACGGAGCTGGGGGACCCACAGGGCTGGGCACTGACCATTCTGGGGCACAGTCCTGACCTGGAGGGCCAATGAGGCTGTAGTAACCCCTGCCTGGACCAAGCTTACCAACCAGCTCACACATGTGCCTCACAGAGAGCCATGCCTCACCTGTCTCTCACCTACCACACATGTCACAGGGTCTGGAGGGAGCAAATAAGCCATTTCTTCCTCTCCCTCTAGCCAAAGCCCTCTAGGAGGCTCCGCATGGCTTGCTGACGTGCAGTATCCGCAGGTACACGGGTGTCATATTCCACGATCCACGACAGCCTGTCCCAAACTGCACCTCTCGGGGAGCTAAGCCAAGGAGGAGACGGAGGCCCTGGATAGGCCTGGGCTGGCTCCTAGCGGGCAGGGGGCCTTGGACTGGCAGCTGTTCCCAGGGGCCTCCTCCGGAGCCTCCCTGGGCTGGAGGTCCAGGTAGGGGCGAGAAGGGGCCTCCGGCAGGCGGGTGAGTCTGTCTGGCCCGGGGGCCGCCGGCTCACAGCCTCCCAGCTCCCTGTCCCGCCAGTCTCCCCCTGGCCCTGAGTCCACAGCCCCCGAAGTGAGGTCGGGAGCCTCCGAAGGCAGGAAGTCCTCGGGCTCCGGGTCCTGGAGGTGGAGGTCAGGGTTCCCTCTGGAGGCACTGAAGTCAGAGTGAACGATAACGTCCGCCTCCACCTGGTTCCTGCAGGCCGGGGGCGGCTTCTTCCTCCCGTTGCCCTGGTCAGAGCAGAGAACACACAGACGGGTGACCGTGCCTGAGAGTGGCCATGGGAAGAACGGCCAACATATCTGGGGTGGAGAGAGACTGACACCCCACTCCCCAGCGACCCAGAGCGTATGTCCCACGGGGGCTGGTAAAGGAGTCACGCTGACTCCCCTACGAGAGAAGGAGGCCCATGGGAAGGCAGGGGGAAACGGACTACTGCCCTTCGCCCTTGCCCAGGAGTCCCAGAAGTATGGGGTCCGTCAGGCGTCAGGACTAGAAGGGAGGGCTGAAGGCACTCAGGCCCACGGGAACTCCGCTGAGGCCTGCTTAGGTCTCCGCAGAGAAGGGACTGTCCCCCGCTTAGGTGAGGCACAGAAACTCCAGCAAAGTGGCGGCCTCTACCCACTCACCTACAGAGGCTCCAGGGGTCTCCCGGCAAGACTTCTATCCCCAGGGACAGTACCCTCAGGGGTCTCCAGAGAGCTCACTACTTGCTCTCCAGAAGCATGGGGGCACACCTCTCCTCTCCTCCCCCTTTCTCCCAGGAACTGACCTTTATGGCATCGTACACCAGAGCCTGCAGAAACAGCGTCTGTCCAGTTCCAGCAGGGGGCAGCAGGGCCCGGGTCAAGTAAGGCACAGGGCCTGCCTGGGGCAACTCGCAGCCTGCCCAGGAACCTGCCCAGCTGGGCCCACCTGGCTGGGCCCAGGAGATCTGCGAGGGGAGAGAAGCCGGAGCTCAGGCTGGGAGAGCGAAGGGGATGGAGCCCCGCGTGGTCTCTGACACCCTCTTCTCCCTCGCCAGGGCTGGGGGAGGAGCGCAGAGTAGCTGAGGGAACTAAGGAAGAAGCCCTCCTGCAGAAGAGCCCACTGCCATTGTTTTGGCAGAGGCCGGAGGTTTCCCAGCCAGGCAGGGCCTCCTTCAGCAGAGAGACTGGGAAGAGCTGAGGAAGGATTAAGGGCTTTGAGCGGGCTGGTCAGAGAAGGTGGGATGAGCCCCCACTGCCAGCATGGCAGGAGCCTGTCCCCCTCCACCCCCCACCCTGGAGCCCACCTTATCCAGGTCCCAGTTCCACTTGGCTACAGCCAAGCTGATCCTCCTCTTTCCCCCTTATTGGAGAGGCTGGATCTCAGAGGTTTCCCCAGCTCCTAGGATGAGGGGTCTGGGGGTTCTGGAAACCCTGAGTCAAACAGCCCAATGGGGGGGTCCTCCCCTCTTTCCATGAGAGCAGGCTGACCTCTTCTGCCTGGCCCATCTGCTTCCCAGCCCTGCCAACCTCTCCATGGCAGGGGGGGCGGGGGAGACACACGACAGGGCCTTTTCGCCCACGGCTGGCCCAGAGGGAGGGCTGGGGTGCAGGTTCTCCCACCGGGCTAGCCGTTGTGCTCTTGCGCCCCCTGGTGACCTATTTGGCAGTGCGCCCCAGGATGGGACTAACCTGCCTGGGCTCCAGGCTCACCTTCCTCTTGGAGTGACCCCGGCCGCTGTCCGAAGCTCCGCCACCCATAAGGCTGTGCACTTCAGCCCTGTCCTCGATGCCTGAGGGTAGTGGGGCCCAATCCTGGGGACGGGGGTGCACAAGGGACTCCAGTTCGTGGGTAGCTGGGGGGTTGGGGGGTCCAAGGCGGGCTCGGGAGTACAGCGCGGGGTTCCCAGCAGCGGCCGTGGAGGACAGGCCTGGGAGGGCTTCCCTGGAAGGGAAGATGGGCACAGCGGTCAGAGAGTGAGAGGTGAGGGCGGGGCGGGGCACTAGTCCAGCTTATGTCCCTGGGCGGGCTCCTGTCCATCTCTAGGACTCGGTTTCCGGTCTGTGCAATGAGTCAAAACACTGTGCTCAAAACAGCTGTGACGCTGCAAATGGGACCCTTCCGCCCATGGCTCCAGGCACCTGGAGACCTGGATTCCCTCCTTCCAGGATGCTGGCAGCTACCGAGGGAACGGGAGACAGACAGCTCTGCCCATGCAGGCCCTTGTGGAGGGGGCTCCCCTAAAGCCAGCCCCCACTCTCATGAGAACACTGCCCATAATGTTCCAGAGAGCCAACTGTAACGAGGATTCTGGAGGTGCCTAGGGCAAGCCATCGCCCCTTTCCCTGCTCTCTCAGCTCTGCAGCCCTTCTGGAGACTCTGCTCTCCACGGTCAGACTGGCTCCTTCGCGCACCTGTGGGGGCCGCGGCGCAAGCCCGCACACATGCAGGCCAGCAGGCAGAGGAGGCCCAGGCAGACGCCCACGATGATGCCCGTGACGGAGTGCACGTCCAAGGAGTCTGGTTGGGGAAAGAGAGGGGACAGGACAGGTCACGGCCTGGAGAAGGCTCCGGGTTCCTAGCTCAGGACTGCTATCAGTGGTTTCCTCGGGGGACCACTGGCTTGAACAAAATCTCCTTTTGCAAGGACAGGAGGGGCCCACAGCCTCACAGAGACCACAGCGACCTCTCCCTTCCACCGTCCTCCCCACTGGACATCTCAAAGCTGTGGTCCCTCCCCATCTGCCTGCCTGCCTGACTGAGGCCTAGGGCTGGTTTTGGGGGGGTGCAGGAAATGCAGTGGACTCTGTGCTGCGGAAACCGGTGTGGCTCAGTGGATAGAGCCTCGGTCTGCAGAATGAAGGGTCCCAGGTTCGATTACGGTCAAGGGCATGTACCTTGGTTGTGGACACATCCCTAGTAGGGGGTGTGCGGGAGGCAGCTGGACTATGTTTCTCTCTCATCGATGTTTCTACCTCTCTTTCCCTCTCCCTTTCTCTCTGTAAAAAAATCAATAAAATATATTTTAAAAAGAAAAGGAAATAGAAGGGCTCTGTGCTTGGTTTAATGCTGTGCTGTCACCATCTTGAAATTCTTCCTACTTTTAAAATAAATTTTTTAAAAAAACACCCTCATTTTCATTTCACATCGGGCCTGCCAATTACATAACCACTCCTGCTGTCCCCCAAAACCCTCTAAAGCTCATCACCTCTCCAAGCCAGCCCTCTATTCCAAGCAATCTCCCCCAAATCTGACCTCTAACCGAATCACCACTGGACTAACCCATACCCATTTCCCCTTCACATCGGTCCTCTCTGCACCAAACTAGGAAGGCACTGTTCAGAGGCAGGGCCTTGGAAGGGATGGCGTTAGGGTTAGAGGTCAGCTCCAGGGGTCCCTGGAGACCTCGGCTGCCCAGGGTGGACCCACCCTCCCTTCCTGCCCTCTCACCTGCGAGCTTCTCCTGGAGAGTGATCACGTCCTGCAGGCCGGAGAAGGGCCCAGGCCCCACCTCCGTGCGGGCCCCCATCTTGAAGAAGTACCTGGTGTCGCTCTCCAGGCCACGCACCTCGGCACTGAAGATGTTTCCTGGAGGCGGGAGAAGCAGGGAGCGCGGGCTCTGGGTTGGGTGGGGGTGGACGCAGGGATAGGCTGGACGCAGGGATAGGCTGGACGCTGGACTGCGAGAAAGTCTGCTCCTCCCACTCAGGAGTGGCTTCTGCCCGTTCCTTTTAGAACCCCCAGGGCCCAGCGGCACTCTCGCTGCTTACTCATCCAGCCTCTGGAGAGGCTGGGAAAGGAGGGGGAGGCGGGTGGGGAAGCCCTTGTTCCCATGCCCCTGGGCGGGAGCCCTCACCGTCCGTGGTGAGCAGCGTCCACTGGTGCTCGGGCTGGGTGTGGTTGCTGCTGTACAGGATCAGGTACTCCACGATCTCCCCATTGGGCTCCGTGGGGGGGCACCAGTGCAGCAGGACGGTGGACGGCGTCAGGGAGCTCAGGCGCAGGTCGGACGGCGGCGTCGAGGGCCCTGGGGTGCAGAGGAGGAGAAGGGTAGAGGCGGGGTCACTGGGAGCCCCAGCCCCGGGGCAGACGTGAGACAGGGCGTGAGGTCATGGCCTTTCTTCTTCCTCCTTCGCTGGAACAAACCACAGACCACGGAGCAACGTGAGGTCTGGTCTCCAACGGGGGGGTTTCTGGAAAACGTTGGGGGAGGGGGTGTCACCACCACGCCTCCCCTCCCTGCAACTCCTCTCCTCTCCTTGGAGCAGAGCTCCCTAAACCTCCGCACCCCGGTACTGCCCAGGTGGAGGAGACTGTCTGGTGTTCCAGGGGCCTGGGGGAAGACAGAGCTCAAACATTTTTGGAAGGCTTACATTTTTACTTTAAACTGTCACACTAAATTTGCCATCTATTCCATGGCAAAATCTAATATAAAAATAGTGTCTAAAATTATCACTTAAAGTTCCTAATGCCCCTTGCCACCCCAAATCTTTAAGTAAAATTGGCTGATGCTCTGTGTAGCCTGTGTCCACGCCCCCAGGTCCTACAGTGATGCGTACTACCCCCAATGTGAGAAGTACAGCTTTGGCAGGCTCTGTGTTTGTTTGTTGTTTTTAAAGAAGAAGCTGACCCTGGGAGGTGGCGGTGAATGAAAAGGGTGAGAAGGAGGGACACAGGGTGGTTAGCGAGTTGGGAAGGACAGAAATTCGGGAGTTCAGGTCTGCAAGGCCTGACAGAGGGTGGGATGGGGATCCAGGATGCTAAGGTGTAACAAGGCCACCTCTTTGGCCCTAGGTGACTCTCCACGTCTCAGGCTCCAGTGTTGCCACTTGAAGGAGAAGCCATCCCCCTCTATAGCCTGGACACTTGTGCTGGGGATCCAAAGTCATAAAGTCAGCTTCAAGGAAACAGTGGGCCAGGCCGGTGTGGCTCAGTGGTTGAGCATAGACCCACGCACCAGGTCACTGTATTGTCAGGGCCCATGCCCAGGTTTCAGGCCCGATCCCCAGCAGGGGGTGTGCAAGAGGCAGCAGGGGGCATGCAGGACAGCCCAATCGATCATGTTGATGTTTCTCTCTCATAAATGTTTCTCTCTCTCCTTCTACCTTCTTCTCTCTCTGAGATAAATAAAAAACATATCTAAAAAAAAGAAAAAAAAGAAAAAAAACATTGGGTCTCCCTAAATTCTGTATGAAACTTAAGACCATAATAACTGAAGTTATAGGGGGGGTGAGAAACAATTTGCAAGCAGTTTTTTGAAAAGGAAATTCATGAGACCAGAGGGCCTTCACACCCCACCCCACACACATCTTCCTGTTTCAGGTCCGGGACAAAGGTCTTTGTAGACGGGAAGGTGAACAGTCTTAGGGCCAATAGAACAGGAGAGCTTCCCGCTGTGAGAACAAAAGTCCTTTTATCCTCAAATGCCATTTCCAGAGAGTTCAAGAGTCACAAACTTGCAGAGTAAATGGTCCCATCTTCTCTCTCTTTTTAAAATATGTTTTTATTGATTTCAGAGAGGAAGGGAGAGGAAGAGAGAGTTAGAAACATCAATGATGACAGAGAATCATGCCCCCCACTGGGGAGCAAGCCTGCAACCGGGCATGTACCTCTACTGGGAATCGAATGGCAACCCCCTGGCTCATAGGTTGATGCTCAAGCACTGAGCCCCGCCAGCCAGGCCCACCCTCTATTTTTACAAACGAGGACACAGAGGCCCTGGCGGGGAAGGAACCTGCCCAGTTCTCCCAGTGTGTCAGAGGCAGGCTGGGACTCCTGCCTCCCCGTTTCCCGGGCCCTCTTCACCAGCTCAGTGGGTCTTGGCACAGACTCTTAAAAGAAGCCTCTCCTCTAAAGCCGGTGTTTTACTTTTATGGGTAAATGGGTAAGGCCAGCCCAGGACTGGCCTGTGTGAATGCCAGCAAACGACACATCCTTCCGGGGTTCTGAGGAATCGTTCGGAAAAGGGGGCCTCTGGGCAAGGAGCTGGATAAGCGGAGGGTTGGTGGTTGACAGGGCTGAGGGCCACTCACGGTCTGGCAGGGTGGAGCGCTCCACCACGGAGCCGAAAGGCCCATCCATGTCCACGCCGTGGGACTGTACCGCAAACTCATACTTGGTGAATGGCTTCAGCCCGCCGATGAGGATGTCTTCTCCAGAGCTGCCGAGGCAAGACATGGGGCTGGTGATCTCGGGCACGCCCTCCGAGCAGGGCAGCTCCTCCAAATCTGCACCCCGACCCCCAGCCCCAGCCCCAGCCCAGGCCCTACCCCGGGAGTGGGCCACTACCACTAGCCAGAGAACCTACAGGGAGGTCCTCATGGACGCTGCTTCCAGGGTACCAGGCTCCATGTCCAATGTCCAACCAGGCCCCTCCTCCAGGAAACCTTCCTGGAGAAACCGGAGTCCTACTTCCCCCAAGGAACCACCTGGGATGCACCTTTTCATGGAGGTAATTTTACTTCAGCTGCAGATGTGCGCGTCCATTGCTTTCTAGGCAGTTTCCTTTGCCAAACCAGCAGCTCCTGGGAGCAGGGCTCTGCCTCCCCATCTGACTGGGGGCCCTCTCAGGACAGCGGCCGGCTGTCTCTTCGCCATCCTATCGGGGGGCCCTCCCTCTGAGATGGAAGAACTAGGAGGTCTGCCTGCATCCTGTTCCCAGAGTTCAGGACCAGGCTCTGTTGTAAAGGGATGGGATCGCAGGGATTCTCCTTTCCCGCCACCAGGTCATCAGATCCCCGTGTTCCCTCGGTGCACCAGGCGAGGCCTAAAGGCTTCTGAGTCCCCTGGGCCCTCCTCCTCCTCAGCACCCGCTGTCTTCCTCCCCCTTCCCGGGCTGGCTCCTCCTTCCCACCTGGTGTAATAGGTGACCAGGGAGGCGTTCCGGAGCCCCCAGGGGCTGAAGCGAACGGTGTAGTTGACAATCTTGACGGTGGTGAAGTCTGGCTTCTTCCACCGAAGCCAAATGGAGGTGGAGCTGTTGGATTCCGCGTGGACGTGAGCGGGGGGTAGGGGTGGCCCCCGCTGGATGGGCAGGTCTGGACGGCGAAAGGTCGAGTGTGGGAAAGGAGGAAGAACAGTGAGCCTAAACATGTATGGTGCCTCACAGTCCCAGCTTAAAGTCATTCCTTCTCCCCTTTCTCCCTTTTAAAAAAATAAAATAAAATAAAATAAAATAAAATAAAATAAAATAAAATAAAAAAAAAAAATATATATATATATATATATATATATATATATTTTATTGATATTTTGCAGAGAGGAAGGGAGAGAGATAGAGAGCTAGAAACATCGATGATAGAGAGTCATCGATCAGCTGCCTCCTGCACACCCCCTACTGGGGATGTGCCCGCAACCAAGGTACATGCCCTTGACCGGAATCGAACCCGGGACCTTTCAGTCTGCAGGCCGACGCTCTACCACTGAGCCAAACCAGTTTCGGCCCCTTTCTCCTTTGATCCTGGGAATTGAGTAGCGTCATTCCCTCTTCACAGATGAGGAAACTGAGGCTCCTGAGAATTTAAGTGCTTTGTGTGGGGAGTTTTTTTGGCCAAGGTCATATTTATATATCAAACTGTGATATATAAATAACGGCAGGTAAGAGCACGTATTCTAGAGCCAGGCTGCCCTGGTCCGAATGCCAGCTTGCCACTCACTAGCTCCGACCTTGGGGAAGTTACTTATGTAAACTCTCCATGTCTCCATTCCCACTCTGCCAGGAGAGCTTAGAACAGTACCTACCGCACAGTATTGTTATGAGGATTGTGAGATAATATTTGTAAAGTATGTAGAGAAGTGTTGTTTTCTGTTTTATTTGTGAGATATAAGTCACGTAAAATTCAGTTTAAAAATGTACAATACAGTGGTTTTTAGTACATTCACAAGGTTGTGCAGCCACCTGCACTATCTAATTCCATAAAATTGTTACCATCCTGAAAAGAAATCTTGTTTTTATCCATGCGTCCCCATTTCACCTTTCCTCCAGCCCCTGGAACCACAAATCCGCTTTATATTCTACGGATTTGCCTCCTCTGGGGCTTCTTCCTATGACAGAGGCCGTCTGGAGCTCAATGAGGACCTGAGCCGAGGGTTTGGGGATGGTGAGGCCAGCAGACAGCCTGACCACCCAGGCTGGCCCAGAGGAAAGGGGAGGGAAGCTGTGCCCGGACCCCCCGCCTGAGCCCCTCTCACCTGGCGTGGGAGCCTTCTCCGTCTTGCCCTTCCACACCGCTGCGTAGCCGTCCTCGTGTTTGTTGAATGCCACAAGCTTGACCTCGTACAGCCGGCCAGGGACTGAGGAAGGTCACGGGGTCACGCACTAGCTAGAGGAACCTGGGGGGTCTCTCCTCCCCAGAAAGGATGCCATCTCTAACCCCTGCACTCAGCTTGTGCAGTACCCCACTGTCTGGCGCCCCCCTGCCCCCGTCCCCAATCCTCCTCACCTAGCTGGGTCAGCTCATACTGCTTCACCTTCTTCTTGAGCCGGACAGGCCCCACGTCCCAAGCCTGGTCTCCACGGCTCCCTGGGGGGCTCTCACCGTCGGCCTCCTCCTCGGCCCCCACCTCCCGCCAGTACAGTTTGTAGCCAGAGATCTGGGCCGGGTGAGGAGGCGGCTGCCAGGATATAACCAGGGACTCCATCCTTGCCCGTACCTTCAACTCTGCAGGGGCAAAAGGGACTGGGGAGCAGGATGAGGAGGAGGAGGAGAAAGGGGGTGGGGAATGAGGAGAAGGAGGTCAGGGATGGGAGAGGGGGAAAGAGGCAGGAGGAAGAAACAGAGTAAGGGCCTTGCCAACCTCCTCCCAATGATCACCACTCAGCCACCACTCTGGGTGCCGGGCCAGGGCTGGTCTAGGGGCGAACTCTCTACCCCACAAGCCCAGAGTGCTGAGGGTGGAGGGATGGCTCCGTGCGGGTGCTCAGAGGTTAGCAAGGAGCACCTCCGAGGCAGGCGGGCAGGATCTCTCCGTTTTCTGAAGGAATGAATGCATGGATCCTGGCAACGCAAGAGGGTCAACAAGGGTTGCTGAGGCCAGCAAGGGGGCTGGAGCCCTGGCGTGGGGACCCTACTTGAAGCCTAAATGTGGGGGACTTGCTATGTGTTGGACGCTGCTCTAAGCACTTTGTACGTATATTTCAACTTCATTCTCACAACCCTATAAAATAACGGAAATACCATTATCCCATTTTACAAGAAATTGACGCTCAGAGAAGTAACTTGCCCAAGGTCACACAGACAGTATACGCACCAGGTTCTGTCTGCATTTAATCACTCTACTATTGGGCCTTTCAACAAAACCAACCATTGTAATTACGGAAGCAGCTGCTATGGACAGCTATCGTGTACTAAATATTTTGTTGGCAGTTCATTAATTATCAATCTCCACTCCTCAGCTTGCAAGTAGATGAAGCCTGAGAGCCATGAATGGTTTGTAGGTCACACAGCAGAAGAAGGGGCTCTGGAGGCCAGATGTTCCTGCAAAGCCAGCCCTTCACCTGCACACCCATCCCTGCCCCCCCATCAACCAGGGGGAGCCAGGGCGGGTCTCTGATGGAGGGTGGTTGGGTTTGGGCTCCCAGGTCACGCACACCTCCTGGCCTGTCCCCTCGGGCCCATACCGTGGCTCTGGTTGTGCGTGCTGGGCGTCCGGTGCTGCATCCACGGGGAGGGTGCCCCGTAGCCAGCGCCCGTGCCAGCCGAGATCCGCACTCGGTACACCTTGTTGGGCAGCAGTGAGTGCAGCGTGAGCTGTGTCTCATTCCCCGGCACTTCGCTGGCGGAAACGTGATCTGCGGGGACAGAGAGGACTGGCTGCTGGGAGGCCCCTGGAGACAATGACCCGTAACTCCCCACCCACTCTCCCACCTGCGTCTGGATCCTCAGTGCCCCTCAGAGCACGGAGGCGCTCTCAGCCCCGGCCCCTCAGGGCCTGGATGGACCCCATGGCTCCAGGCCTGCTCCTGGGCCTCCAGCCCTAGCTGACACTGCCGTCACCCCAGCTCTGAGTCAGGAGAACCATGGCATGTGGTCCCCACTTCCCCCATAAGCAGTCAATGACACCCCGCAACCCCAACACACACACACAGGGCACAAGCACGGGGGCTGGCTGTGAGAGCTACCAGGCACCACCTGCCTTATAGAATCCTGAAAAACCACCCCAAGCCCCTGCCTCACCCTTCCCTCCCGCTTCACCCTCACCCTGGCTCTCCAGCTACTTGCCTTCTCCTACCTCTTTACTCCTTTCAAACTCTTGCCCTAGATTACCTGCCCTAACACACCCTCCCCAATGCTCCATTCCCCCACCCCACAAGCACCCCGCCTCCTTATCCCTCATCTGCTCCCTGGTGAGCTGGAAGGGTCCCCAGGGATCGCCGAGACCAGTGGTCGGCAAACTGTGACTCGCGAGCCACCTGCGGCTCTTTGGCCCCTCGAATGTGGCTCTTCCACAAAATACCACATGCGGGAGCACACGTACAGTGCGATTGAAACTTCGTGGCCCATGCACAGAAGTCGGTGTTCAGCCCGGGCGAGTCTGTTTTGAAGAAGTGGCGTTAGAACACTCGAGGGGCCAAAGAGCCGCATGTGGCTCGCGAGCCGTGGTTTGCTGACCCCTGGCCTAGGCCACCTGCCCCATTTTGAAGATAAGGAAACAGAGCCGGGGATTCATTCACAGGATGACACACTGCGGCTGCAGAGGACGTGGGGCCGGAATGCAGGTCTCCCTCTGCCTTACGCTAGCCCTCTCTTCATTCCTGCCACCTCTACCCCTGGCCTACACTCCTCTTTTCTGGGCTCCCCTTGTCCTGCTCCCCGGTGCTGCCTAATTTCCTCAGACTCCAGGCCGCTCTGCTCGGGTCCTCAGAGGCTCTGACCAACTTTCCACAGACACACAGCTCCCGCACCCTACCCCTACTCACCGTCCTTTCCCAAACTGTGCTCTATCTTGTACTTCACCACCTGCCCATTGCTCAGGCTGGGAGGCAGGGGCAGCCACGCCACCCTGATGTCCGAGGGGTTGGGGCTGGACAGGGACAGCTGGGGCGCCGCACTGGGGACTGAGACAGAAGAACATCAGCGTGAGCTCTGTTCCACGGCGGGAAGGCCAGGCCCAGGACCGGGATCTGAGGAGGAAAGGGAGCCTCTCAGGGGAGCCCCGAGCTGGAGACGAGGGGACGTCCTCCCCACCCCGAAACAGGTTTGGGGCACCGTCGTTCACAGTCAGGGGGTCAGAGTCACTGGTCCCTGCCTGACTGGATGGCATGTGGGGGGGGGGGGGAAGGGGTCAAGGGCCACATGATATAGGGAATCACAAGCTGAGATCTCAAGTCCCAAGTGTCCTACGGACTCTGGGCAAGTCGCTCTCATTTTCTGGGCCTCAGTTTCCCCAACTGTACACTGGGAAATAGAACCCCTGCCCACCTTTTCAGGGTACAAGAGATGACGCGAGGCAGGGAAGGGGCTTGTGAGTGAAGAGAAGCCAAGCTACCACCCAGGGAGTTCTCGGGACCCCAAGGTGCCCATCGCAGGTGCAGAGGGCCTACCATCGTCCGGCATGTGGACCAGCGCTGGGGCGGAGGTGCGGCTGGCCCCCCGCTGTGAGTAGGCCACCACGTAGAACTCGTAATCCGTGTTGGGTTCCAGGTCCCGGACCTGCAGCTCTGTGGTGTCATTGTTCACGGCGAACTGGAATTCCACGTTGTCCACGCCTGGGGGTGACACAAGGGACAAAGGGGCTGTCATAGGGCCTGCCCGCTGGAGGCCATCTAAGGGTCCTCCGTATTGTCCCAGGCTCTGGAATAGTCTGTTTGTAGGTAGCTCATCCCAGATCATCTGCCCTGGAGATTCTAAGCTCCCCTGGCTTCTAGTGCCACCGCGTTCATCCTCCCCTGGTTAGGAAGTTCCCTCTGGCAGCCAGCGAAGTGATCCTGCTGGATTACTATAATAGCTGGCTCCAGCAATGTCCGGCATTTTCCTCGGGAGAGGAAGCATCCTGCCCCTTCTCTCTCCTCAACTGTGACCCCGGAGTAACAGGCCCCACACACTGACCCCTAATCCAGCACCAGGCCTAACCCATACCTACCACCTACACGGGTTCTCCCGTGGGCTCCTGCCCCATCCCAACCTAGCCCCAAAGACGGTGGGCGGGCAACCCTTCAGTCATCCAACTTGACCCGCCCTCAGCCCCTCAACGCGACCAGCTTTGGGGCCTCCACTGGGGCGTGTCCCCCCAGTCCACACACACACACACACACACACCCGCTCCCCCCTCCCCCGCAGACGTACCGCGAGCCTTCTGGTAGTGCAGGGAGAAGCCAATGATCTGCTCGCTGTGCAGCTCGGGCCGCTCCCAGGCCACGAGCACGGCGGAGCTGCTCAGCGGCGTGGCCGTGACGCGCGTGGGGGCGCTGGGCAGCCCCTCGCGCACCACCACGGCCAGCGGAGCCGCGGCGCACGCGGTGCCCGCGCCGTTGTGGGCCACGCACTGGTAGTAGCCGGCGTCCTGCAGGCCGATCTGCGTGATGACCAGGCTGCCGCCGCCGCCCTGCACCTTGACGCGCCCGTTGGGCCGCAGCGGCGCCCCGTCGTGCAGCCAGCGCAGCGCCGGCCGCGGCTCCCCCGCCGCGCGGCACACGAAGCGCGCGGTGCTGGCCCGGGTCCGAGACAGCGCCTCTGGCGCCTGCGAGATGACCGGGGCCGCTGGGGGCGAGGAGGGGGACGCTGACCGGGCGCTCCGGCCCCTGGGGGCTCTGCACCCTCTCCCAAATTCTCCACCTGGCCCCGCACCGCCTCCAATCTCCCCAACCGCATCCCTGCTCCCTCCCTCCCCCCAAATAGTCCACCTGGCCCCGCACCCCCTCCAATCTCCCCAACCTTTCCCTGCTCCCCCCCTTCCCCCAAATTCTCCACCTGGCCCCCGCACCCCCTCCAATCTCCCAACCTCTCCCTGCTTTCCCCCTTCCCCCAAATTCTCCACCTGGCGCCCGCACCCCCTCCAATCTCCCAACCTCTCCCTGCTTTCCCCCTCCCTCCAAATTCTCCACCTGGCCCCCCATCCCCTCCAATCTCTCCAACCTCTCCCTGCTCCTCCCTTCCCCCAAACACTCCACCTGGCCCCGCACCCCCTCCAATCTCCCCAACCTCTCCCTGCTTTCCTCTCCCCCCAAACACTCCACCTGGCCCCACACCCCCTCCAATCTCCCCAACCCCTCCCTGCTCCCCCCAGTCCCCCAAATTCTCCACCTGGCCCCGCACCGCCTCCAATCTCCCCAACCCCATCCCTGCTCCCTCCCTCCCCCCAAATATTCCACCTGGCCCCGCACCCCCTCCAATCTCCCCAACCCCATCCCTGCTCCCTCCCTCCCCCCAAATATTCCACCTGGCCCCGCACCCCCTCCAATCTCCCCAACCTTTCCCTGCTCCCCCCCTTCCCCCAAATTCTCCACCTGGCCCCCGCACCCCCTCCAATCTCCCAACCTCTCCCTGCTTTCCCCCTTCCCCCAAATTCTCCACCTGGCGCCCGCACCCCCTCCAATCTCCCAACCTCTCCCTGCTTTCCCCCTCCCTCCAAATTCTCCACCTGGCCCCCCATCCCCTCCAATCTCTCCAACCTCTCCCTGCTCCTCCCTTCCCCCAAACACTCCACCTGGCCCCGCACCCCCTCCAATCTCCCCAACCTCTCCCTGCTTTCCTCTCCCCCCAAACACTCCACCTGGCCCCACACCCCCTCCAATCTCCCCAACCCCTCCCTGCTCCCCCCAGTCCCCCAAATTCTCCACCTGGCCCCCGCACCGCCTCCAATCTCCCCAACCTCTCCCTGTTTTCCCCTTCCCCCAAATTTAAGGTGACCAGATGGTCCAGGTGTTGGCGGGACAGTCCTGATTTCTAACAAATCTTCCCGCGTCCCGCGGTGTTTTAAAAAAGTCCCGATTTTTGGAAAGATTGAAAACATTCTTTTAAAAATTCGGGACTTTTTAAAATATTCTTTCCAAAAATAGGGACTTTTTAAAAACGCCGCGGGACGCGGGAAAAGTTGTTAGAAATCAGGACTGGCCCGCCAACAGCTGGACGATCTGGTCACCTTACCCAAATTCTCTAGTGCAACGCAGCGCTGCCTCTTCCCCCATTTACCCTCTTCCCGCCTAGCTTCCTGTCCCCCTGGGCTAACCCCACTTCCTCTTTTATCAATTCCTTCTTCCCACAGGGTCCCCCACACCTGCCAGGTTTACCCCTCTCCAGTTATCCCGTCCTGAGCAACCCCGGTCCCCTTTTTCTTAGCGCCACTCAGTTCCCCCAGCTCTCCCAGTAACCCGTCTCCCTCCCCCAGTGCCTGAGTCCCACCCAGACCACCCCTCCCCACCATCCACCACCCCAGCCCTAACCACCCTCTCCTTCTTTCCAGGACCCCTCTTCCCAGTCCATCCTCTAATCTCCTCCTGCCACCTCCCCCATCCCTTCAACCATCTGGTCTGTCCCCTACAACCTCCCTTCCCCCGCCCCCACCCCCAGACACGACATCCACCCTTCCCCAGCCCTACCTCTCAGGCATCAGGTCTCTCAATTCTCCGAACACCCAATTGCTCCCTTCCCCCTGCCTGTTCTTCCCCTGCACCCTCCGGTCTCCCGCATGCCCCCCTCCAACCTTCCCCCCTTCCCTCCCCCCCCCCGCCTCCCCCAGCTTCCCCCCTCCCCAAGCTTCACCCCCCCTCAGCCTCCCCCCGCCTCACCCAGCACGCGGAGCTCGGCGGCGGCCGTGGCGAAGTCGCGCGTGCGGGGCTTGTTGGCGCGGCAGACATAGACGCCCGAGTGGCCGGGCTGCGCGCTGGCGATCAGCAGGTTGGTGCGGCCCAGCACGATGACGTCGGTGGAGATAGGCTTCCCGTCTGGGGGGCGGGGAGAGGAGAAGGGAGCGTGCTGGAGGGGTGGGTGAGGACTGCTCCTCCATCCACTCCCCGGACCTCGCGGCCCCTCTGCACCCGAGTGATGAGGCCCTAACAGCGCCGGGTTGGAATCTCAGTTCTCCTATGTGCTAGCCTAGTGACCGGCTTCGCACCTTAGTGTCCCCCCTGTGAAATAAGGAGTCAGTCCCCAGCGGGAAGGACTGCTAGGGGGCGGAGTGAATAAGGTTTGTGAGAAGCCCTGGCACCGCGCAGGCACATCATAGGCGCTCAGGACACTCATCCATGACTGTTACCGTTGTTGTTAAACTTGATTTCTTACAAGGACACACGCCTGAATGGAAAAAATACAAATGGCCAAGGAACACATACAAAAAGCTTTCAACTTCACATAGTCAAAGAAATGCACATCAAAATGCAGATGTTCATTTCCACCTAGCATATTGGGAATGTATCTAAAGACATAAGTTGCAAAGCTTAGAAAGAGTAAATGCTGGTAGGGCCATTCCGGGGCTCCACCTTAACCTAGGAGCCAGGGGCTTCACTCATGGGCAGGCACCTGTCCCGGGGGTTTGTGAACAGGGATGATCATCGCAGTGTTAACTGTAATAGCGGACCACTGAAAAGGACTTACATTTTTAACAGTAGGAACTGGAAAATTGCATTACAGCTATATTCAAATAATGGAACATTATCCTATATAATAAAAGCCCAGTGACTGAAGGGGGGGAGAACGACCAGTCGACCAGGCACTGTGATGCACACTGACCACCAGGGGGCAGAGGCTCAATACAACAGCTGCTCCCTAGTGGTCAGTGCGCTCTAACATTGGGAGCGCCACTGGGCTGACTGGGATGAGTGGGGAGCAACCGCTCAGAGGGCAGGTCCACAGCCGCTTGACTGACTAGGATGAGCAGTGCTCCCACAGCAGGCCAATCCCCAAAGGCCATGCCCTGCACCAATGCACAAATCCTATGCACCAGGCTTTTAGGCTTTCTCTCTCTCTCTCAATATATATATATATTAATATCTCTAAGTGACTGAATGACCCAATGACCAATCAGTTGCTATGACGGGTAATGACCACCAGGGGGAAGATGCTCAATGCAGGAGCTGCCCCCTAATGGTCAGTGCACTCCCACAGCCAACCTCACACGGCTGGCCAACCTCCCATGGTGCCTCCCTCCAGCCAGCCCGGCCCTGATCGCTGGCCAGGCTTAGGGACCCCACCGGTGCATGAATCCCTGCACCAGGTCTCTAGTAGAGTCATAATTGTTTTTTGAAAAAGTTTTAAAGATGGGAAAGTGCTAATGAGATACTGTTGAATGAAAATAGGGCTTGGAACTGTAAATTCAATATGCTCTCAATTACAGGGAGAAATGTACATGTGCATAGAAAAAAAATCTGGAAGAAAACACACCCATATGTTAACAGTTTTTATCTCTGAATGGTGAGATGTTTTCTGTTTCTGCTTTTCGCCAGTTTTCTTACAGTGAACACATATAACGTTTGCAATAAGAAGAAAATAAAACAAAAGTCCTTTCCCTGACTTAGTGGAAAAATAACTGTGCTCAGGGTCAGGAATAAAGTCCTTTTGGGATCTTTCTCTTCCCAGCCTCTGTTATTAGCTGAGTTTCTCCAAGTGAGTTACTAAAACTACAGCTATCAGGATCCTCTGGAGTAGCAATTCTCAAATCCTTGTTGTTACACATGAATGATGGAATTGCAGGGGATGCTAATATGCAGAGGCCTAGGGCAGGACCCAGATTTTGCATTTCTAACTAGGCCCAGGTGGTAGATCCAAAGACCACACTTTCAGTAGCAAAGACCTAGGGCACTTGATTCCTGGGTTACAACTCTCTAGGTGTGAAGGTAAGGAGTCTGCAGTTTTAACAAGTTCCTGGGGTCATTCTGGTGCATGGTATTAGAGAAACGTTGATATTTGAACTTCTGGGCAACATCACAGGCTTACCCCAATAATAACCTGAGGGCCCTGCCAGCCCCGGGATCCCCCTAACTCGGTAAGTGTCACAAGTCCAATGAGGCCATGTAGGTAATGGAGGTGCAAAGATTCTGGCACTGGTCTGTCTCATTAGATCAGTGGGAGAGGTACGTAGTTGTTTGGCTCACTATTTTTCCTTATGTACTCTTGACTGTGACATACAAACTTACAGAAAGGAGGTAGTGTAGGGTAACAGACTGAGCCAGAGAAGAAGGATAAAGAGGACTAGGTTTAAGACTACTTCTGCCAGTAGCTTGGGACAAGTCACTTCTTATGGACAAATGGAAACAAAAGTAATACTGGTGCCCGGCTGGTATGACTCAGTGGTTGAGTGTCAACCGATGAACCAGGAGGTCCTGATTCGATTCCCGGTCAGGGCACATGCCCATGTTATGGGCTCGATCCTCAGTGTGGGATGTGCAGGAGGCAGCTGATCAATGATTCTCTCTCATCATTGGTGTTTCTATCTCTCTCTCTCCCTTTCTCTCTGAAATCAGTAAAAATATATTTAGGAAAATAATAATAATAATAGTGGCATTTCTTCCATACATGACTGTAAGGAGTGGTATAGCAGAAGGAGGACTAGCTCTACAGTGTGGGTCATGGTTTCCAGCTGCCTCTCAGTCTCAGCTTCTGCATCTGGCTAGTGGGAACAATAGTCCTGGCCCTTCCTCTTGTGAGAATAAACGAGTCATCTTTTCTGTCAAAGAACAATTTAGACAGCCGCCATTTTGGACTGTGTGACTTGGAAGCCACCATGTTGGCCACATGACTTGCAGCTCCCTGGGGTCCGCCATCTTGAAATGGCAAAGGCCAACCCCTCCCTTTAAATTAGCCAATCAGGAAAGACTATGCACCTGAGCACCAATCAAGAGTGAGGGACAGGTCACCTGTGTCAGGATTAAAAAGCCAAGCAGCTGAAACCAGTTTGGTTCAGTAGATAGAGCGTCAGCCTGCAGACTGAAAGGTCCCAGGTTCGATTCCGGTCAAGGGCATGTACCTTGACTGTGGCACATCCCCAGTAGGGGGTGTGCAGGAGGCAGCTGATCGATGTTTCTCTCTCATAGATGTTTCTAACTCTCTCTTCCTCTCTGTAAAAAATCAATAAAATATAAAATATATTAAAAAAAAAAAAAAAAAAAAAAAAAGCCGAGCAGACCTGACTCAGTGTGGATGTGCTCCCAGACCCTGTGCTGCGTATCCTCCTGCAGGAGTAAAGATATGTGCTTTGCTGCCTGGCTCCTGAATATGCTTTGTGTTCTATCAGGACCCCTGAATTTGGGGGTTTGCCTTATTTCTTACAATTTGGGCGCTTGTCCGGGATACCATCTGTCATCATGGGGTAGGTTGGCCGGCTGCAGGAGGTTAGCTGTGGGAGTGCACTGGCCACCAAGGCACCTGGCCCCTGGTGGTCAGTGCGTGTCATAGCGACCAGTTGTTCTGTCATTTAGTCAATTTGCATATTAGCCTTCTATTATATGTATATATAAAAACCTAATATGCAAAGTGTCCCCTCGGGAGTTTGACTGGCTCGGAGTTTGATCTCTCACTATGACATGCGCTGACCACCAAGGGGTGGTGAAGAATGAAGGAAGGCCCTGGCTGGCAGCGGGCAGCTGGGGAAGGGAAGCCCCAGTTGGCAGCCAGCAGCTCCTAGGTACCCTATCCATGCATGAATTTTGTGCACTGGGCCTCTAGTATAGGATAACCAGCAAAGGCTTGTTAACTATACTTGAGATGCAGTTAAAGGGATAGTTGAACAGCTAGATGCCACCAGTAGGATGACCTGGGAGAAAAGATTGGCCTTGAATGATTCTGGAAGAAAAAGGAGGAAGATGTGTAGAGGGCCAGTGACAACACAGCTCAGGGACCGTCACTGAGCCCTAAGGCATTGGCAGCGTCAGCTGATGAGTGAGCTGGAACCTGAGATTGAGGCTCCTTTCTCTGATCCGCTAAAGCAATGGTTTGAAAGTGGAAGGGAGCGATGGTATCCACATTCATCCCTTTGTTTAGGAGCTACAGTGATGGGATGTTACATCATCCCATGTATTATCCAAAGGTTAATTGAAAACACATTGACCAAAGAGCAAAATAGTCTTCTAGACACTGTAGAGCATGAAAGCCAATGGATGTCAGCCGAGTTTGAAGAAAAGAGTTTAAATAAAGAAAAGGGGGGGAATTGTGAGGAAAAACAAGTCATCTTTTCTGTTAAAAAACAGTTTAGACAGCAGCCATTTTGGACTGCGTGACTTGGCAGCCGCCATGTTAGCCACATGACTTCCTGCTCCCCTGGGGGCCACCATCTTGAAATGGCAAAGGCCAACCCCTCCATTTGAATTAGCCAGTCACAAAAGACTATGCACCTGAGCTCCAATCAAGAATGAGGGACAGCCGAGAACCAGTTTGGCTCAGTGGGTAGAGCATCAGCCTGCGGACTGAAAGGTCCCAGGTTCGATTCTGGTCAAGGGCATGTACCCTGGTTGCGGGCACATCCCCAGTAGGGGGTGTGCAAGAGGCAGCTGATCGGTGATTCTCTCTCATCGATGTTTCTAACTCTCTATCCCTCTCTCTTCCTCTCTGTAAAAAATCAATAAAATATATATTTAAAACAAACAAACAAAAAAAAAGAGTGAGGGACAGGTCACATGCATCAGGATTAAAAAGCCGAGCAGACCTGACTCAGTGTGGGTGTGCTTTCAGACCTGTGCTGTGCACCCTCCTGCAGGAGTAAAGATATGTGCCTTGCTGCCCGCCTCCTGAGTATGCTTTGTGTTCTACCAGGACCCCTGAATTTGGGGGCTCACCTTACTTCGCACACTCACTTCCAAGGGCTCTTGAAGCTCTGGAGGGAAAGCAGGTAAAAGTGTTTTCCCGAAAATAAGACATCCTCCGAAAATAAGACCTACTTACAGGTTTCCTACTGAGTGAAATATAAGGCATCCCCCGAAAATAAGGCCCCCCCTAAGCTAAACATGAGAGATTTGGTCCACTGATTCTGAAAGAAATGGAGTCACAAGAAATTCACCAGGAAATTCAGGAATTGGATTGTTATGATGATGTTCCAGAAGATGAAGTCATGATTGTCATTGAATAAATGAGTAAATTCTTGATACTGTAGGATTCAGTTTGTCTGGCTTGTGTTGACAACTACCATACTACCGTACCGTATACAGGTAATAAATTTCCTTCATTTTCATTTAACAATAAATGTGTACCATATTCTTCTTCATGGAAAAATAAGACATCCCCTGAAAATAAGACCTAGCGAATCTTTGGGAGCAAAAATTAATATAAGACACTGTCTTATTTTTGGGGAAACAGGGTAGACTGCAAGGTGAGGGTTGGCCCCGCACTCTCATTACCCTGATAGCATCTCCTGTAAGGCAGTCCCACTTGGCACTTATCGCTTGCCGCCTGATACTGTCACACCCGTCACACCGTGAAGCCCCTTTCACACTGTGAAGCCTCTTTCACGGCTGCGTCTTATCTCCCTCACCCAGACTGTGAGTGCAGAGGGCCCCTGTGGCTCTCATCTGAGCATTTTATTCACGGCGCCCAGCGTGAAGCCGGGCGCAGGGGGCACTGGGTGGACCAAGAGGCAGCTGTGTGATTAGCCAGAGCAGCAGAGGGGGCCTGGCCCCTGGCTGTGGACACCTCTGCAGCTCACACACTCACGTGCAGCCCTGTTGTGAGGAATGAAGTAAGTGAGGGGGAGAAGCCAGCCCAGTGCCCACAGAAACTAAGGTCTCAATGACGATTTTGTGAGCGGCAAATTCAACGTGCCTTGTAAAAGGAAGCGTGCTACACTGATTATTAAGTCTGTCCAGGCCCCCTACCCATCCCTGGCCCTGGAGGACAGCTCCTGCCACACCAGAAGCTGTGACTAGGAAGCAGTCACCCTTAGGGCTCCGTGACTTGTGGACCCATGAGATGCCACGCCCCTCCTCCCCCCTGCCCTTTCAGTTCCCTCCCTCCACTTACCCTGTCGGACCCAGGACACGAAAGGGGTGGGGTCAGCAGAGGCCACACATTCCATCACAACACTCTGTCCAGACACCACGGTGGTGTTCTCCGGAGCTGCCACAATGACCACGTCCTGCCCGCCGGGAGACGCCAGGGACCCTGGAGAGCGGGCAGACCAGCAGGCAGTCTTACCACGAGGCCCATTAGGTGTCTTCACATGGGTACTTCCTGGCGAGGCAGGCAGGGCAGGGAGCGGCCAGGTTCCATCTGACAGACGGGGAAACCCCCAGAGGAGCCAGGAGAGGAATAATCGGTTCCCAACACACCGCCCCCTTCTTCCCTGCCACACTGAACCCGGCCTCCAGGACTGCCAGGGTCATGAGTAGACTTGGAGTCAACAGTCATAGTTCCTAGTTCCAATACGTATTATCCTCATAATCCTGCTGGGTGACCTTAGACAAGTCCCTTCTCACGGGGTCTCCCGTCCGTCCCCATGTGCGAAAGGTATGGGGGGGTGGGGGGGGGGACGCTCGAGTTTCTGCTGGCGTGGCAGCTCCCGGAGCACTGAGTCCTCCCAAGTTCCTAGTGTGACTCTGGCTCTGGGTCCGCATGCGAATACCTGCTTTGTCCAGCAGATGGAGGCAGAGACCCCAGGCCCTGGAGGGAGAGCAAACCCGGCTCAGAGCAGCTCAGGCACTAAGCCTCCAGGAAGCAGGGTGGAATTGGAGGACTGGGGGGTAGGAGGAGATGTGCCGAAGGGCAGGAGTCAGGGGCGATGCCCACGGCAAAGGGAGGCAGATGAGAGACCTTGGGGGGAGGCCTGAAGTAAGATCCGAGGGGCACCTTCGAGGTGCCAGGCACTTTCCACTCAGCTCAGCTGTTCTCACAACCTCCCCGGCTGGACATTCGATAACCACCTCACGGTCACACAGATGGTGAGTAAAGACGCCAGGATTCAAATCAGGTCTTTCTGACCCCAAAGCCTGTGACCTTCCTATTGCTTCACCCTGGGACGTGAGCTTTTCCAAGAAATGGGAAATACAGAAACCCCAGATATGGGGAGCTGGGTTTGCAAGGCACAGCAAATAGCGAGAGGTAACCCCCCTCCCCCCCCTCCCCCCCCAGTTCCCTGAGCCCCCAGAGGGACAGGGACCAGGGCTTCAGGGCACTGACACCCTTCCTCAGATGCCTTACCTCCCCACCCCCGCCCCCAGCCCTAGAAGCTCCAGCCAGCCCGAGGGAACGCAGGGTCTCCACAGGAAGGGAACCTGCAGTGGGAATCCAGCCAGGTCTCTCCCTGACGCGCTGGGCTTCATCGCCTCTCCCCTCTGACGAGAGTGCCACCCATCACCTCTTTGAAGGCAGGGCTTGGACCTCCGAGGCCTCTCCACGCTGACTCCGAACACCCTGGTTTCACCCAGCAGGGAGCCCCGTACCTCTGGGGGCCACACTGAGCAGGGCCTCCTGGCTGAAGCGCTGGTGGGCGGAGTTGGTGGCCACGCAGCGGTAGGAGCCGGCGTCACTCTCCTGGACGTCCAGGATCTGGAGAACCCCGTTGGGAAGAGTGATGAGCCTTGGGGAGAGGAAGAGGGCACCAGTGAGGTGGGCAGGAGCACCTGTACAGGGAGAGTGGCGTGCCCAAGTGGGCCTCCCGTTCCAACAGGCAATATTTAGTGTCTCACTCGTCATTTTTATTTTTTAAAGCTACTTATTTTTTTATTTTTTTTATATTTTATTGATTTTTTACAGAGAGGAAGGGAGAGGGATAGAGTTAGAAACATTGATGAGAGAGAAACATTCATCAGCCGCCTCCCGCATACCTCCCACTGGGGACGCTCCCGCAACCATCATACAAGCCCTCGATCAGAATCGAACCAGGGACCCTTCAGACGCTCTATCCACTAAGCCAAACTGGTTTTGGCATTACTCATCATTTTTAAAATGCCAATTAGAACTAGAAGATACCATCTTCACCTGCCAAGGTCAAAAGGTTAAACACACCCTACTTGGATGAAGGAATGGGGGAAGGCGCTCCTGCCTTGTCAGCGGCCATGCCAATCCACACACCCTCCTTCATGGGCGAGCTGGTGACCTCTTCCACTCAAACCTGCACGTGCCCTCTGACCCAGCAGCACCGCTTTGAGGACTCTATCCCACCGATATTCTCAAACAACATGTACACAAAAACGTATATGTTTGACAATATTCACTCCAGCGTTGTCTCTAATAGCAAAAGCTGGAAACAATCCAGAGTCCATCTGTAGGGTGGGGACTGCCTAAATCGGTTTGGGGACATTCATACAATGGAATGCTAGGCAGCTGCTTCAAAGGAGGCAGCTCCATGTGTGCCGATACAGGAATATTTCCACATTGTGTGTGGTGCAGAACAGTGTGTGTGGGGGTGGGATGGAGGGGGGGGACGACACATGTGCACATATATGCTGGCACTGAGTGTCCCTGGTGATGGTGGTTGTCTCTGAGGAGGGGGCCCTAGGATCCTGGGAGCTGAATGTGGGTGAGGACTTACTTTTATTATAAACTTCTATACCTCCTTCCTTCCCTGGTAAAGTCTCTTTTATTCACACACTCTCACCTGACCCTCAAAACAAGCCCAAGAAACAGAGGGGATCACAACCTTCATTTTATTGGTGACAAAACTAAGACTTCGAGAGCAGAGTCTCACAACTGGAGCAGAGTTAAAACTGGAATCCAGGTCTTCTGGTACCAAATCCCATGTTCTTCCCACCGCCTGGGTCAGCAGCCCTTAGGAGGCTGAGAATGCCAATGGAAGGGCCGTGGTCCCAGGAAGCCCAGTAAACATGTATACTAGTGTTACTGAGGAGGAGCAGGCTGGCTGAGGGTAGTCTTCGCTGCCCTCTGAGTTACAGGGTCGGAACATGGCTCAGGCTAGGAAGGCCCAGCGACCTTGCTTCACAGACAAAGCAGGGAAATGTGTCCAGGGTGGTGGGCTCTGGCCCAAACAGGGAATAAGTGGGTCCTCTTGAATCCTCCAACTGTGGTCCCTGCAGGGTCAGCTCGATGCTGAGAGTTCAAATTTCTCAAGAGGGCAAACGGTGCTGGCCCCTGGATATAGGTTTGGCCAAAGTCAAGGAAGAAATGGGCAGCTGTGCATTTGGCGAAGATCCTTTAGCTTGTGGGGAAACGGGGTATAAGAAAATCTAAGCACAGGAGATGGGAACTAACTCAAGGGTGTTGGGGGAGAATTCTGACCCAAAGATGTAGAGAAAAAACAGAAATCTGCATCCTCCCTCCCTCACCCCCAAGGCCAACTCACCTATGCCCCAGCATCTTTCCTCAGCTCCCACAGCTGCCCACATCTGTGATGGGCCAGTAGGGGAGAACGGACAAGGAGCCCAAGTGTGGTTGGCAGTAAAAGGCTGGGCCAGGACCCAGCCTGCAGCCACAAGACATTTCTTGGGAAAGGCCACGTGGAGAAGGACAAGCAGGACTCATATGGGAAACAAAGCTCCCACCCCCATCCAGGCTTCTCCCACCTCATGCACTCGGCCTCCTAGACCCTTCGCGCTTTCCACTCTTCTCAACCCCAAGGTTCCCTGGCCTTTCCAGGGAAACTGTGCTCCAGGTACCCAAGAGCTAATACCTCATTTGGCAAGTAACATGTCCTTAATTATGTGTTGAGTGTATGAATGAATGCCTTTCCTCCGATATGCTGTTGCGACAGCCAACAGAGCGAAATAGAACCACTGTTAGCATTCACCTACAGCAAGGTGGGGAACATTGGGCCCCTGGGCAGTCTAAGGCCCGAGAAATCATTTGGTCCGGCCCTGCCAAGGCATTGGCGGTGAGTTAATTAAATGTTTGACCCAATACAGCAGACTAATTTTTAAGTTGATAACTGTGTACAGCCCTCGAATGATGTTATAAATATCCAAATGGCCCTTGGCAGAAAAAAGGTTCCCTACCACTGATGTACAATCTTTCCTGTTTGGTTAAAATGTGGTTTTAGAAGCTCTGTCCTTGGAGAGAGGTCCAAGATCTATTGGTTAGTGGGGGAAAGAGTCACAAAACAGTGTTCATGAAGCAACTCTATTTTGGGAACATAAATAAGTGACATGTCAGGACACGCACAAAAAAAGTCAAGGGTGGTAAAGCTCCCATCACTCAGGGACGTGTCCTCTGGAAGTGGAGTTACTGGGGACTTATTTGTTGTGCTGCTTTCTTTTTTCTTTTTCTTTTTCTTTTTTCTTTTTTTTTAATTACAGTGTGTGTTTATTAGTTTGGAAATATAAAACTTAAAAAAAAAAAGTATGTGTTTTGTACACTTTGTTCTGTAACTCCAGCCTCAGTGACAGATAGGAGAGAATTAGCTCCAACATTTTAGCAAGTGACATCACATATCTGTGCCTCAGCTTCTCATCTGAAAAATGGGTTAAATCATTTCTGTCTTGCTTCCTTTACAACCCTAGCCCTTTAAAAAAAAAAAAAATATATATATATATATATATATATATATATATATATATATATATGAATCCAAGATGGCTGCACAGGTAAACACCTAGCCGCAGCCGCACACAACAATTTCAATAAAATACAACTAAAATATAAAATGGACATTACCCAGAACTTCAGGAAAGTCGACTGACTGGAAATTCTACAACGAGAAGCAAGGAGAAAACCAGAAGGAAGCGCGGAGGAGCTGTAAAAGCCTAAGGTACGGAGACACTGTGCGCGCAGAGAGGACGGAGCCTGAGAGGAGGGCAGCTGAGTGCCTGGCTGGCATTCCCTAGCCTAGCAGGAAGGAGATAAAAGCTCCGACTGTGCTGGGCCCCAGTTCCGACTGCTCTGAACCCCAGTTCTAGGCCAGACCCTGGGGACCCAGGCTCAAGCAGAGGGAGCAGGCCTGTAAGGCGGAACCCGGGGGGGGGGGGCGGCGAAAGGAGGTCCCGGAGGTGCGCATATTGCACGCAAAGAAGGGACGGTTGGCTGTGCCACAGGATTGCCCTGGCGGGAAGGAGACAAAACCTCCGGACTGCTCTGAACGCCACCTCCAACTCCACTTCCAACTGAACTGAACCCCAATACCGGGCCTAGACAATTTGGTAGCAGGCGAAAATCGAGGGCGCCTTTCTCTCAGAGGCGCTTGCAGCAAGTACTGAAGGACCCTGAGACTCAGGAGCCGCATAGGGCAGGGCTGATGGAAGCCAAAGCTGTAGGCTCCACCCTGAAACCCCGCCCCCTCAGGGAAACTGCGAAAATGCCGAGACAACATAGATCACAAACAAAAGAAACGGAGGACAAAAAGTGACTGGATATAGAGTTCAAATCTACGCTTATAAGGTTTTTCAAGAATTTCCTAGAAAAGATCGATAAGATCTATGAGGATATGAAAAGGGATCAACTAGAATTAATAAGGAATCAACAAGAAATGATAAGGGATCAACAAGAAATAAAGAATACATTCTCTGAAATAAAAAATATTGTACAGAGTCCTAAAAACAGAATGGAAGATCGCAAGAGTCAAGTCAAAGATCTGGAACATAAAGAGCCAGAAGACACTCCTCCGCAGAAGCTAGAAGGCAAGAGAATCCAGAAAATTGAAGATAATGTAAGAAACCTCTGGGACAACTTCAAGCGAACCAACATCAGAATTATGGGGGTCCCAGAAGATGAGAGAGAGCAAGATATCGAAAACATACTGAAAGAAATAGTGACAGAACACTTCCCCCACCTGGTGAAAGAATTAGACTTACAAGTCTAGGAAGCGCACAGAACTCGAAACAATAGGAATCCAAAGAGAACCACACCAAGACAAATCATAATTAAAATTCCAAGAGCAAAAGACAAAGACAGAATATTAAAAGAAGCAAGAGCAAAGAAGGTAGTTACCTATAAAGGAGCACCTATACATTGTCAGCTGATTTCTCAACAGAAACCATGCAGGCCAGACGGGAATTGCAAGAAATATTCAAGGTGATGAATAGTAAGAACCTACAGCCAAAGATAATCTATCCAGCAAAGCTATCATTCAGAATCAAAGGTCAGATAAAGAGCTTCACTAATAAAAAAAAAGCTAAAGGAGTTCATCACCACCAAACCAGAATTATATGAATTGCTGAAGGGGGTTCTTTCAGAAGAGAAAGTAAATAAAGATAAAAATTATGAACAACAAATACGTAACTATCAACAAGTGAATCTAAAAACCAAGGAAATTAAAAAAAAATCTGATGAACAATATTAACTGTTGAATATACAATAATAGAATCAGAGGTATGGAAGGGGAGTGAACTGACAATTCTTGGGGAAAAGGGGAGACGGGGATGTGGGAAGAGACTGAACATAAACTGTGCACCTATGGATGAGGACAATGGGGGGTGGGGAAAGGGCAGCGGGTGGGGTGGGAACCTGGTGGAGGAGAGCAATGGAGGGGGTGGGAAGAGGAACATTTGTAATAATATGAACAATAAAAATTTATTAAAAAAAAAATATATACACTTATTGATTCTTTTACAGAGAGGAGGGGAGAGGGATAGTTAGAAACATTGATCAGCTGCCTCCTGTACACACCCCACTGGGGATGTGCCCACAACCAAGGTACATGCCCTTGACCAGAATTGAACCTGGGACCCTTCAGCCTGCAGGCTGATGCCTATCCACTGAGCCAAACTGGTTCAGGCAACCTTAACCCTTTTAACATCTATGAACTCACATTAGATAATGGACATAAACACCTACCAACCACAAACTCTAATCACATCTTCACAATGGTGTAAATGGCACACATATTTAAAAAGACTGGAATACTCAAAAATGGTAATAGCTGTCTGTGCTCAGCTGGTAGATGATTTCCCGCCCCCCTAAAGTTAGCATATCGTTTTATCATTTAAAAATTAATTCAAATTTCAAATAAAACAAAATAGCTACTTATAAAATGAAAAGCAACCTCTACCCAAAAGGGAGGAATTCTCTTTCCAAGCTTGAGACTGAGCTTGCGCCTGCAGCCCCACTCACCGGAGAGGCCACTTGGACCCAGGGGTGCAGGAACACAGAAGAAATGCTCCAGCGGCTCTGAGTTTCCTGAGGCCAGAGAGCCTCGCCTTAAGCCCTGCGGAGGTGCCCTTGGGGCAAAGGACACTAGCTGGGGGTCACACCGTGTTGACAGACTCGATGGACACTGGGAGATGGCGGGGCGGAAGACTGGATGAAGGAGCCCATGGAATTTGAGTCCATTAGCGCCATGTTTTCAAAGTGTGAGTGAATGGCAGTAACAAAATGACTTCAAATGGATCCAGACACACTTTTTTTTTTCATTCCAGAGCTTATGTATTTATTTTTATGGCCACCTTCTATTTATGGTAAGTATTGCTGGTTTTCCATTTTACTGCAGTGAGATAATGTTTGTTTTTAGTATGTGTTAAGTTACAAAAGAGAGAGTTGATTCTAAGAAATGTATTAAGTAAGTGATTGTATAAATAGTTTAGGGACGGCCAACATTATAAAGGAGGTTTATGAATGCCTGGATTTTGGAAAACATTACTCTCATTGATGACTGGTTCCCATGGAAGAAAAATTATCCTCTATCATTAGAAATTAGTTTAAGTGCCAGGGAATTGCCTTAGGGTCTAGTCTTCACCATCAGCTTCAAAAATATGCACATATACCCTGACAGAGTGCATTTATTAACTGCACATGTGCACACCCTACACCAAGGCATATGGTCTCCTTCAAATCTCTGGGCTGAGTTTATGAATAGCATATTTGTACACGTACTATATCTGGGCATGTGTAAAAATACATACCTTGGGCATAATCGAGTTGCTGTTTTAGACATTTCTTTATTCCCCCCACACAATGTGCTAGGACATGTGAGCCCGGCTTATTTATAGACGAGGATCACTTTTCAGAGGACTTGGGGGCAAACACTCCCAGAGCTCAGGAACTGGCAGCTCCAGGCTCCTGGGAGAGGCCTGTGGCTTCATGGAATGGTGCCTGGACTCGATGCTGGGAGGCGAGTCCGAATCCCACTGCTCGCTCAGAAACTTTGGGGAAAGAAAGTCTCTGCTCTGAGCCACAGCTGGACCACCGGATCTCTAAGCCCACCTGCAGGGGAACTTCCTCAGACACTGCAGCTGCCCCACCACAACCCCCAAATCACGAGAGGCTTCAGTATCATCCATGCCATGCTCTGGCATCCTAGCTGGGTGACCTGGGCCAAGGTATTCCTGCCTCTGATCTCCAGTTCCCTCATGGAACAGTTTGGACAATAATACCTGCCAAAGCCATATGTACAGACCGAGAAGGATGTTTATTATGTGGTAAGTAAAAAAAAAAAAAAAAGTAAAAGTTGAAATATAACCCCATATTTGTTTTTGGGAAAAACACACACACACACACACACACACACATACACACAAAGATGACTGAGCCTGGCCAGCATGACCCAGTGGTTGAGTGTCGACCTATAGGCCAGGAGGTCATGGTTCAATTCCCTGTCAGGGCACGTGCCTGGGTTGTGAGCTCGGTCCTCAGTGTGGGGCATGCAGGAGGCAGCTGATCAATGATTCTCTATAATCACTGATGTTTCTCTCTCCCTCTCCCTTCCTCTCTGAAATTTTTTATTTTTAATTACCGAACAAAAAACCCAGTATGTACAATTTCTAAAGAGAATACGTATAAACATGCAGGGGGAAAGTCCAGAGGATAAACATCAGAACTAACAGTGGCTTTCTATGGGTGACAGGATGGTGAGTAATCTTTGTTCTTTTTTATTTATATGAATTTGAAAATCCATTTTGTAGGAATATACACTAAAAGAGGATAACATGAAAAACAAGAAATACCTACCTCGAGGGATGAAGGGTTAAGTGAGAAGACATAGGTCTCATTAAGTGGTTTTTGCTCTCTCCCACTCTCCCGGGGGGAGGGGGAGAGAGGAGAGGTGCCTGCCAGGAGTAGGCTCTCACTTGTTCTAACCCACCGACTCCCAGCAAGCACCACCAGATAGCAGTGAGCAGCCCCACATTTGGAAGGCATAGAATCGGACGTGTCAGTATTCCCGTGGTCCACTTCCTAGAATGCGCAATCATGGAATGCTGCAAGAGGGGCTCAGGCAGATGAGTCTAGGAAGTGTCTGGTTAAACAAGCTAAACAGCTTTTCTGTACAGGACTTCTCAATGCCTTGTCAATTCCAAGAGTGAGATTTCTAGGCAGTTTCCTGACCTTAACTACAGAATAGTTCCCTCCCTCCACCCCCCCCCCCACACACACCTAAAAGAAAAGTCTCTTTTGGGACAAAGAACACACTTTGGGAAACCAGGATCTAATCCAATCCTTTCATTCCCTCCCTTAAGTGAGAAGTGACTTGCTGAGGACCAATGGAGCTCACCGATCAACATGGTGACTTCTATCTTGACTTCTCTCCCTTTTTTTCTCCTTCACAACTGTTTCAGAGACGTGTCATTGGCTTTTCTACCAAAAGTTTCTCCTACACTTTCACCCCTACCTGGACATGGGCAAAAGTGGGAAGAGCTGGGACAACTCAACACACTCAAGAGGGGTTAGTCCCAGGGCAGGGAGGTCTGAAGACCAATGTGTCTGAGCCGAAGGAACACCACCTCCACCAGGAGAGGGCGAGGTAGGGATTACGGCGAGAGAGACGCAGTCAGAGGCGGAAAAGGCCCGTGGAGCCCCGTTTCCATGGATGTAAGAATCCACGGGATGACAACCGCATCGAGAGATCAGCTAAGAGTGAATGAGCCTCATGCTTTCTGGTCACGCGGCAGGTACATCTGGGCCTACCCAGGAGGCCACGAGAGGGTTTAGCTTCTTTTCCACCTTAGAAGCACTTCCCTGGCCTGTGCCCACTGACTTCATGGGGACAGAGGAGGTTGAAACAGGAAGGACCTCAGCAACCCATTTCTCAGATGCTACCTGAGAGAGGAAGAGAGGCAGAAACCCCAGAAGAACCTTGCAAAGAGAATACCTTTCCAGCAGGCTTGGGGCCTTGAACAAATAAACATTCTGCTCACGATGCATGGTGTGGCTTTGGATAAACCACTTGAATAAACCTCCCTGGTCCTGAGGTTCTCAATGAAGCAAATGTTTCGTCTAGACATGCTCTGAAGGATTCTACCACTACTCGCCACCCAAGCTCCAGAGCTTATGGGGAGGTTTTCCTCCCAGGGAGCAAAATCTTCCTGCCCTACTTCTCCTTGGACCAGAAATGTGCTGCAAGTCCAGCAGTGTCAGCAAATGTAGGCTTCCTGCCTCTAAGAATCCCTGAGCCCTCCCCGGCCTGCCCACTGGGCTCCACTCTCCACTCCCCTCGAGGGCACTCACCGAGGCTCCGTCGGCACTGTCACCTGGTCCTTCTCCCAAGTAATGGTGGGTGCTGGCAGCCCTTCGATGTGGCACTCAAACCGAGCCGTCCCATTCTCCTCCACTGTCTGAGACTCCGGGTGCAGAGAGAAGCCTGCGAGTGCTGAGGATGGGACAGTGACACACAGGCGGGGACAGGAGAGGGACAGGGAGGACAGGCCACCACGCGCACAGACAGTGAAACACACGCACACACGAGAGACACACGTGACAGAGTACACGTAGAGCAAATTCAGACCAACACAGACACAGGTGGAGATGGTAAGAGTGGTCATTACTGGTCAGATGCTGTGAGTTCCACAGTCCCCGGGCTTCACATCAGAATCATGGTCAGCCTACAGACTCTCACACTTCGTGGGAAGGAAAAGGAGCAAGAACAGGAGTGGAGAAATGGGACTAATGAACGGTGGAGCCGACAATGCCAGGGAGGCCGGGGAACGGGCCTGAGCCGAAAAGAGAGGCCTGTGTGCGGGTAACAATCAGGATCCCACTTCCCACACCCCAGGCCTCCCGGGTCCCAGCTCAGTCCCCCCGAGAAGAGCACTTACTGGCGAGCTTGACCTCTGCAGCCTGGCTGGCCACTGCCCCGAGGGGGCCGTGGGCCAGGCAGGAGTAGCTGCCCTCGATGACATCGGAGGCCCCGGGGGCGGCCTCAGCGCTGCCCGGGGGCGCTGGCGGCCGGGACAGCCACAGGGAGCCGTTGGGCAGCAGGCGCAGGTGGCTGTGCTCCGGGAGGGCTCCTCCGTCTTTGCTCCACGTGACGCTGGTGGGGGGTCCGGCCGCGACGGTCCCCAGACGACAGTCCAGCACCGCCCCCTGCTCTGGGCCCAGGACCACCTGTACCGGCCCCGGCCCACAGCTCAGCTCCACGGTTGTCTCCTGGGGCAATGGCAGCTCCCCTGCGTAAGAGGAGGGGACGCTAGGGCCATCAGTTTGTGTCCTCCCACCTCCCCCAGGCCCCAGCTCCGGAGTCTCCCAACCACGCAGGGCCTGGAGCAAAGGGTGGAGAAAGAGGTCTCATGGGAAGACTTGAGTCTGGATCCTGGCTCTGTCCCTCACTAAGTGTGCTTTGGGGCAAACTGCTGCACTTCTCTGTGCCCACCTTCCCACACACTAAAATACACAGTTCTGCCGAAACCGGTTTGGCTCTGTGGATAGAGCGTTGGCTTGCAGACTGAAGGGTCCCGGGTTCGATTCCGGTCAAGGGCATGTACCTTGGTTGTGGGTACATCCCCAGTAGGGGGTAAACAGGAGGCAGCTAATTGATGTTTCTCTCTCATTGATGTTTCTAACTCTCTATCCTTCTCCCTTCCTCTCTGTAAAAAATCAATAAAATATATTTTTTTAAAAAATACACAGTTCTTAGCATCATTATTCGTAACAGGCAATAAGCAGAAATAACCCAAATGCCATCTCCTGATGAATGAATAAATACATTACTCAACCACAAAAGGAATGAAGGACTGATATGCCCTTCAACATGGATGAACCTTGAAAACTTTAGGCTAAGTAAGAGAAGCCAGTCACAAGATGCCACATACTGCATGATCTCATTATCATGAAATGTCCAGAATAGGCAAATCGTAGAGACAGAAAGTAGATTAATGGTTGCCAGGGATGAGGGAGAGGAAAGAATGAGGAGTGACCGTGAAGGGATATACAATGTTTCTCTTTGAAGTGATGAAATTTTCTAGAATTAGATAGTGGTGATGGTTGCACAACCCTGTGAATATACTAAACACCACTCACTGATGTGTACCCTTACAGGGGTGAGTTTCATGGTATGTGAACTGTAGCTCAATGAAAAACAAGACAGCCAGCCGGTGTGTCTCAGTGGCTGAGCATCGATCTATAAACCAGGAGGTCGCGGTTCTATTCCTGGCCAGGGCTCGATCCCAGGGTGGGGCGTGCAGGAGGCGGATCATCATCTTAATGTTTCTATTTTTTTCTCCCTCTCCCGTTCTCTCTGAAGTCAATAATATATATATATATACACACACACACACACACACATACATATACATATATTTAAAACCCACAAAAAAAAACAACAAGACACAGTGACGGCTTCCCGATAAGGCGGCTGTGAGCACTGAATGAGATGATCTGTGGGAAGGAGTAGAGCACAGTGGGACAGAACGGGGGAGGGGGGACAGTGATGTCACTTGCTCCTCTGAAACCTTACAGATCTTCTTGACCACTATAGCCCTACCCATCCCTGCCCCGGGGCTGGAGAAGCGAGGCTCTCCTTCCTGCAGCTCCCTTCCCCGGGGCCACGCAGCAAGCCCGAGCCTGAACCCAGGCTCCAGAGGCGCCAGGAGAGCCTGCGGCTCCAGCACTGTCCATGTCACAGAGGGAACAGCGGCGGGAGGAAATGCCATCTCACGACAAGAACACACGATGGCCAATCCATATTTATTATTTTAGCCAACTTCTCAGCAGGGCCCGGAGCCGTCATTCTCAGAGAATGCGTGTCTCCCAGAGGGTGACCCGCTGCCTCTCTGACCCATAAAAGCTCAGTGGCCCAACGTCACTTCTCATCCTTTGGCCTGACTCCTTCCTTCAGGGCAGGACAAGGCATCAGTGAACCAGGGACAACAGCCCCCGCATTACAAGGCAGGTGAGGCCTGACAGAGCCACGTGGGGCTTACAGAAAGCACACTGGCTGCGAAATCAGGGACCCAGCTCTGTCATAGTCTGCTGTGTGGCCTTGGGCCAGTCACTTCTCCTTCTCGACTGAGTTTACTCAAAGGTAGGGGTGGTGTCTGAAATTCTGCGATTTTAGGATTATTAATGAACCTGTTGCTGAAGAAACCTAGAGCATCCTCTGAACATAGACACAAACTGCAGGTACAACCTTTCACACCTGAACACACGAACCCCAGGCTCTGCCACACTCGTTGAAACCTGGACACGTATACCTCCACTTAGACCCCCTGTCTGTCCCCGGGCTCCCTTCCCACTATCCTCAAAGAAGAACATACTGAGGGGAGAAGTGCACGCCAGCTAAGCTAAGGAGGCCGTGGCTCTGAGGCTGAGTGTGAAGGACAGACAGGCATGGCCTGAACCAGGCCTCCGCCTTTCTTAACCTATCAGAAGGGCTCAGCTGGCCCCTCCAGCTACACAGCGAGGCTCGGCATTACCAGTGGGTGCAGGGAGGGGAAAGCACCCTTGTCCTCACCCAGTTTCCATTCTAACTGGGGAAACAAAATCGGCATTCACATCACTGCCGGCCGTTTGTTGTGGTAGAAAGAGTATCTGACCTTGGCGTAGAAGGCCAACGTTCCAATCGTGTTCTTCCACCTACCAGCTGTGTGACAAGCCACTTAACCTTTCTGGGCCTCAGTTTCCACACCTGTAAGGCGAAGGGGCGATCACCGGGCTCGGCAGGACTAAACCAGATGATGGGAGTCAGGGCTCCCGCCTGGTAAGCATCCATCAGGGAACGGGAGCTCACTCTTCAAAGGCACTGAAAGGGGCTGCACAAATGGCGATGGCTGTTCCCAACACCCAGTCCCTTCTACCTCTGAGGCCTGAGACTATGATTCAAACGCAGGCAAGTCTGGGCTCTCGGCCCAGCGGCTCCCAATTGCTGGGTTCCAGCCGCTAATCAGCCCGTTAGAGTTTCAGGGGAGAAAAAACCCCACTGACATGAAGCCCTGAGCCTTCCCGTGGCCTCCCCGCCCCCCCAAGCACGTCGGGGCTTGGAAAATCCCTGCTGTGCTTAACAAACAATGTGAACAGTTGGGGCCGGAGCAGCTGCTGGATATGTCAGCAGCCTGGGCTCTGGCGGGCAGGACCGTGGCCAGAGGGCCCGGGCGGCTGGCTGGGGAGCCCGGAGGAGGCTCCGGTTCCCGTCCTGAGTATTCGTGGATCAGCAGATGCCTGGCGTCCGCACCTTTGAGGAGCCCGGCAGCACCCAGCGAGGCAGAACAGGGAAACCAACAGCGAGGGACACGCAGAGAGAACCGAGGAGGGGCCAGGGCTGTGCCAGGAGCACGTGGGAAGCCCGCGATTCCTCACGGTACAGAGGGGAAACTGAGGCCCGGAAGGAGGGTCTCATCTCTCTTGGAGGCGGGTGCTCCTGGATAAAAGGTTTCTATTATGTGCCCCACCCGACCCCCGTGGCCCGGACATGCATCCTTAGGCACTGGCCCTGTCTCCCCGGTGAGGTTTTTCCTGAGTCCCATCACACAGCCACTTGGAGACCCACCCTTCCTCTTGCCTAGATGGGCAGTGGGACTGAGTAGACCAGGCCTTGACCTAGACCTAGAGTCAGAGTCCTGGGTTCATTTGTCATATGACCTCGGGTCCATTACTTCCCTCCTTTTCCACAGTTTTAAAGACGGAGAACCTCCACATTCCTCATTTTCACCAGAATCCGCCCAGCAGCAGAGAGGAGCATCTTAAACCTCTGGCACATTTTGCATTCTGCTCATTACAAACAACAGTTGTTTCTATATAAATGTGGTTTCTACACCATCAAATCTTCTCGTAAAAGTGATGCTCTGGGGAGTGGGCATCATTCGTCCAGTGGCTTTGTGGCCAGCCCTATCCTGCCTCCCACTCCCCCTCCCGCAATGGCTGACCCCCAAAGCCCCTCCCACAAGCATTTCTCAGCTGCCCCCTCCGGGCTGGGGCAGACACAGTGGACACTTGCTGCTGCCAGCTGCCTCAAGGGGCCTCCCTCTCCCAGGCCCCCGTCTCCTTGGTGAGACCAGGCCAGAGACGCAAAGCTGCTCTGCTCGGGAGCCCCACGGCCATCTCCCAATCTCCTTTTTCTGACAAATGATTTTACCCGTTTACAGGATAAATTAGATTTTGTGAGGCCAATTAGAACTCAGACAGAAAGGAGATACGCTGCTGAGCCCCAGGGTCAGCTCAATGCCGTTTCGGGGGATTTGCAGGGGCCTTGGTGTTAGCCAGGGTTCCATTTTTCAGCGAAGTCGCAGGAGAGAGGCGGGTGGGGGGAGGGGAAGGAAGCCAGATGCCTCCTTAATTAAGCCAAGAACTTGCCACAAACATCAATGCCCTGTCACTTCTGAACTCCAGGGCCCAGCAGATTTACAACTTGTTTTTGATCTGGGGCAATTCTCCATGACACCATCCCCTCTCTCCTTTCCCGGGAGACACAAGTCAGTTTTTTCCAGAAACCGCCCTCCCTGCCCCCCACCTGGGCCCCCTCCCTGACCACAGGCCAAGCCCCTCCCACTAACAGCTGGAGAGAGCGCCTCAGACGGTTGCCTGGGACACCAGCAAAGCCGGAGCACCCCCTTCAGCTGACTTGACAGCAAAGCCACACTCAGCTGCCTACCTCCTGCTCCCTGAGACCTCTGTCCCCACCAGACCAGACCAGACCAGGCCAGGCCACTCTGGAAGCATGTTGCTGTTCCGTGCGATGCTCATGCTGCTGAGCCCATCCGGGGTCTGATTTAGATGCCTCTCCTTTTGCTGCCCTAGAAGACCCTGGGCGCCTTGATCATGGTCGTTACCATTCTAACTTTTTTTTTTTTATTTGCTTTTCTCCCCAACGAGGCCACAAGCTCAAGAGGATGTCCTCATCAGCTTTCTAAATCCCTAGTGCCTGGCACATTGTAGGTGCTCAAAAAACATTCTTTGAACACATGAGTGCACACACGGAACACACTCAAGAGCATACACACGAGAGCCCCTCATGCTCTTCTGAGCCTCCGTTTCCTTATCTGTAAAAACTACAGTCATTTCCCTCAGGACTGGAGGTTACGTGAAAAATATATGTGGAAACTGCCTTGCGTACTATGTGGCACCTCGCAGACACCTAACAAAAATACTTAAAAAGCACAGAGACAGAACAGCAAACACAGGCTGACAGAAACTCTGTACTTAAACATTACCGGCACCAGGGAGCTCACCACCTCCCGTTTGGCTGTATGCCTTGTGTGATTGATACGATCTTTCTCCCGTGTTCACCTTTTTCTACCTGTCTGCTCCACTCACTTGCCCGAGCTCTGTCCTCCAAACTCCACAACACAGTAATGAGCCTCTTATCGAATCATCTAGAAGTCTCGTCTCTGCACCAGCTTGCATTGGAGAGAGAGCTTATGGAGCCTCTGCTTCCTGACCCCAATGACCTCAAAAACCCTCACATTCAAAGGATGCTCCAGTCTGAGCAGCAAGACAGTATTCGCTGGCAGCCCAGCTAGCCCAGAAGGTGAGGATTCCATTTCTCCGCATGTCAGGCCCAGAACATCCTCTCTCTGGCTCTCCTTCCCCGGCAGCTCTGATCACTCCCCGCTGACCGGGCTGGGGCCGCCCCCACCAGAACTGCTCTTACTCCTCTCTCTCCCACCCCAGGGAGCTGGGAGCCCCCGGGCAGGCCTGGCAGTGACATCTGCTCTGCATCTGGAATTCTGTGTCAAGTCTGGTTGCTGTACCTCGGGAACAGCGGAGGCTGAACAAGAGGAATGGGAAGAGGGGATGGGGGGTGGGGGGGAGAAGGGCGGATTCCAGAGGCCGGACACACTAACTGAGGGGGGCCAAGCCCGAAGATGATAACTTCTTATGTGAGGGGGAGGTGGGTGCGGAGAGTATGTGTGTACCAAATCCCAGGGCAGTTGGGCTGTTCCAAGAGGCAGGAGACTGGCTCCAGCCCCAGCTCAGTCCCTATTCGTGAAACTTTGGGAAGTCACTCAGTTTTCTCGTCTGTAAGATGGGTTCGTGCTAAAATTATTTCTAAGTTCCCTTCAGTGCTGATGCTCTAACTGCGAGATCACTTAACGTGAAAGAGGTACCTTGAGGAGGAAAAAGGGAAATGCTAATTAACACCTTATGTGTGATTAATTGGGCCAGGAAAGCACATACAGGATCCCTGAGGGTTTATATAGTAACTTCCGGATATGACTCACTACTGAGCCCTGCCAAAAGGTGTGCGTCTCATTCCTGGTCAGTGCACACACAGGAGTCAATCAATGGTCTCTCTCTCCCAGTCTCTCTCTCTCTCAATAAAAAAAAAAAAAAAAAAAAAAAAAAGCAAGATTCACTATTAAGAGAAAGCACGTTTCACCTAGCCTCTAAACTCCAAGATGGGCTCAGAGGAGGCCACCCCAACACCACAACTGACTGAGGCTGGCCTCTGAGCCTCCAGACTGAGAAAGGAACGGTTCTGTGTGAGAAGAAAGCAGTTTTCACGGTCTTAGAGGCTTTCTGTTACCGATGCCGGCTCTCTGACGAGGTGAAAGGGAGCGCCCCCCTTCTTACATACGATGAAAACGCACACTAAGCACTCCAGCACCAACCCCATGCCAACAAAACTCTCCCCAGTTCCCAGCCCCTGATTCAAGGGCCGTGTTAGAGGAGAGGGGCGGGCACTCTCTGGACCCAGGTCTGCGTGCTGCTGAAGTGTTTATTATTTTTACTTCCCTCTCCCTCACCTCCTACAAACTCAATTTATTTTCAAGTCCTACTGCTTCTTCTTCCTAAACATCTCTGGAATCCAGCTACTCTGGCCACCCCAGCTGCCACTCCAGTGGCTACCATCGTCCTTGGATTCCTGGGACAGCCTCCCAAGAAGCCAGAGCTTCCTACCCGGGCCCAGCCCAATCGATTCTCCACACCGGCTGGAGGGAGCTGAGGCGAAGCTGATCTGAAAGCCCACCGCGGGCCTCAGAAACCTTGGTGGGGCTTACAGGCCCTTCCTCAGCTGCTTCCAGGTCCCCCCCCCCCACTTCTCCCTGGACACTCCATGGCCCATCCCACTTCCCAACCTGCTCCGCTCTCGCCCCTGGTGCTCTACACTCCAGCCAGGTTTACCTTCATTCAGTGGTCCAAACTCCAAACGAAGTCACCTCTGGGCGTTCGCACATGCTGTTCTCTCTGGGAAACCTCCTCCATCACCACTCTCCTTCTCTGGGGCTGACTCAGGCCCTGAGCTCCGGTGCTCATTGCTCCTGAAGGAAGCCTTTCCAAGGACCTGTCCGTCTCTCCCCACCAGACTGGCAGCTTTGCACCAGGGACCAAGCCTGCCACCTTATTCACTGTATTCTAGGCACTGGGCACATGCTAGCCTAATAATAATAATGATGATGATGCTCAGCAAATATTTGTTGAATGAATGAATGAATGAATGAGCAGCCTCGGTCCAGATCACTGTGGCTCTACAGGACTCTATAGGCGTGTCCCAAAGGGGCTGAGCTTTGTACAGCCAAGGTTTGGGGCCTGGAGGCTGGGAGAGTAGTTGCTTTGGCCCCACACACTGCTGTGGAGGGAGAGCCCCAGGTCTGTCCCTGCCTCTGGACTTCCAGGCAAACCGAGCCCCTCGCCAGAGGCCCCGCTGGGATTCAGAATGCTCCAGCGCCTTCCCAGCCCTGGCCCCGTTTTGTCGGCTGATGCTGAGCCCTTGCTGTCTGGAGCTCTTGGAAAAGCCAGAGACAGGGAGCACAGCCTTTCCTCAGCTGGGCTCCAGGGGATGTGCTCTGCCTATTCACCTGACAACCCTGAGCTCCCCATTTCCCCAGAGGCCTCGGGCCCCCCGGTGGGCAGTCAGCCTAGAAAGGGGCGTGTCTTTGTAGGGAGAGAAGGGGTCCCAGCAGACCCCGCTGTCTGGGTTTCCAGGAGATGGGCCTGGGGTTGACCAGGGTAAGGCTCCTACCCCCTCCGCCATCCCTGCTGCCTCCCACGTGGCCTGGCTGAGTCTCTCTGGAAAGCCGCAGCAGCTGGAGAGAAATCCCCCTCCCCATCCCCCTCCCGCTCCAAGTCCCTCCCCGACAGGCTTTGGACACATCCTCAGCTCCCCGCTCCAAAGGGAAGGCAAGAACCGGGCGAACAAAGCGGGCAGCCCCTTCCCTCCCCAGCCCTACTACCTGCCTGCCTGCCTGCCTTCCCCATGGGCCGCCCCCCGAACTCACATAGGACAGGAAGCGAAAGGGCTAGGGGCTAGGCATAGCGACTGGGGACTCGGCCCTTTCTCGGGCGCGGACACTCTGACTTGGTCCACCCTCATGAGGCGGAGGCGGGAGGCGGGGAGGCCGCGCTGCTCTGACTGCCCCTGGGGCTGGGGCCGCAGTGACACGGAGTGTTGGGTGCGTCCACAAAAGCAACTGGTTTCCTGCCCTCTCCCTCGGCCCAGTCCGGCCCGGGTTCGGGGGAGCAGCACTCCCCCTGCGCATCCCCCAGCTCCGGGGCCACACCCTCCGGGCAAAGTTGAGTTTTACCACCGCTTCCCCCCTTACCCTCCTCCATCTCCATCAGAAACCTGCCCGGTCCTCCCCGCGCCCCGCCGCCCGCAAGGACACTCCCCAGCCAAGGCCAAACATTAGCTCAGCTCACAAACACAGTTACACCGGGTCTGGACACCGACGGAGGCGCAGCACCCACCACAGCCCCCCCCCCACAGCACCCACCCACAGCCCCCCACACAGCACCCACCCACAGCCCCCCACACACAGCTCCCACCCACAGCTCCCCACCCACAGCTCCCACACACAGCACCCACCCACAGCACCCACCCACAGCTCCCCACCCACAGCTCCCACCCACAGCTCCCACCCACAGCTCCCACAGCTCAGCCCGAGGCTGGAGGCAGGGGAAGCCCGCCCGCTGGTCACCCACCTCCCCCCACCTCCCCGCAGCCCACCTCTCTGACTCCGACACCGCACCCACAGCACCGCCGACTGACCCCAGACCCTCCCCAGCCTGGCCAGCTCGCACTCACACTCACACACACAGACACACTCACACACACTCACACTCACACACACAGACACACTCACACACACTCACACACAGACACACTCACTCTCACACACACACACAGACACACACACAGACACACACTCTCACACACACACTCACACACACTCACACACACAGACACACACACAGACACACACTCTCACACACACACTCACACACACTCACACACACACACACACACACACACTGAGACACACAGGCACATACACTCACACTCATACACACACACTCATACAATACACACAGAGACACAGGCACACACATAGGCACACACACTCACACTGAGACACACACAGACACACACACTCCCACACACAGGCACACACTGAGACACACAGGCACACACACTCACACTCATATACACACACACACTCATACACACACACACATACATACACACACTCATACATACACACATACACACACTCATACATACACACACACATACATACACACTCATACATACACACACACACTCACACTCATACATACACACACACACACTCACACACACATACATACACACACTCATACACACACACACACACACATACACACACTCATACATATATACACACACACACTCACACTCATACATACACACACACACACACACACACACTCACACTCACACTCACACTCGCACACACAGCCGCGCACTCACTCACTCACTCCGGACTCGGAAAACCAAGGACACACACCCGCCCGGGTCGCCGCCCGCAGCCCCGGCGCCGGCCTCCTGGGGCCGGGACACCCGCCGCCGCCCCCCGGCCCGGGCCCGGCCGCCTTACCGCGCGCGGCCAGCAGGCACAGGGTCAGCGCCAGCAGCCCGCGGCCCGCGTGCCCCCGCGCCATGGGGCCGCCGCTCGCTCGGCCGCGGGGCGGGCGCCGGCGTCAGCGGCCCGGGGAGGCGCGGCGCCGCGGGCGGGGGCGCGGCCTCGGGGGCCCGGGCCCGAGCGGGGGCCGGCGCGGGGGCCGGGGCTGCGGCCGCCTCGCCCGCCCCTCCATCGCCATCTTGGGCGAGCGGCCGAGGGGCGGGGGTGGGTCTGCCGAGCGCGGCCGCCCGGCCCGGCGGAGCCCCGCGCCCGGCCCCGCGCCCGGCCTGGGCTCTGCGCCCCGCGCCTGGCCTCTCCGGACCGCGCCGGGCCCTGTGGGGCCGCTTGTTTCTCGGTCTGTCTCCTCCTCTGTCCCCGGGTCCCCGGGTCTCCCTGCCGTGGTGTCTCGGGTTCGTTAACCTGTCACTGCCTCGGGTCTCCCCCACTCTCGGTTCCAGGCTAAATGGAGGCAGATGCTCGGACTCGGTCTCTGTCCTGATGGCCCATCTTCCCTTCAAAGCCCAGAGGGTCCCAGCCCAGGTCCTGTCCTGAACCCTGGTTAGCCTCTCCACTCTCCTCGCCACAGATCCCCTGAGGACAAGATAGGTCCCTCCTCACCCCATTGCCATTGCCATTCCACGCTGAGGGCTTCTCCTGCTGCTGCAGTAACCAGCCCAGGCAGGGCATGTCCTCAACCCCGAGCCCTGTCGCATGCAGGAGTCTCTGCAAACCGGAAAGGGACAAGGAAGGTTTGATTGCTTTCATATTACATCTAGGGAAACTGAGGCTGGAGGAGGTGACAACTGGCCTAAGGACATGAGGTCAGGGAGGAGCAGATACAGGACCAGAACCCTGGTTTTCTGACCCCCGAAGGTCATTTCCCACTCGTTCTTCAGCTGTGCCTTCTCTTGTCCTACCAGACGGGCTGCCTCAGTATCCCACAAATATTTCCTGTTCTAAAGCTAGGGATTCTATCTTCAGGTGAGGGTGGGGAGAGGAGTGCAGATTAAATAACCTATTTAAGGTCCCTTCCAAACCAAGATGCTGTGGTTCTTGACTGTATCCCCTAGGTTCCCAGTGTTCCCATATCTTAGAGCCATTTTGTCTTTGTACCCAGTAGGCGCCTTACCCCTCTGTTGCTAGGTAACCCTTAATAAGGACCTATACTTTGCAGATCTAATGGGATCTGGCATTTATTCGTTCATCGCCAGGCCCATCAGCAACTTTTGACTTAGCCAACCACTCCCACTTGCTTCTCTCTTAGTGATGCTATCTGGTCATCAGGTCTTTAAGTGACACCTTTATACCGAAGATGCCTAAATTTAGACCTCCAGGCTGGACTAAGAGCCCTGAACCCCAGACTTACCCAGCTACCTGCTCAACATTTTCATTGGCTGTCTAACAGGCCTCTCAAATTTAACATGGCCAAAACTGCACTCCGATCTTCCTTTTAACCTCCCGCAGTTTCCCCCGTGCAGTTCCTACCAGCTCCGTGCTTCCAGTTGCTCAAGTCCAAAGCATTGGAGTGGTCGTTGACCCTTCGATTTCATATCCTTCCCACTCTGTCTTCCCACTACCACCTTGATCCAAGCAAGCACCTCTTAGCTGGATGGTGGCAGTAGCCTCCTCACAGGTCTCCTTGTTTCTGTCCTTCTCTCCCTTCAGTCTTCTCTCAAAACCGAATAAAAAGTGATTAGGGCCTTAGTCGGTGTTGCTTGGTGGTTAGAGGATTGCTGGTTCAATTTCCGGTCAAGGTCATGTACCTGGGTTGCAGGTTCGTTCCCTGCCCCCAGTCGGGGTGCATGAGGGAGGCAACCAGTTGATGTGTCTCACCTCTCTCTCTCCCTCTCTCCTCCTTCCTCCCCCCAATCCTCTCTCCCTTCCACTCTTTCTGAAAAGCAATGGAAAAGATATCCTCAGGTGAGGATTAACAACAAAAAAGTGATTCTGTTAAAATGTGAACGAGATTGTGTCATTTCTCTGCTCAACACATACCAGGACCTCCTTGCTCAGAGCAAAAGCCAAAGTCTGATCCGGAGGCCTGCTTTACCTCTCTGATGTCACCCCCACACCATCCCCTGTGTTCACCGCCTCTCAGGCCACACAGCCTCCTGGCTGTAACTTGATCATGGCCAGCCCCCACCCTCCTGCCTCCAGACCTTTGCCCAGCTGGCGCAAGTCCGAAATCCTGCCCCCGCATCCTGTCCTCACCACTGCCCCCACTCTCCGACTCGCTTCTCTCTAACATGCTCTACATGTTACTTACAGTTTGTCCCCCGCAACCAGAATGTGGGCTCCATGAGGACTGGGGTTTTATTATTTATTTATTTATTTATTTATTTAAATATATCTTACTGACTTTTTACAGAGAGGAAGGGAGAAGGATAGAGAGTCAGAAACATCGATGAGAGAAACATCGACCAGCTGCCTCCTGCACAACCCCCACCACGGATGTGCCCGAAACCAGTGTACATGCCCCTGACCAGAATCGAACCTGGGACCCCTCAGTCCGCAGAACAACGCTCTATCCACTGAGCCAAACCGGTTTCAGCTAGAACTGGGGTTTTAGTCTGTTGGGTTCACTGCGGAATTCTACGCAGCTAGACCAGTATCTGGGGCTGCATAGGCGCCCGTGGCCAGGATCAAAGACACGAGTCACTACCCACAGTATATACTACCAATAGTATCCAAAGTGGCATGGAGTAGCGGGGAGGATGGGAGCAAGAGAAGCAGGGTGTGGTGGGGGGTGTTGAGGAAGAAGTCTTCACAGGACTGTTGATGGTTGTAGATATTGGACCAGGGTGTTGACAATTTAAGGAGGGCAGATCCAAAGGGGTGAAGGACAGACACACCCTCTGCAGAGGCCCCGGGGTGTGAGAGCACCGTAAGGATTCCAGAAATGGCAGAGCCAATGATTAACCCACGGACAGCCATTGGCCACCCGGGATGGGCCCGGCCTGCTCTGGGCACTGGGAACACAGTGGCGAACTCCGCTCTTGCCTGCACGACACCGGATCTAGTGAGGGAAACAGACAGAGGAAAGGCAGCTTTAACAGTGTGTGGTTCAGGCTGGGCACATCCCGGTGGGGGTGTGCAGGAGGCAGCTGATCCATGTTTCTCTCTTATTGATGTTTCTGGCTCTCTACCCCTCTCCCTTCCTCTCTGTAAAAAAAAAAAAAAAAAAAAAAAAAAAATCAGCAGAAACCGGTTTGGCTCAGTGGATAGAGCGTCAGTCTGCGGACTGAAAGGTCCCGGGTTCGATTCCGGTCAAGGGCATGTACCTTGGTTGCGGCACATCCCCGGTGGGAGGTGTGCAAGAGGCAGCTGGTCGATGTTTCTCTCTCATTGACGTTTCTAGCTCCCTATCTCTCTCCCTTCCTCTCTGTAAAATATATATTTTTTAAAATATGTGTACAACTTCTTTGACACGTCCCCCTCCCACGAATAGACTCTATTTCGCCTCCCTTTGGACAGAGGCTGGGCCCTACGGACTCATTTCTAAAGGATGACTGTGGTGACGGTGATGCTGTGTGGATTCTTAGGTTTATCATAAAAGAAGACACAGCTCCCCCCTGGCCGTCTCTGGAGAGACCGTGAGGAGAGGGCATGGACGCAGAGAGGCTGGTGGAGCCCCAGCTGTTCCGTTGGGAGGTGTCCCGTCCAGCCACTGCCTGACTGTGACCACGAAGGAGCCCTGAGCCCAGCTACCCCCATCCATGTGAGGCAGAAATAATAAAAACGGTGATTGTTGTTTTCCACCAGAGCATTGGGGTGTTTGTGCCGGAATCTTTACTGGACTGGTTTCACTATCAGAACCACTCACTGCCTCCCCTCTTCATTCTCCTTTAAGGAAAATACAAAGCATAGCTATGTTTATAATATTGTCACCCTTCATATTCAAAACCGTCTCTCACACTGTGCCTCTGCTCAAACCCTCTGGGCCAGTGGGATGGGTCTCCTCTCACCATGGGATGCTTTTCCACCCTTTTTAATGATCAAACTAGAGCCTAGTACATGAAAACTCATGCACTGGAGGGGAGGGGTCCCTCAGCCAGGCCTGCCTCCTCTCATAGTCCAGGAGCCCTCAGGGGCAGGAGACAACTCTGCAATCAGGGGAACTCGACACCCCATCACACCTCTGCTGCTGCCACTGCCAGTAGCGTAAGTCTTGTCCAGCCCTGATTACCTGTGTCTCGGGCCGGCTCTGGGCGGCTGGGCAGCTGCCACTGGAGGCTAGCCTGTGCCTTGGGGCAGCTAGGGAGCTGAGGGGACTGGGGGACTCTGGAGGCAGGTGCATGGAGCAGCCGGGCCCGCCTGGGGCTGGACCTGGCCTTGCCATGCACCTGCTGCTTGGGTGGGGTTGAGGGGACTGGGCACAGCAACCTTGTGGCCGTGGGCACCCCATCTTTGAGGGCGTGGCAGTCAATTAGCATATTCCCTCCTTATTGGCTTAGACACCACCATCCTTGAGGGTGGGGCAGCCACTTAGCATATTCCCTTTTTATTAGATAGGATTGTTAAACAATTTGGTGGAATTATGGGATATTTTTACAGTATTTTCCTTTTTGTGCTTTTCTATTCCTCCCCCCCCCCCCAAAATTATCTACAGTGAAAACATATTATTTTTGTAATCAGAAATGATAAATGTAACTGAGAGGAAAGAAATGACAATCTTCAGTTTGGGAAGATGAAAAAGTTCTGGAAATAGTGGTGATGGTTGCACAACAATGTGTAGTGGACTTAGTGCTGCTGAACTATATACTTAAAAGGCTGGCATGATACATCTATGTTATGCCTGTTTTACCACAATAAAAGAATACCTATAATATAATCTCTTTAAAAGCCCTCACCCATCTGTCTGTACCACTCAAAGGCACGGCACTATTTCTGCCTGAAACAGCAATTTCTTCATTTACGGAATTTATGTCCGTCTTGTGTCTCCGATCACACTGGAAACTCCTTGAGGGCATCAAACAGGTGGCCACGCCTACAGCACACTTAAAAATCAATTGCCTGGAAAGCAAAACACATTTCACTAAAGAATCAACAACTATAAACCGTGGCAATGTTCTCAGACTACCCAATCAAAACCAACCTCACCCACTTAATATATTGGCAAGGAAAATATATTGCAGAAAAACATTGCAAATAGTAGCAATTAAAACGGGGTGGGGGGGAAGCAATGGAAAGGTTGAAAAGTTCGGGATTGAATTAGTGACAAATACATACACTGGGGAAAAAAAGATAATTATGAACTAGGTAAAACAGAAAGTTCTGCACGAATAAAAATGATTCAGTTTTGAGTCATCTCTGAATACGTTGACATAGTCATAATGATGTAAACACTGAGTATGGTCTAAGTGAAATGACAATACAACCATATTGAAAAAATGAGGGGGATGGGTTGTGTATGTGTTTGGTGGAAACTGGAGGAAAAGCAGCCAACTTTGAACCTTTCATAGCAGGATGTCTCTAGATAATGCATAAAAACTGGGGTGGGGGTGGGGGGGGAATAACAGGATAATATTACAAACATATTATCTAAAGATTTGTTTTAGAATTTGACTCCTTAAGCCACATGTGTCAAACACAAGGCCCGCGGGCCAAATCCGTCCCGCCAGGCCTTGCAATGTGGCCCGCACCGCGCTGTCATCACTGCACTCTGCTGCGTTTCCATCACAATGACAGTTTATGACTGTTCAGTAAACCATTCGGCCCGCGATTTAGGCTGGATTTTAGATTTTGGCCCCTTCTCTGATTGAGTTCGACACCCCTACCTTAAGCTATGGAGTCAAGCCTGTGGCCATGCTAAATTCAAACTAAATTTTAAAAGAGAGATGAAGGTTCTGCACTGTTCACACAGGTGCCTCCTGGCCCCGACCATCCTTTCTGCTCCCATCACCGCCTCGCTGCTCCAACAGCCAACTCCTGCCGGGAGCCAGGGCTCCTCACAGCCCCCGCTGCTCCAGGCTAGCCTGCCCGCACGCCGGGGACTCCGATGGCCCCTTTCTGGTCCCTGTTTATGAGGGCCCTTGTACATGCATCAGCACAGCGGGCTGTGTGGTCTACTTTCTCCCGAGGTCTCTTTTGGATGTTCCGCCTCCAGCTGGACACACTGTCCGGGACGGGCCCAGCACCTTCAGCAGAGCTGAAAGGGAGGTGATGCGGGTCACACTATCCACCCCTCTGGAAGCTGCACCCTCTCCTGCTGGAGGTCAGGGTCTGTCCTACCCAACAGCTTTCTTCCTCCTCAGTTTCTCCATCAAAGAATGTCCATTCCATGGCTCACTCTCTCCTCTGGTCCCTCAGGCAAACTAAGCAATTAAGGAGAAGCAAGAGCAGCCCAGGGCAGATGCTTAACTCTTGGCTCCCATTATCCAAGGACCTTCACACTCCATCCCCAGCACTCGGGCCTCCTGCCTCCTAGTGTGTCAGTTCTTCCCCTTTATTCCTTCATTCTGTGTGTAAAAAATCCCCTGTGCCTGGCAGGTGTCGCTCAGAGGTTAAATATAGGACTATGCACCAGGAGGTCACCGGTTTGATTCCTAGGCAGAACACATGTCCAAGTTGTGGACTCGATCCTCAGTAGGGAGCATGCAGGAGGTAGCCAATCAATGTTGATGTTTCTCTTGCCTCTATGTTTCTATCTCTTTCTCTTAAAAACCAACATCTATATATCTATATCTATATCTATATCTATATCTATATCTATATCTATATCTATCTTTCCCTGGCTGTATAACTCAGTTGGTTACAGCATCTTCTCAGAACACCAAGATGGTGGGTTCAATTCCCAGACAGGGTATATACAAGAATCAATCAATGAATACATAAATAAATAGAAAAACAAATGGATATTTCCCCCCACCCCCTCTCAAAACAACAACAGAATTCCCTTTCCTTGGAATGACTCTCTCCCACCTGGGGAAACTCACTCCTTAACACCTAATTCAAATGCCACCTCCTTTGTGCAGCCTTTCCTGACTATCCTCTTTTCACTGCCCAGAGAAAATAATAGCTCATGTTTGCTGAGTATTGTGTGCCAGATACTAGGAGCTTTGCAAGCGTTTTCTCATATCAAAGCTCACATCATTAGCTCTAGGTTAGAGAAGAGAAAGCTGAGGCGTAGAGAGGTCAAATAACTTGCCCAAGGTCAGACAGTAGGAAGTGGTTCAGGGAAAGAGTATGGCAGGCTCTCTGAGTCAAAGCCCACACTCCTTCCTAACCGCTGCCCTGCTCTGTCTCCTGGGGGCTCCCACAACACTCAGCACGTCTCTCTCTGCACGGGCCCTCTTGTTTCCGTCTCCACTTCTCACTGGGAGTCCTTTGATGGTAGAGAATATGCCTGACTCCTCTGAGCATCCTCAGATCCCTGGATTCCTCAGCATGAGCCAAGCCCATGGCAGCTGCTCAATTCATGTTGCTTGCTAATGGATGAGTGAAGCCAGGATTAGCATTCCACTTCTGCACTGTGACTCCTCTGAACTCTGACTTCTTTCTGGGATGGGAGATATAGGATAAATAATAATACTATCTGACTGATGTCTCCTAGATTATTGTGAATATCAAATTGAACATGATGCTGTCATAAAGGAAATATTCTTTAGGCGGTGGGACACCCATCATTCAAATGTTAGCGGTTGGTATTCAGAGAGAAATGAACCACCTGCTCAAAGGTAAACATGCTCTCCCTCACCAGGGCCTCAAGGTTATTGACACCTTGGACCTCATCATGTGCAATTCTGGAAGATCAGCCCTTGGGAAGTGTAGAGGGCCAAATGGGAAGACACCTGGACATTCTGTAGATTGTTGCTGACTGGGCCGGGGATAAGGACAGAATCGTGTCAGTTGCACTCCCGCCCTGGGAGTGCGGAGATGTTCTTAGTTCCTGGCTTGTGTTTGTCCGGGAGGAAGGAGTGGGTGGAACCTGGGCCCTCCCAGGCTCCTTGTTTTCCAGTGAAACCCCTTGTTGGACTGGAGAATAAATAGATGTGCTGCTTGGTTTAGGAGTCGTCAGTCTGTCTCTCCAGCAGAGGAGGTCAGAGGCCCTCTCAGCTCCCAGCTTGAAATCTATCTCTGTGTTTTCTCTCTTTATTTCTAACATTTCTCAATCCCTGGGCACCTCTACTTAGAACCGGTTCATACATCTCTTTTTCCATGCGGGACGCGGAAAAGGAGATCCCAGCCATCAGGCCCCCGCATTCTGGAGCCTGAGCCTGAGCCTGAGCCTGAGCCTGAGCCTAAGCCTAAGCCTGACACTAGTTAAGCCCAAGCTAAAGCCTAGTTAAGCCTAAACCAAAGCCTAAGCCTAGTTAAGCCTAAGCCTAAGCCTAGTTAAGCTAAAGCCTAAGCCTAGTTAAGCCTAAACCTAGTTAAGCCTAAGCCTAAGCCTAAGCTTAAACCTAGTTAAGCCTAAGCCTAAACTTAGTTAAGATTAAGACTAAGCCTAGCTAAGCCTAAACCTAAGTCTAAGCCTAGTTAAGCCTAAGCCTAAGTCTAAGCCTAGTTAAGCCTAAGCCTAAGTCTAAGCCTAGTTAAGCCTAAGCCTAAGCCTAGTTAAATCTAAGTCTAAGCTTAGATAAGCCTAAGCCTAAGCCTAGCTAAGCCTAAACCTAAGCCTAGTTAAGCCTAAGATTAAGATTAAGAGTAAGACTAAGCCTAGTTAAGCCTAAGCTTAAACCTAGTTAAGCCTAAGCCTAAGAATAAGACTAAGACTAAGCCTAGTTAAGCCTAAGCCTAAGCCTAGTTAAGGCTAAGCCTAGTTAAGCCTAAGCCTAGTTAAGCCTAAGCCTAAGCCTAGTTAAGACTAAGACTAGTTAAGCCTAAGCCTAAGCCTAGTTAAGCCTAAGCCTAAGCCTAGTTAAGCCTAAGCCTAGTTAAGCCTAAGCCTAAGCCTAGTTAAGCCTAAGCTTAGTTAAGCCTAAGTCTAAGTCTAGCTAAGCCTAAGCCTAGATAAGCCTAAGCCTAGTTAAGCCTAAGCTTAGTTAAGTCTAAGCCTAAGCCTAGTTAAGCCTAAACCTAGTTAAGACTGAGCTTAGTTAAGCCTAAGACTAAGCCTAGTTAAGCCTAAGCCTAAGCCTAAGCCTAGTTAAGTCTAAGACTAAGCCTAAGCCTAGTTAAGTCTAAGCCTAGTTAAGCCTAAGCCTAGTTAAGCCTAAGCCTAAGCCTAGTTAAGCCTGAGCTTAGTTAAGTCTAAGCCTAAGCTTAGTTAAGCCTAAGCCTAAGCCTAGTTAAGCCTAAGTTTAGTTAAGCCTAAGCCTAAGCCTAAAACTAGCTAAGCCTAAGCCTAGTTAAGCCTAAGTCTAAGCCTAGTTAAGCCTCAGCTTAGTTAAGCCTAAGCCTAGCTAAGCCTAAGCCTAAGCCTAGTTAAGCCTAACCCTAAGCTTAGTTAAGCCTAAACTTAAGCCTAGTTAAGCCTAAACCTAGTTAAGCCTAAGCCTAAGCCTAATCCTAGTTAAGCCTAAGCCTAGTTAAGCCTAAGCCTAAGCCTAGTTAAGCCTAAGCCTAAGCTTAGTTAAGCCTAAATCTAAGCCTAGTTAAGCCTAAGCCTAAGCCTAAGCCTAGTTAAGGCTAAGCCTAGTTAAGGCTAGTTAAGGCTAAGCCTAGTTAAGCCTAAGCCTAGTTAAGCCTAAGCCTAAGCCTAGTTAAGCCTAAGCCTAGCTAAGCCTAAGCCTAAGCCTAGTTAAGCCTAAGCTTAGTTAAGCCTAAGTCTAAGTCTAGCTAAGCCTAAGCCTAGATAAGCCTAAGCCTAGTTAAGCCTAAGCTTAGTTAAGTCTAAGCCTAAGCCTAGTTAAGCCTAAACCTAGTTAAGACTGAGCTTAGTTAAGCCTAAGCCTAAGACTAAGCCTAGTTAAGCCTAAGCCTAAGCCTAAGCCTAGTTAAGTCTAAGACTAAGCCTAAGCCTAGTTAAGTCTAAGCCTAGTTAAGCCTAAGCCTAGTTAAGCCTAAGCCTAAGCCTAGTTAAGCCTAAGCCTAGTTAAGCCTGAGCTTAGTTAAGTCTAAGCCTAAGCTTAGTTAAGCCTAAGCCTAAGCCTAGTTAAGCCTAAGTTTAGTTAAGCCTAAGCCTAAAGCTTAAAACTAGCTAAGCCTAAGCCTAGTTAAGCCTAAGTCTAAGCCTAGTTAAGCCTCAGCTTAGTTAAGCCTAAGCCTAGCTAAGTCTAAGCCTAAGCCTAAGCCTAGTTAAGCCTAACCCTAAGCTTAGTTAAGCCTAAACTTAAGCTTAGTTAAGCCTAAACTAGTAAGCCTAAGCCTAAGCCTAATCCTAGTTAAGCCTAACGCTAGTTAAGCCTAGCTAGCCTAAGTCTAAGCCTAAGTTTTTAAGCCTAAGCTTAAGCGTTTTAAGCTTAGTTCTAGTTTTAAGCCACCTAGTTAAGCCTAAGCCTGTCTTAGCTAGTCTAAGCCTTAGCTTAAGCTTATAGGCCTAAGCTTCAGTTAAGCTTGTTAAGCCTAAGCCTAAGCCTAGTTAAGCCTAAGCCTAAGTCTAAGCCGTTGAAGCCTAAGCCGAAGCCCTAAATCTTAGTTAAGCTAAGCTAAAACTAGCCTAAACCTAAGCCTAGTTAAGCTTATCGCCTAACTAAGCCTAGTTAGGCTAAGCTTTTAGCCTAATAAGCCTTAGCTTAAGCCTAAGCCTAGTAAGCCTAAAGCTATAAAACCTAGTTAAGCCTAAGCCTAAGTCTAAGCCTATAAGCCTAAGCTAAGCCTAGTTACGCCTAAAACTAAGCCTAGTTAAGCCTAAGCCTAGTCTAAGTCCTATAAGCTTAATCCTAGTTAAGCCTAATGCTTACGTTAAGCCTAAGCCTAAGCCTAGTAAGCCTAAGCTAAGTTGTTAAGCCTAAGTCTAAGCCTAGTTAAGCCTAGTAAGCCCTTAGTTAAGCTTAAGCCTAAGCCTAAGCCTAGTTTAAGCCTGAGGTTAGTTTAGTCTAAGCTAAGCCTAGTTAAGCCTAAGCCTAATAGCTCTAGTTAAGCCTAAGCCTAAGCCTAGTTAAGCCTGAGCTTAGTAAGCCTAAGCCTAAGTCTTAGCTAAGGTCTAAGCCTAGCCTAAGCCTAAGCCTGTTAAGCCTAAGCTTAGTTCCGTCTAAGCAAGGCTAGTTAAGCCTATAGCCTAGTTAAGCCTAACCTTAGCTAGTCTAAGCCTAAGGCTTAGCTTAAGCCTAAGCCTAAGCATAGTTAAGCCTGAGCTTAGTTAAGCCCTAAGCCTAAGCCTTAAACCTAGCTAAGGCCTTAAGCCTAGTTAAGCCTAAGTCTACGGCCTAGTTAAGCCTCAGCCTAGTTAAGCCTAAGCTTAGTTAAGTCTAAGGCCTAAGCCTAAGTACAGCTAAGCCAGTTAAGCCTAAGCTTAGTTAAGGCCTAAACCTAAGAGTTAAGCCTGAGCTTAGTTAAGTCTAAGCCTAAGCCTAGTTAAGCCTAAGCCTAAGCCTAGTTAAGCCTGAGCTTAGTTAGGTCTAAGCCTAAGCCTAGTAAAGCCTAAGCTTAGTTAAGCCTAAGCCTAAGCCTAAACCTAGCTAAGCCTAAGCCTAGTTAAGCCTAAGTCTAAGCCTAGTTAAGCCTACAGCTTAAGGCCTAAGCCTAGTTTAGCCTACGTCTCTAAGCCTAGTCTTAAGCCTAAGCCTAAGCCTAGTTAAGCCTAAGCCTAAGCCTACGCCTAGTTAAGTTAAGCCCTAGCCTAAGCTAGTTAAGCCTACTAAGCCTAAGTCTACAGCCTAGTGCTAAGCTTCAGCCTAGTTAAGCTTCTAAGCCTAAGCTAAGTTAGTCTAAGCCTAACGCTAAGCCTAGTAAGCCTAAGCCTAGTTAAGCCTAAGCCTAAGTCTAAGCCTAGTTAAGCCTAAGCCTAAGTCTAAGCCTAGTTAAGCCTAAGCCTAAGCCTAGTTAAGCCTAAGATTAAGACTAAGAGTAAGACTAAACCTAGTTAAGCCTAAGCCTAAGTCTAGTTAAGCCTAAGCCTAAGCTTAGTTAAGCCTAAACTTAAGCCTAAACCTAAGCCTAAGCCTAAGCTTAGTTAAGCCTAAGTCTAAGCCTAGTTAAGCCTAAGCCTAAGCCTAGTTAAGCCTAAGCCTAAGCCTAAGCCTAGTTAAGCTTAAGCCTAAGCCTTGCTAAGCCTAAGCCTAAGCCTAGTTAAGCCTAAGCCTAGTGCCAGATGGGGTGGTTGGCAGAGGTTAGGGAGGTGGTAGGAAGGTCTACTCTTGCACGAATTTCGTGCATCGGGCCTCTAGTTGCTAATGAAATGCTCAGCTCTCCAGAGCATGTAAGAATCCTGAAGTTTAGCTGGAAGCTAAAAGACTCAGAAACACGTCCAAAACAATTAAGATCAAGATATGGACATTTTTGGCCGAAACCGGTTTGGCTCAGTGGTAGAGCGTCGGTCTGTGGACTGAAGGGTCCCAGGTTCGATTCCAGTCAAGGGCATGTACACTGGTTGCGGGCACATCCCTAGTAGAGGGGTGTGCAAGAGGCAGCTGGTCGATGTTTCTCTCTCATCGACGTTTCTAACGCTCTCTCCTTATCCTTTCCTCTCTGTAAAAAAAAATCAATAAAATATATTAAATTAAAAAAAAAGATATGGACATTCTCAGTGGCCAAGGGAAATGCCTCACCTCCCCCGCCCATGGCCAGCACTGCCCTACTGTCCCAATCTCAGGATGAGAATGGGACACCTGTGTGCAGGTCCCCGGCGCCTGGCATTGAGTCCTGGTGGGAGGCAGAGTTCCACCTGCCACTTGGGCACGCTGTCACCTCCAGTCTCCAGGACCGCCCACAGAGAGAGCACGCCCGGGGGCTGAACACACCGCCGGATGCTCAGCCTGGGCTTCCTCTGGAGTGAGTGGCACAAAAGAGCAAGACAAGCTCAGAACTCGTTCTGAAGGCGGTGGCAGCATCCGGGTCAGTTGGCAGCAGCAATAACCTTGGCTCTCGTTCCAGCCACCCAACTTCTCACAGGAGGGCCCTTCTCTGGGCCTGTGTTCTCCAGGTAAGGAAGTCAGGTAAGGGGTCACAGATTGGAGGCGCACACACCAGTCTCACCTCCAGATATATTTTATCCAACCTATATAATGTGTTTTATTTTAATTGACTTAAATTTACTGTCAACATTTTTTAAAACCAGGAGGTTTAAGCTTAAAAAAGCAGAGTTTCTGGTTTGTCATGAAAAAATACGGTAGCACTGCCAACATGGAGCCACCTTCTGGGAGCAGTGTGAGGGGAGTAGCAGTGCCGGGGGAGTAGCATTATGAAGGTAATAGCATTTCAATAGGAGTAGCACTCCAATGGGACTCACACATCCTAATCCACACCCTGGCCCGCCCCCCCCCGGGCCAGGATTCCACCCCTTCCAAGGTCACTGTTGTTTGTCATCTCACAAGCGCTGTTTTCATGCCCACGGCCACGTCATTGAGATTGCCCTTGTTCCCTGCAGGCCTCTGCGTGGGCGACCACAGCCTGTGTCTCCTCCCACAATCTCTCCAAGGAGGTCACCTGATGAACCTATATTAGAACCACTCGCACAAGCCCCTGCCTTGAATTGACCCCCCCTCCAGCCTTGGCCACAGAGGCCCCCAGTGTTTGTCCCTCCCACTCCCTCCCACCCCAGGAGTGTTCCAGCCAGGAGAGGGATGAGGGCCCAAGTGGCTGAAGGCGGAAACCCACGCAGGCGTGCAGATGAGTTAGCCCAGGGGAGGGCAGGCCCCGCCCGGGGAAGGGGCAGTGAGGATGGCAGGACTTGGTGTTTCCCAGTAGACGTGGAAGTGGGAGGCTCCCAGCCACCATTTATGGCACAGTTTCTATGGAAATGTGTTTCAAGCTTCAAGAAACTGAGCTGCTGACAACCCCGGGGCAAGCACGAGGTCTCTGAATTAGGGAACTGAGACGAGCAGTCACTGCTGGCTTCTGGGCTCAGGAAGACAGCTTGTTGCTTAGGTTCTGTGACAGTGACTACGCCATCAGCAGTGATCTCGGTGGAGTAGGTCTAGGAATGGACATGAGATTCCAGAGAAGCACACGGACATACGTCCCCGCCCTTGCCTCCAAACACGTAACGCAGCAGGCGTGTTGTGGAAAACGTGAAACTGGCCTGCGTACCCCTGAGAAGTACCCAGGTGTGCCCTGAACCCACACGCTTTCCAATTTCTCTCTGATCCTGGCAAACCTCCGTCCAGAAAGCCCTATTTCAGTCTGATCTTGGGGGGTGGGGGCGGGGGAGAAAAAAGATCTCTGACAGTCCTGCAATATGGCCTTGGGAGATGTACGCTTGAAAAAACCAGGCACCAGCAGGGCCTGGCCATCTCCCCGCATGTGCTCTGCTGCAGTGGCTTCTGTTGTGCAGGCTTCAACCTGCCCGGCCAGGCCTGCCCAGCCCTCTCGTTCCTGTGTCTCCAAACAAGCACTAAGGAGGCTCCATCACCTGTGCTGCTCACAGGGAAGGTCTGGTCACGGGCCCTCCCAAGAGACCTTCCACCTGTCAGGAAAGTTCCCCCCTGAGGAGAAAAAGGCTGCACACACAAAGTCGAGGGGGAGTGGTGGGCGAGAAGGCTGTTCCCCGGGCATCCCTAAGCTCTGAAATGCCAGGGATGGGAAAATGTGGTCAGAAAAGGATCAGCTGCTCAGTCACAAGGCCATACCCGCCGTTGGCAAGTCCCAGCAGAGCCCACGGCAAGCTGGGAGGCAGGCCGGCCGAGGGCCCTCCCAGCTAAGCCAAAGCTAGGCTGGATGGATGTGGGGGGCTTATGAGGCTAGCACCAAAGGGCACCTCTAAATGTCAATACCGCAGTAAATGTGAGCCACACTGGAAACACCCCAGACGGGAACTGACCAGGGCTCCCCTGGGTTAGGCAGGGCTGCGGGAGTCAGTTTGCAAAGCACACCCTCCCAGCAGCCTGTTTGAGCTGCAGAGAAGAGGAGAGAATCCGCAGGGCCAGGCAGCCTTCAGGTGAGTGGGCGGGTCACAGACCAACCTCAATGCACACATGCCCACTGCACTGGCTCCCGGGTGGGGAGCCACTGTCCGGGGCCTCGAAGCCCGTTGGAAGTCGCCTGCGCCGGGCGGGGTCCTCGCGGGGTCCACAGTTACACAGTGAGCGGGCCTGTGAGGTCCGATCTCCAGTTATTAAAACGACCCACGTTAGCCAATCTGAGCTCTCCAGCTCTGCAGTGCAGATGATTCAGACACAGCAGTTCTGTCTTCGTGGTAACAGATGAGAGGCTTGGTGTTTCTCTCCTCGCCTCCTTCCTACCAGATCCAAAGTCTTTGACATGGTAAGTCAAAGTACATAGACTCTCTCTATATATATTTCTAAGGCAATTTCAAACACACAAATACTCCATTCATAACCGATCCACCAAAACCCAGTATTTACTTTATGCCAATGTATATTACAGCCAATGTAATCAGTTTGTAGGCATGCATCAAATGTATGTACAACTTTGCCTGCTAAGACAGAAGCCATTTTTCTGCCAAATGAACCCACATGTCCCCATGAGTTGATATAATTTTCATATTGATTTAATGGTGGCACAATAGTCACTGTGTCTTGATATCATGCATTATATGCCATGTGGAACATGTAGGCTACTTATAGGTTTTTGCTATTTTAAGCTATGTAGCTCTAAATGTGTGCATATAGTTCTCTTCCTGTTTAGAATTATTTCCTTAAAGTAAATTCCCAAGAGTAATACTGATAGGTAAAAGGAAATTAACATTCTTATAGTTTCACGTTCTACATCTTAAAAAAAATATTGTTTTAAGAAACTAGAAACACCGATCAGAAAGGATATATGCACCCCTATGTTCATAGCAGCACAATCTACAATAGCTAGAATTTGGAAACAGCCTAGGTGCCCATCAGCAGATGATTGGATCAAAAAACTATGATACATCTACACAATGGAATACTATGCTGCAAAAAAAAAAAAAAAAAAAGGAATTCTCATCATTTGCAGCAACCTGGATGGAATTGGAGAACATCATGCTGAGTGAAATAAGCCAGTCAATGAAAGAGAAACACCACATGACCTCACTCATTTATGGATAATAAAGAACATTATATACTGATGAACCAAAAGATAGATATAGAGAAAATAAAGCAACAAGCAGACTGTCAAATTACAGTGGGGAGGGGAGGGAGATCTGGGGGAGATAAGAGATCAACCGAAGTACTTGTATACATGCATATAAGTGCAACCAATGGACACAGAACTCTGGGGAAGGAGAGTATGTGTGGGAGCAGGGGAATAGATAATAATTTAATTAAAAAAATTAATAAAATAAATAAATAAAAAATATATTGTTTCGTGTGGATTACCTGGATTATCTATTTTCCAGAGTAGTTTTCCTGATCGTACCTCCCAATCCTGCCAGTCAAGATCTACTCTAAAATCCACTTTTCCCAACTCCCCAGTGGGGCTGGGCATCTGGAGTGCACACCCCATGATTGGATAGACATTGGAGGTAGCTCAACTGATTTGCTGTGAAGGGATAACAACGAGGGGCAGAGAGATGGGGTAGGAGAGCGGCGGGCTGGGGTGGGTAGGGGCAGGCTCTATGGAGGCAGAAACAAAGGCCACACATTCTGTCCCTCCCAAAACAAACCAACACCTCCCTGGACACCACACCTACCCCAGCCCCAGCTTCCTCGAGCTGACCTCCAGGGGCCCAGAACAAAGATACTTCAGATGTCTAAGGAAATCTGTGCTTTCAGGGTCCGGGAACATGCTTTGCAGATGACATAAGCCATGCACTTGTCCAGTAGGCCCAGGCACGCCTGGCCTCAGCCCTCACGGTGATTCCATTTTAAGAAAGAAAGCCCTCCTCATCGGCCCGGTGGGAACGAAGCTACCGCACAGCACTCTCTAAGCGGCATGCAGACCCCGGGTAACCGTTCCATAGGTCCCTCTGGGATGCACCAAACACACCACCTGCCTGGCTCCGTTCACAGGCCTGTGGAACTTCACGCAGGAAAGGACCACAGACAGCTACGCTTCTCATTTCATACACAAACCGAGGCCCGAGGCTCCCGCTGCAGCCTGCAACCACCTCTTCCTCTCCCCCCTCCACAAGAGCCACAGCCTGTCCCCACCATCACCAGACCAAACAGGGCTTCTGTTTTAAAGAGCCTCAGACTCTCCTCTCATGATCTGCTGATTTGTCTTCTCTAGTTCCATCTCTGTGCAGAGCCAGCGTACAGCACCCAGCATGAAAGCTCAGGGGTCCGCTAAGGGCAGCTGATACTTATCCTTTTTTTAAATATATATATATTTTATTGATTTTTTTATAGAGAGGGACAGAGAGCTAGAAACATTGATGAGAGAGAAACATTGACCAGCTGCCTCCTGCACACCCCCACTAGGGGATATGCCCGCAACCAATGTACATGCCCTTGACCGGAATCGAACCTGGGACTCTTCAGTCCACAGCCTGACGCTCTATCCACTGAGCCAAACCGGTTTTGGCCATACTTATCCTTTTTGAAAAGTGGGGGATCATGGGGAGGAAGTCTCTGCCACTATTAAACCAGTGCCTACCACAGATGCCTCTTCAGAGTCCTCAGGGTGAGGGGGACCCAGGTGCCAGGCTTTGTGTCCCCGAAGTCCCTTCCCACCCTCACCAGGGTTTCCTTGGCGGTGGCTCCACCAGGAAGTGCAAAGACAGGTTATCATGCAGACGACCAGCTCACCAACCAAATGTCCACCTGACCCAGGCCGGCCCACTGCTCCCTCACATCCTCTCAGGCTGCCCATGGGACACCTACGATGTGCCAGGCAGGAGACAGGCACACCTGCAGCTGGTGCCAGCATCCTACAGGGAGGAAGTTCAACCACAGAAACGCTAAGGCTGGGGCTCAGGAAGGCAGCAGGAAGCAGGTGGCTTCTGGCAGGAGGAAAAGGGCAGGAAGGGCTTTCCAGGCAGAGCACACAACGCACACAGCACTGAGCAGCCTTCTCCCAGCCCACCAAGGAGCGGCGAGGACATACATGGGTGCTAGGGATGGGCGAGTGGCAGGAGAGAAGGTAGAGAGGAGAGCTGGGGCTCCCACAAGCCCCACGCTGAGGAGGATCTGGCAGGGAAGCCCTCTCTGTCTTTCAGCGCTCTCTCAGGCAGGATATTGGGCAGAACATCTCAGCTAGGTCGACATCTTTGGCCAGTCCTGTCGCCTCAGCCAGCTTGGCCACCAATGATCTGAACAAACCAGGCCTAGGCCTAGGTTTAGGCTTAGGTTTAGGCTTAGGCTTAGGCCCATAGGCTTAGGCTTAGGCCCTTAGGCTTAGGCCCTTAGGCTTCTGCCCTTAGGCTTAGGCCCTTAGGCTTCTGCCCTTAGGCTTAGGCCCTTAGGCTTAGGCTTAGGCCCTTAGGTTTATGCCCTTAGGCTTAGGCCCTTAGGCTCAGGCCCTTAGGCTTAGGCCCTTAGGCTTAGGCTTAGGCCCTTAGGTTTATGCCCTTAGGCTTAGGCCCTTAGGCTCAGGCCCTTAGGCTTAGGCCCTTAGGCTTAGGCTTAGGCCCTTAGGTTTATGCCCTTAGGCTTAGGCCCTTAGGCTCAGGCTTAGGCTCCAGAATGCGGGGACCTAATGTCGGGGATCTCCCTTTTTTGCGCCCTGCACTGATAGAGAGAGATGAACGAACCAGTTCTAAGTGGAGGTGCCCAGGGATTGAGAAATATTAGAAATAAAGAGAGAAAACACAGAGATAGATTTCAAGCTGGGAGCTGGGAGGGCCGCTGACCTCCTCTGCTGGAGAGACAGACTGATGACTCCTAAGCCAAGCAGCACCTCAATTTATACTCCAGTCCAACAAGGGGTTTCACTGGAAAACAAGGAGCCTGGGAGGGCCCAGGTTCCACCCACTCCTTCCTCCTGGACAAACACAAGCCAGGAACTAAGAACATCTCCGCACTCCCAGGGCGGGAGTGCAACTGACATGATTCTGTCCATATCCGCGGCCCAGTCAGCAACAATCTACAGAATATCCAGGTGTCTTCCCATTTGGCCCTCTACAAGGAAGTATTCGAGGCCAAGGCAGAGTCCAACTGCCCCCATGGGAGGGAGGCTCTGTACCCACCCTTCTTGCTCATGTCCCAGGACCTGCTGTTCTCCCAAGATCTCCAGGGCTGAGTCATGTTCCTCTTCGCACCCGGCATCTATTCAATATCTTCTCCCCAGGGCTTGGGCCTGGCAGCTCAGGTCCTGGAGCGCAGTCTGCTCCCACTGGCAATGCTATACTCCTAGAGGGGGTGAGGTCAGATCAACAACAGGAGTGCCAACTTGAACTTCATAAGTCACTTCCAAGTCCCCATCCCCTGCTAGGCCTATGCTTGGCACTTTGTCCTCAAGCAACTCTGAAGGGGTATTAGACCGCCACTGTGGAGTCCAAGGTTAGAGAAGCAAAGGGCTTGCTCAGGATCACAACTGCTGGACTCGAACCCGTCTATCGGATTCCAAATTCTCTAGTCTTTCCCAGGCTCCCCCTCCTTTCTCTGGGCAAGTTCAGGGAGAATCTTGTCCAAGACCCACCCAGTACATGCTTGCTCAGCATGAGCTCAGTCCCTGAAGGAACTCAGATTTCAGGCAAATACCTCATTTCCTGGATTCTAAGATACGTTCTTATTCTCCTTTTTATATATCAGGATCTTACATACAGTAACATCTTAGATTTTAGGAAATTTAGTAGGTGTCCTAGAGACTGCATCCCAGTGTCCCTGTTCAGCTACCAACTAGTTCTGTGCCTTTGGGGAAGTCATTTTACCCGCCTGTACTTGAGGCGGGTAAAATGTACATCAGCCTGCCTTTTGGTGCCAGCTCTGCCACTCAACAGCTGTGTGGCTTTGCAGTCTCCTCTGGGCCTCAGTGTCCCCATCTGATGGAAGGATCACTTGTGTTTTTTGGGGTTACCTCTTTTTTGAAGCTGCAGAACATGTGTCCCCAATCATACAGAAGTAAAAAGCTGAGCTGCTCTGGGTGAAGCAAAGACTGACAGGCCTAGATCCTTGTGGTTTCCTGGCAGCGGCCTTGGCTCCCTCACTTTGGCAAATTCCTCTGCCCAGCTCTGGTTTGGGAGAACCTTGCTCTGGGAGGTAAAGACGGAACTAGCAGACTTGGGCTCAAACACTGACTCTCTTTATTACTTGAGGCCCGGTGCATGGATTCGTGCACATTGAAAGGAAATTAATTAGAAGAAATATTTTAGAGGCCAAGGAGGGACCGCGAGAGGTTGGCCAACCAGGGAGGGACCGAGGGAGGGCTTCAGGGCCATCTTGCCCAATCCTGATCAGCCAAACCCCAGCAGTAAGCTAACCTACTGGTCAGAGCATCTGCCCCCTGGTGGTCAGTGGGCATCATAGCAACTGGTCGAATGGTCAAAGAAATGGTTGGACACTTAGCATATTAGGCTTTTATTATATAGGATTATTTTATTTTATTTATTTTGTTGTTAATCCTCACCTGAGGATATTTTTCCATTTATTTTTAGGGAGATGGGGAGAGAGAGGGAAAAACAGTGAGAAATATTCCTGTGAGAAAAACACATAGAATGATTGTCTCCTGCACAAGCCCTGACCAGGGCCCGGGCTAGGGAGGAGTCTGCAACCAAGGTACATGTCCTTGACTGTAATCAAACCCAGGGACCCTTTGGTCCACAGGTTGATGCTCCACCCACTGAGCCAAACCAGCTAGGGCACATGGACTCTCGTTAAACAGCTGGGTTGGCTGTTGTCTAATCACTGCCCGGCCGTGAGCCTCAGCTTCTCATCTGTAACGCAGCAGATGAGACAATTTCTAAGAATCTGCTCTGGCTCTCTACTCTGGTTGCACATTAGGATCACCTAGGGAGCAAATAAAAAGAAATTAAAAGATGGCAGACCTACACACACCCCTGGCCCATGTTGATTAATTGATCCCAGGAGCAACTCAGACATCAACATTTTTTAAACGCGCCTCTGGCAACTATGAGAGCAACCAGGGCCGAGAAGCACCACTCCTCCAGACCTAACGCTTCAAAGAAAAAAATCCCGATGACAGTTCGAAGAAGGAGTGCTAAATGCTTAAATTAGGAGAATTTGGTTTCTTTTGCAGTAAATTGGTAGATGGGTGCTTAGGAACCTATAATCTATCAATCAGACAACCCTAACTGAGGAAGGTCAAAAGATTTTTTTGGTACTCAAGCATTAGCTAGTGATTCCTACATATCTACCTCTGTAGTCGGTATAATGTAGAGAATTAACCAAGTGTCATATAATGCCTACTCTCAGAGTCTGTCATCTAACCGGAGAAGCAAAACCAGGGGCAAAGGGTACATTATAAAACGAAGTGCTAAACCTGAGGTCTGTTTACTGAGTACTTTTATTGCACACCAGGCACGCAGGCATTGTAGTATAGTAAGTGAACTTAATCCTCACGACAAACTGTTAAGGAGAGTTCTGTTGTTATTCCTATTTCACACCTAAGGAAACTGGGGGTCAGAATGTTATGTAAATATGCCTAAGCCTATAAAGCAAGCAGGAATCAGAGGCAAGGATTGAAGCCAGGCTCCAAAGCCAGTGCTGGTACCATTTGCCATGCTGCCCATCCCAGGTGAGGGAGGTTCCCAACAAGCTCCAGGGGATGCCAAGAGGCACTTGGGTCTAACTGTTTGTAGTGAAGAGCCTGGGGTGGGGGGGAGGAAGGGGGATAGTTGAGTCAGGTGACACAGGGCCTTGAATGTCAGGCACAACTTAGGCACTGGAGCAGCAAAGAGAATGCATCATGCCTTTAAGTGGCTGTGACCTGCTAGTGAGATAGGAGGTGAAGTTGGTCCAGAGAACAAGGGCTGGGTCCTCTTCATCGTTGTTTTCTCACAGCCTGGCACAGGCCTGGCACAAGGTTGTTACCAAATATTTGTTGAGTAATAAGTTGAATTCTTTTTTCTTTTTTAAAATATTATTTTACTCTTTAAAAATTGTTTTATTGTTTGAAGTATTACATATAGTATTATATTTGTCTCCTTTCCCCCCCATTGACCTCTCCCCGGCCACCCCCACCCCCAGTACATGCCCTCACCCCCTAGTGTCTGTGTCCATTGGTTATGCTTACAAGCCCTTTGGTTGATTTCTTACCCCCACCCCACCCCTACTCTAACCTGCCTTCCCTCTGAAGTTTGAGTCTGTTTCATGTCTCTGGATCTATTTTTGTTCTTAAGTTTATGTTGTTCATTATATTCCATAAATGAGATCATGTATTCTTTCTCCAACTGCTTCACTTAGCATAATGCTCTCCATGTCCATCCATGCTGTTGCAAATGATGAGTGTGTTTTTTTTTTTACAGCAGCATAGTATTCCATCGTGTAGATGTACCACTGTTTCTTAATCCACTCATCTGCTGATGGGTACTTATGCTGTATCTAAATTTTAGCTATTGTAAATTGTGCTATGAACACAGGGGTACATATGTCCTTTCTGATCGGTGTTTTTTATTTCTTGGGATATATTTCTATAAGTGGGATTACTGAGTCAAATGGGAGTTCCATTTCTTAATTTTTTGTGGTAACTCCATACTGTTTTTCACAGTTGCTGCACCATTCCCACCAGCAGTACACAAGGGCTCCTTTTTCTCCACATCCTTGTCTGCACTTAATGATAGCCGTTTGACAGATGTGAGATGGTACCTCATTGTCGTTTTGATTTGCATCTCTCGGATGATTAGAGTCACTTGGAATTCTTTTATTTTCATGTTCAAAACCAAGTTATTTCTCATTAAAATAGGTACTCAGCCCTAACTGGTTTGACTTAGTGGTTAGAGTGTTGGCCTGTGGACTGAAAGATCCTAGGAACAAGGGCATGTACCTTGGTTGTGGGCACATCCAGTAGGAAGTGTGCAAGAGGCAGCTGATCGATGTTTCTCTCTCATCGATGTTTCTAACTATTCCTCTCCCTTCCTCTCTGTAAAAAAATCAATAAAATATTTAAAAAAACAAATAAACAGGTATTCATCTGTGAAATTCTTTTTTTTTTTTTTTTTTTTTAAGAGGTTGAGCAAAGTATTTATTATTGGACAATTTATTTGAAAATGGAATATAAGTCAGTGTTGCCCTATTTGGACATAGACAATGATATTTTCTAAACCTCTAGTATGAATCAAAAGATGACAAAGTTTCAATAGAGATATATATGTTCAGATGAAATTCCACCATCTCCAAGCTCAGCATTCTCATTTCCAATCTCGTCGTCTTCTTTTAGGAGTTTCTCTTTTTCGATATCTTTTTTTTTTGAGAAATGTAAAAACCAACCTCAGCATAAGAGAAGTAATATACAACAAACCCACTATTAACATTATACTCAGCAGTGAAAAATTGAAAGTTGTTCCTCCATGATCAAAAACACAACAAGGATGCCCACTTTTATTCAACACTAGTGGCCAGGTGCATGGATTCGTGCACAGTGAAAGGAAATTAATTAGAAACTCATCTGTGAAATTCTTAATCTTCATCTCCAATTCAGGCTAGTGAAAGAGAAGCTGCAGTCAGCATGACCTGCAGTCCTAGACTGAAGCAGGAGCAACAGGAATGACGAATGGATGGTGGAGACAATACAGAGCAATTAACTGGTGTGGTAACACTTCATTAAGTACCCGATTGAACCAGACAGAAGCATTCCATATGCACACTTAGGGGGGCAACGATGACCATGGATATGGCCAACAGCCTAGCCAATACTAGGAGTTCCTTTTATAGAAGGGCAGTGTGATTCCAGAAACCACCTGGCCAGAGGACCTTCCTACAAAGAAGTGTCACTGTGAGTAGAATGTGAAATTATGTACTTCTGTAAGGTGCTTTTCCAGTGAAAGTGGAAAGAGGTGGGCAATTCTTGGAACTGGCTAAGGACAAATATCCTCGCTAATTGTTTCCCCAAACTTCTATTTCAAGAACTCAAGTCTAGGAGCCAACTTAGAGAGCATCTTTCAGTAAGAAGCTCATAGCAAACTCAACAATCTCATTGTGTCGAAGTGGAATCCCTTCCTCTGCATTTCAATGGGAGTTCAACTTCTTCCAGGGAGGCAGGGCCATGTACCAGATCTGTGGATAGAACTAGGTTGATGAACATTTAAATCCTGGTGATTCCCCAAACCACTCAAAGGCCAAACTAAAATTATGTTTATGCGTCTCATACAGTAGCTGTTTCAACTCTGCTCTAGTAACTACAATAGTATGGGATCAAACAATGCTTTTTCATAACCACTGAGTGGGTGAGGTTAGGCCAACAGGAAGTCCAAAGGCTTCAAGGCCAGAGCACTTGCTCTGATCTGACTGGAGCAGTGGTCGGCAAACTCATTAGTCAACAAAGCCAAATATCAACAGTACAATGATTGAAATTTCTTTTGAGAGCCAAATTTTTTAAACTTAAACTTCTTCTAACGCCATTTCTTCAAAATAGACTGGCCCAGGCCGTGGTATTTTGTGGAAGAGCCACACTCAAGGGGCCAAAGAGCCACATGTGGTTCGAGAGCCGTAGTTTACCAACCACAGGACTGGAGCACTGGAGCCCTAGAGCTTGCACCTGAGAACAGTCTTTGCAGAATGTATGGCTAGATTGAAAGCTGGTTTTTTATTAGCATTAAATCCAGGCTAACTTAAGAGACCAAGGTAGTCTTTTTTTTCAAGTTAATAATTATTTTAAAAAATGTTTTTATTGACTTTTAGAAAGAGAGGAAAAGATAGAAACATCAATGAGAGAGGAACATCATCATCCATCAGCTTCTTTCCGCATGCCCCCACCTGACTGGAGGCTTGAGCCTGCACCCTGGACATATGCCCTGTTTGGGAAGTGAATTGGCTATTTCTTGGTTCCTGAGCTGATGCTAAATGGCTGAGCCACACTGGTGGGGCCCAAGATAGTCTTTATGTTTCTCAGAATGCCATAAATGGATTATGGTTACTCTTTAGAGCTTGGGTGGGCCTGGCTGGTCATTTCTGGTTGAAATGTAAACAAGCAGTCTCAACAGGCTAATCCAGTGTATCTTAATCACAGTGTCATATAAATGTCTTTATTTATTTAGTCATAAAGTAAAAAGGTTAGAAAAGAAACCATTGCTCTATAGCAGTGTTTTTCAACCTTTTTTGGGCAAAGGCACACTTGTTTCATGAAAAAAATCACGAGGCACACCACCATTAGAAAATGTTAAAAAATTTAACTCTGTGCCTATATTGACTATATATAAAGTAATTCTCTTGAATAGGAATCAAATAAACACAAAGAAAGTATTTTATAATTACTTTATTATGAAATATTAAGTAAACAAAATAGTGAAAAATTATAAAATTCTTGTCTGCACCTACGGCACACCAGACGCCGCGGAACAGCGGTTGAAAAATGCTGCTCTATAGCATTACTGTTTCAAGGTCATCTTTATTCCTAATAATTTTAGTATACAAATTAAAGTTTAAGTAAGATTCAAATGTATAATATAAGTCGTTCTTTTGGTTCTTATCCTTTTGTGAATCTGATAAAGTCAAAGCCCTTCTTCCAAGAACGTACCTCCATTCATTCATGCAATATTTTGCATACTTCAGAGGATTATAGGTCTGTTCTGGGAAGATTATCAAAAGCCAAAGCATACTAATTTTAGAGGAGTTTATCTGCTTATTTCTCCCCACCCTTTCTCTAGTACAGCTTCAAAAGACCAGAGAGTTGTACAAGAAAAATCTGGGGGAAAAAGCATTATACTGAACTCCCTTAAAATTTCCCGGGGAATGTGCAGAAATCACTATCAACCCTGAGTGGCATTTCCAAGAAACTCGCAGCTAGCTGCTCTGGGAGGACATGCCAATCACTGGCTCCAAGCTCCACCTCCCCTGGCAGTACCAACTGCTGGTGCTGGGAACCACTTGCAGGTACAAAGCAATCTCTGCACACCTCCCTTTGGTTTGTGTTTATAGGACTAGAAGCTCCTCGTCATCACTCACAGTCTCCCTTCTCCACTGCAAGCACATGACCTTGTTCATGTGTATTCATCACTCCACAGTTGCCACTAATCAAGACAACAAATAGGTAACGGGGGAAAAAAGGAGAGTTTACATCAATTAATTTTAGCAGCATCTTTATTGCAACAAAGAACCTGTAATAAAATGTGACAAAACTAACGTTTTGCTTTACATGATTAAAAGCTATGTAGCTGAAAATGAGAAAACCCATAAACTTACTGGTGTGAGACATGCAATTCTTTTTGTACAAGTCAATGCTTAAAACAGCAGGCACTTTATGTTCTAAAATTAAAGACCTGAACTCCAATTATGCTGAATACAAACATAAATTTTTGGGGTTATTTAAAAACAAACACATGAACACTACTTTTTCTCTGTCTGTAAGGACTTCTGAAATGATTCCCTAGAGCTGGCTCTTGACAGATAAGCAGGAGCCAGCACCTTGCACTAACATGTCTCCGCATTTCAGGCTGCATGATGGATCAGTGAGGCCGGGAGGGGTTGGAAAGTGGAAGTTAAGGAAGTTTCCTTATTCCTTTATGTCTGCCAGAAATGAACAATCACACATCTTAGTTTATATAGGGCCATGTCTCTTACCTCAAATAGCTCTAAGTTGGGCTCCTAGGCTTAAGCAAGCACTCTATATCCCAATCCCCGAATCCCCCCACTACACCAAGGAAGACACATTTAGCACAGCAATTTTAATTAATTTCAGAATGTCATATACTGAGAAGTACAGCTTCATTAATAAGCATGCTTAGCATTTACTTTAGAATGGAAAAATTAACCATTTTATGTTTTAACTTTAAAATGTTTCATAGGAATATATTAATAAATACTTCTTTAAAAATTCGCCTTTTCTACATATTTAACTACCATGAGTCAGGACTTCTGGATGGAGTCTAGTACCAACTGAGCACTAACTGGCCATGGGTATATATTCTTCTCTTTATATATGTAGGTTTCTCCTCTAACAAAGAATATTAGATTACAGCAAAGATATAATAGCTTGAAAAATGTATGATTCTGGAATAAGAAGAGACCTTATAGGAATCATTCCACCTAATGAGAGAAAGATGTTACAGAGAGGTAGGCTACACCATCCGTAAGGAATAAAGCAAGTAGTAAAAAAAAGTAAGTATCATTATCTATATTTCATTCTTTTAAAAAGTAACGCATGCACTGACTTCATCCTTTTGTATGAGGCTTTGGACACGAGCCAGGAACGGCAGAGGGAAAAACCTTCATTCCAAAAGGACTCTCCAGACAGAGGGGACACAGTCAACGCCTTCTGCTTCTTTTAGAGTGAGAGGGGACCAATGGTTACCACAGGTGAGCAGATGGTCTTTTGTTTTAGGATCTCGTAAGTCAGTCCAGTATAAAAATTAACCATTATCTTCTTAATCCAACTCCCTTTTCTACAGAAGTTTCTTAAAGCAGCCCACAAATGGCTTGCTTTAGAACCACCTGGAAAGCTTCTTAGAAATATAGATTCCTGGTCTCTGCCCAAATAAGCCAAATCCAAATTTCTAAGAGAAGGGTTCAAGACTCCATTTCTTTTAGTTAAGTGTTCCAGGTTAATTTTAGATTTTGAGACCTACAGGCTTAACAATGCATAGGCAACGATACCTGCCAATGGTTGATCAAGTGCACCCATTTATTAAGCCTACAAAAACCCCATTTGATGTTTAACCTAGTGCTTTTTGGCTCTCATCAAAACTGCTGCTACTTTTATATACTCCTGCCTTTTAAGTTGTAACCTGTGGACAGGGGGCCAATAGTTTTAGTGATATTTCTACTGATTGCTTGAATTGACTAGAATGTTTTTCACATCAGTTTAAAACAAATTTAGTCAAGCTCTCTTTCTGCAAGTGACTTCAGTCAGGTATTTTTCCCTCTATAGAAGGAGACTGGATGTAAGTGGGAATTATAACAGAAGCATTCCTTGTGACAGAAGGAAAGGAGAAGGCAAGATGCAAAGGAAAACCTGTGAATTCAAGAATGCATGAGGTTTGTAAAGGTTGGTTTTGGTAAAATAAGAGATGCTATTTTGAAGAAATAGCCTTAATGGGTAAGAGGCTTCAAATGGATAACTGTCTAAAAGCCACTGTCCACACCGTTTCTACATTTATATAAGGATAGATCCTTAGATGCCAACTAGTTCACAAACAAAACCACTTTCAACCATCAGATATATACTTAAGTCTGGTGGGAAAATACTTTCTTGGGGAAGAGAAGTTACCCAAATCAATTTAATTTAACATTGAAAAAAATATAAACAAGTCTTCGCATGGGAAAATATCATAAACAAAAAAGTCAATACATATACAGACAAAAGGGGAAATTGTGGCACCTATTATACAGTATAAATACACAAACAGCAAACCTTTCCCTTCCCGTGGACAGAACCACCAGGTCTCCCTGCCTTCTGGACTCCCCCCACTCCCACCTGGCCCTCACTGATCAAGCTACCTCTGATGCACAGTTACCACTCTTACTAATGGGGGCTATGCTCTCTATCAGAGAAATCTCCTCTGTAGTGGTGAGAGGGAGAGTGGAAAAAAAAAACACAACACACCAATTTCCTTGGAGCGTTGTTTGAAAAACTAGTAGCAACTTGCCAAACACTGAAGTTTGTGATAAACAGGGTCAAACTCGGGTGCCTTCTCCACTACTGGCTCCAATGTAACCCATCTGCACCCAGGACTCCAGGGGACAGATTCCAATCAGTACCTGCAAGCCTGTGAGCTTTACAGCTAGCCAACCCAGAAATGTCATGGCCATTCAACAAACTGCTCTGGGCTTTGAGCACTGAAAAAGAGACATGGCTTGTTGGGGATCAGTTTATGGTAAAGAGATTGTTCTAGAAACCTTTTTATTTTAAGCTCACAATATCTAAATTATGCTCAAATAATTAAAAGAGGATCAAAACAGTTTAAATTTGTAAGGTTTCTAAACTAAAAAAAAATAACAAAAAATTAGAATTTAGAATTATAAAAGCAACACTTAAGGAACTTTTCCTCTCCTGAATAACATTATAGTCCATAAATATAAAAAGAGTAATTTTTAAATTCTAGTTTCCTTAACATTCTACTTTAAATTTTACTTTCCGGACTTTTTCATGAGGACTTTGGGTCAGATTATATTTCTGTCCTTGAGAAGACCTTCCTCGCCTTCTCCTTTCCCTGTCATTCTCCACTCCCTGGTCTCCCCGACCCTACTGAGGTTCCTTTCCATCTCTAAAACCCTGGAACATTTTAGTAAGGAAATACCCAATGGAAACTGGCACCACTACATTTTCTGAAGAACACAAGTAAATGTGTACTTTTTCCTTTTCCTAAAGGAAAATAAATCACCAGTAAATATTTAAGCTCTAATCATTTGATTAAAAATGTTTTGCCTATAATTATCAATATTATAAGACTAATTAATTAAATACATGCTACATATAGGAAAAGGAAAAACTCACTCTGCCATTTCATCAAAGAGAACTATTTATACTAGGTACAGTTAAAATTGGCTAAAAACCGGTCAGAACATGAATGAACAAAATATGTGTCTTTAGGAGGCCACTGTTTTCCTTGAAAAATCATCATTGACTGGTTAAGTCATAGGTTTAATAGTGATTAGTTCATAACATGCTGGATACACCCCAAGCAATGAAGCTTAAGCTATTCAATTACATTTAAGTGCTATCAAATCTGTAACTAGTCAGATTCTGGAATTGAACCAACCAATCACTAATATCATCATATTTTACAAACTCAAAAGTTCTGTAAAAATACACTAAGTCCATGAGGCTTATAATGCTATTAAAAGTGGGGGGAGAAGGAAAGGGTAATGTGGATATATAGCGCTAATGTCTTCTTTCTTTCAGTAATTCTCAAGGTATTGCTGGGTCCCTTAGAAATATGTGTCATTCAATTTTCTGTGTGTATGGTCAAAAGTATCAGATTATCATCTATGAATTGTTCATGCCTGCATGGCACCAAATATACTTTTAGAAGTAAATGTTATGTGGCAGATATCAAAATGTGATGATTAATTCTATACTTTCTATTGATTAAACCCCCGCATTTGGTTAAACAGCCAGTGTATACCAGAATTCTACACAGGTCAAAATTATATCACTTTCAGAGCAGCAATGCGTGATCCAAGGTTTTCTTGAAGGTAGTGCAAAAGATGCAGTTCATAATGTTCTCCAGATTCAGGAACTCTTATGCTGTGTCTCTCCTGAGGATAGATCTTAACAACAACAAAAAATAAGAACTTAATAATACATCTCCTTCCAAAGATTTCGACAGGATTAATAATATAAGCATACCCTCTCCAAGATATTACACACATATATATCCTATCAATAGGCACCTCTCCTCTTTTTACATTATTTTTTCAATTAGTTTAAATTCAGTGTTATTTTATATTCGTTTCACATGTACAGCGCAGTGGCTAGATGATCATATACTTTACGAAGTGGTCCCCTGACCCCTGTATTTCAAGAACCCACTGGCACATTACATGGTTATTGCAATGTTATTGAGTCTATTCCCCAAGCTGTACTTTAAATCCCCATGATTATTTTGTGACTGCCAATTTGTACTTCACAATCCCATCACCTTTTTCACCCAGCCACCCAACCCAACCTCCCTTCTGGCAACCATAAGTCTGATCTCTGTATCTCTGAGTGTGCTTCTATTGGGTCGGCAACTAAGTAATTGCGGGTTTACACATATATGGCTTCAGTTGAATTTTTAGGTTTGCAGACGTAGTACAAATGTAAAACACATTTTGTTATTTGATAGTTGGCTATTCAGCTGTTAATCAGTAAAAAAAGTTTTTTGATCTGTTTTGTAATTTTCGTTTGGCGTTCATTGAAAAATGGAAAATCAAAAGGAACATTTTCGTCATATTTTGCTTTTTTATTTCCTCAAAGGGAAAAACGCATCGCAAGCTCATAAAAAGTTATGTGCTGTTTATGGTGACGAAGCCTTAAAAGAACGGCAGTGTCAAAATTGGTTTGCCAAATTTCGTTCTGGTGATTTTTCACTCAAAGATGAAAAACGCTCTGGTAGTCCAGTTGAAGTTGATGACACCCTAATCAAAGCAATAATCAATTCGGACTGTCACAGTACAACACGTGAGATTGCAGAGAAGCTTCATGTATCACATACATGCATTGAAAATCACTTAAAACAACTTGGCTATGTTCAAAAACTCGATACATGGGTTCCTCACGAACTGAAAGAATCACAGTTAACGCAACGCATTAGCAGCTGCGATTTGCTAAAGAAACGTAATAAAAATGATCCATTTTTAAAACGACTGATAACTGGCGATGAAAAATGGGTTGTTTACAACAATATCAAGCGGAAAAGACCGTGGAGCAGGCCAGGTGAACCAACTCAAACAACCTGGTGTTATATTCAAAAGCTGATATTCATCAAAAGAAGGTTTTGTTATCAGTTTGGTGGGATTACAAAGGAATTGTCTACTTTGAACTCTTACCACCCAACCGAACGATCAATTCTGATGTCTACATTGAACAACTAACGAAATTAAACAATGCAGTTGAAGAAAAGCGGCCCGAATTGACAAATCGAAAAGGTGTTGTATTCCATCATGACAATGCAAGGTCACACACATATTTGGTCACTCGGCAAAAATTAATGGAGCTTGGTTGGGATGTTTTGCCACATCCACCATATAGTCCTGACCTTGCACCATCTGATTACTTTTTGTTTTGATCTTTACAAAACTCCTTGAATGGTAAAAATTTCAATAATGATGATGATGTCAAATCGTACCTGATTCAGTTTTTTGCTAATAAAAACCAGAACTTTTTTGAACGTGGGATTATGATGCTGCCTGAAAGATGGCAAAAGGTCATTGATCAAAATTGGCAATACATTACAGAATAAAGTTATTTAGTTCCATGAAAAAATTGTCTTTGATTTTCTTTTAAAAATCCGCAATTACTTAGCTGCCGACCCAATATTTTGCTCTTTAGAGTCCATATATAAGTGAAATCCTTTGGTATTTTGTCTTTATATATCTGACTTATTTAGCATAATACTCTCTAGGTCCATCCACGCTGTTGCAAATGATAAGATTTCATTCCTTTTTATGACCAAGTAATATTCCATTGTATATATATATGTATCACAGCTTTTTTATCCACTTGTCTATTATGAGCACTTAGGTTGCTTTCATAGCTTGGCTATTGTAAATAACACTGCAATGAACATAGGGGTGCATATATTCTTTTGAATTAATGTTTTGGGTTTCTTCAAATATATACCCATAAGTGAGGTAAAGACAGTCTATACAATAAATGGTGTTGGGAAATTGGACAGACACATGCAATAAATAAATAAGCAAACAAACAAACAAATGGCACCACCTTCTTACAGCATATATAAGAATAAACTTAAAATGCAGTAAAGGCTTAAATGTAAGACCCTCGCTTCGTTTATAATTCCCTATATATCACTAAGCTTACAGGATTTCTGTGCAGACCAATGGTTCTTCTTCAGGTGTGGTCTGCAGACTTTTTGGGTTCTCAAACAGACTTTCAAGAGACACACAAACTATTAATACTTTCAGAATAATACTGAAATATTACTTGCCTTTATTTCCTGGGTTGGCATTTGTGTTAGTAATGCAAAAGCAATGGTAACAGTGCTGGTGCCTTAGTATGAACCAAGGCAATGACATTAAATTGTATTAAAAGCCATTGTATTTTTCACCACCACATAATTGCAGTAAAAAGAAAAAAATGCCAATTTCATATAAGTCTCAAAAAAAATTAGAATTAAATTTTCTTAAATTGCAACTCTTGAGATTTTTAAAAAACATTCTGTGGTGATGAAATGGAAAGAACACATAAATTACTTATGCTATCAAATGTCTCAAGAAAAACAATGTGTGCAACTGAGTTCCAAGCTGAACTGCCACTTTCTAAATGAAACTTTATTTTTAAATGAAAGAATGGCTGACAATTATGATAATTCAGAAAAGGCAAACATTTTCTCAAAATGAATGAAGTGTGCCGTAACCGGTTTGGCTCAGTGGATAGAGCATTGGCCTGCGGGCTGAAGGGTCCCAGGTTCGATATCAGTCAAGGGCATGTACTTTGCTTGCGGGTACGTCCCCAGTGGGGGGTGTGCATGAGGCAGCTGATCGATGTTTCTCATTAATATTTCTGGCTCTCTATCCCTCTCCCTTCCTCTCTGTAAAAAATCAAAGTATTTTTAAAAAAATAAATGAAGTGATCTTGGTCACTTCAAGGATAACACTGACAGTATTTGTTGCTGATGATAAATTTGTTGTTGGTAGTGCACATATTCCTTATTTGCCTTTTTTCTTTTTTAATATTTTTATTGATTTCAGAGAGAGGAAGGGAAATAGAAATACTGATAGAGAAACACACCTATCAGCTGCCTCCTGCACATCCACCCATCGCCCCTCCCATGAAGATCGACCACAAAACCCAGGCATGTACCCTGTCTGGGAATCGAACCATGACCTCTTGGTTCATAGGTTGACTCTCAACCGCTGGGCCACAGAGTGTGATGGGTTTAGTCCATGGGATGACACTCAACCATCTTGAGCCACACAGGCCGGGCGCCAATGATAAATTTTGAGTTTTTAAGAAAAAAATTAAAATTTTGGAAAATTTACATCTACCACTACTAGTTCATGAACTTCCCAATATGCACTTGAGACTTTTCTGACGAGATCAGTGAAATTTTCATGAGATTTTAAAATACTATATAATTAAATGAGTCAACATTCAGAAGATTGGCATAACACAGTAAACCGATATTTTCCAGATGACCAATGCACAGTAAAAGATCCATTTGAAGTACAAGCTCTAACAGATGATAATGTAACAGAGTATGAAAAGTTTATAGATATGACTCAGATTCTACACAAAAACCTTTAAAAAACTACCATTTGTCCAAGTATTGTAGTATCAAAGAAGAATAACCACAATTATCTGAATAGGCTAAACTTCCCATTTCTTAAATACATATTCTGTGAGGCTGAATTTTCTTCATTTAACCAAAACATTTTACAACAGACTGCATTGGAAGTAACTATGAAAATACAGGTATCTTCCTTATTAAGCCAGACATTAAGGGAATTTACAAAAATGTAAAGCAATGCTACTTTCCTGAGTAAATTTGTTTTGTTTTAGGAAATAGTCTCCCCCCTCCTATAAAAATGTGATTTTTGTTAGCATGTAATAGCTTTAAATAAATAAATATTTTAAATTAAAAAAAAATTAAAAGTTGATTTAGAGAAAGAGGAAGGGGGGATAAAGAGTGACAGAAAAAAACATTGATCTGATGGATAGCTTCCTGTACACACCCCAACTGGGAATCAAACCCACATCCTGGGTATGTGCTCTGACCAGGAATTGAATCAGCAACCTTTTGGCACACAGGATGACGTTCTAACCAACTGAGTCACACCAGCCAAGGCTTAACATTTTTAATAGTTCTAATATCTTATATAAGAAATACTGATAGACATAAATCACATAAACAAAAGCTGATATGTAAAGGGAACCAAAATGATTGATAATTGCTGCTCTACACAAATATCTAATAGTTTACCAACTGAAACAAAAAAGGAAAAAGTAATATTTTCATTTCTTATGAGCATATAATCTCTGTAAGAAATAGAACGAAAAGAGGAGTTTTTAAAACCTTTTTATTTGAGTAATGGAGCAATGAAGGTGCGTAATAACTTTCTGGTTTCTACTCTAATATCAATATAAAATTAAATTAAAAGACCATGTAGACCTAGCTGGTTTGGCTTAGTGAATAGAGCATTGACCTGTAGACTCAAGGGTCCTGGGTTCAATTCCAGTCAACTGCACATGCCTGGATTGTGGGCTCGATCCTCAGTAGAAGGTATGTAGGAGGCAGCCAATCAATGATTCTCTCTCACCATTGATGTTTCTACCTCTCCCTCTCCCTTTCTCTCTGAAATCAGTAAAAATATATATTATAAAAAAAAAGAGAGACACATTTAGCCCTAGCCGGTTTGGTTCAGTGGAGAGAGCATGTGGACTAAAGCATCCCGTGTTCGATTCCAGTCAAGGACACTCAGGTTGTGGGCTGGATCCCCAGTAGGGGGTGTGCAGGAGGCAGCTGATCAATGATTCTCTCTCATCATTGATGTTTCTATCTCTCTCTCCTTCTCCCTCTTTGAAATCATCAATAATATATATATAAAAAGACCATGCAATCAGGTCCTAAAACTCCTTTGCACAACAATGCAATTAACATATCCTCACCCTTCCATGGGGAAGAAGAAAATCAAAGGAGGACATTAAATGGACTCCTGCCATCTCTTCCACGATTACAAATTGGAAGTATATACAGATACACAGGTCATGGAATCCAATAAGCCAGTCTTCAGCCTAGCTTCAACAGAATCTTAATTTTTATCCAAGTAGGGGTACTATTAACTGGGCCTATTACTTTAGTCTCTTAAACAAAGAATGGTCACAGCTGGAAATTAGGCCTAACTCCATAATTTATTGTATTTTAAAGTAATCAACCATTAATCACTATTTATTTAAAAAATGTAGAAAAACTCACCTGTAAATCATATGGTTTTCCAGCCCTCACTAAAAAACTCAATAATATACTGGTGTGTGCAAAATGGACATTCTCATCCAAGAATCCATGTAAGAGCAGTAAACGATTTGGTCTGGAGAAATGGAAATATCAGAGGATTAGGCAAAATAGTTTGAGAAAACCACTTCACTCCTTTAATCTAATCACAATTAACTATGCTAACCTCCTTATATTGCAACTACTAGGAGCCCAGCATACGATTTGAAATTTCGCGGCGCCGCCCACCTACCTGCAGCCCTGCCTTGACACCAGAACCTGTCCGCGCAGAGCTCCAGCATGCCTGGCCCAGCCCCAAACCCTCTGGCCTTCTCCGCCACTTCAAGCCCCACCCTCAGTTCTTGGAGTCACCTCAGGCTGGTCCCGCCTTCTCTAGGCGCCTCCCTGCTTCCACCCCATCTCCATCTCCATCCCATCATGGCACCAGGCACCAGAGGAGAGCATGGAAGCCTCCCTGTGCTCCTTCCCCTGGCAAGTGGGCCATGGGGCACTCAGAGTGCGAGCGGTGGGTGGCAAAGAACTGGTGAGGGGGGCACTATAGGCTCTCACCTCACCCTCCCCAGCACGGGATGGTCCCGCCTCCTCCGGCGCCTCCCCGCTTCCACCCCATCTCTGGAGCAACACCCAACTAATATGCTAATGACATTGGCATTACCTGTTAACTATGTACCGACCATTATCATATTAGCTCTTTATCAATATAGATATTAGAACAAGGATTCAACATTTTCAACATTAATATATTTGTAAAACATTAACCAGATGCTATATGTATTAAATATTTAAACAATAAAAAGAACATTGTACAATTCCTATTAAGATATTAGCACACATCCTATATAATAAAAGTCTAATATGCTCTAAGTGTCCAGTTCAACCAATCAAAGCACAATATGCTAATTATATGCTAAGGCAGCTCAATTGCTCGCTATGACATGCACTGACCATGAGGGGGCAGAGAGTACATTGGTCAACCAGTTGCTATGATATGCACTGACCACCAGAGGGCAGATGCTTTGACTAGTGGGTTAGCTTGCTGCTGGGGTCCAGCCAATCAGGACTAAGCAAGACAGGCCGGGCCAGATAAACCCTGGAGCCCTCCTGCGGACCCTCCCCTACTGGCCAACTTCCTGCATCCCTCACCAGCCCTGACTGCATGGATGGGGTCCCTCGGCCTGGCCTGTGCCCTCTCTTAGGACCTCTTGAGGGATGTTGGAGAGCCAGTTTTGGCCTGATCCTGCAGGTCAGGCCAAGGGACCCCACTGGTGCACAAATTCGTGCACCAGGCATCTAGTCAATAATAATGGCATGTCCCCAGAAAATGAAAAATTATAAACATTATTTGAAAAATAATGCAGAAATAAAAAATTTTCCACCTTAAATAGTAGTGCACTTAAACTTCTTTTATAGCACAAGCAAATTGCTTCAAATATAAATTGTAAAAAAAAAAAACCCACACACAAATGATAAGAAATTGCGTATTATTCAGCTTTGAGAATCACCCCTGCCTTTTAGTATTCTATAAAATATTAGTCTTGGTTACAGTATCTGTAGTTTTCATTACTATTAAATACAATTTTAAATTTATAATCTTAATTTAAAAGCTTGAACTTACTCAGAGGGAAACTTTTCTGCTTGCATGGCCACAGATCCTAAGTAATAGCCCTGTTCATTCTGGTCAGGGTGACCCATGTAACGTTCTGTGTAGCCTGTATCATAGAAGATCCACAGAGTGACTGGGGCTCCAGCAATAGCAACCTGCATAAGACAATAATGATAAGCAAGTGTGGTCCATAAAAGAACGGTTAGCAAAGAGGTTTGTAATTGCAAATTAATAGGCTAATATATCCACTACTGGAGCTACATGGTCTCAGGCCACTCAAAAAACCAAAGTGGAGTGCCAAGGTGAAGAACTAGATACTTTATGAGTCACGTTTTGTTCTATAGACACGCTGTATACCAAACCCCTAATCTGGGCTAGTTGAAATATGAGCATGTTTGTTAAAAGGGTGGACTGAATCAGAACATATGAATGCCTCAGTATAAACTCATTCCTGCCACTGGGGAAAATGTGCTAGAAGTGTCAGCTTTATTCAGAAAAAAACAATCTTTTTTTTTTATTGGTTGGAGAGGGATAGAGAGTTACAAATATCAATCAGCTGCCTCTTGCACACCTTCCACTGGGGACGTGCCTGCAACAAAGGTACATGCCCCTGACCAGAATCAAACCTGGGACCATGAGTGGGCAGATGCTCTAATCATATAGCAACATCAGCCAGGGCCATTTTTATTCTTAAAAATGAAAATTATTTTTCACTATTAAATAAAATCATGTTATTGAAATACAGGATTGAGAAAAGTAGGTTTATACTTATGAATACATAAAACAGTTTATTCTTATATGATTAATAATTATTTTATTTTTCATATGAATAACTGTAAACTTAGTTTTTGCCCTACCCTATATAAAAACCCCCAGTACTCATAATTCCCACTCCCTTAACAACTGTTAGCATCTTTTTTCTTGAAATATATTGTTATTGATTTCAGAAGTGAAGGGAAAAAGAGAGAGACAGAAACATCAATGATGAGAAAGAATCATCGATCAGCTGCCTCCTACACGCCCCACACTGGGGATTGAGTGTGTAACCTGGACATGTGCCCTTCACCAGAATTGATCCTGGGACCCTTCAGTCTGCAGGATGACGCTCTACCCACTGAACCAAACTGGCTAGGGCAACAAATGGTTTTTTAAAAAGTAGATAACATGTAAATATACAGCTTATATGGATACACAGGTTGACAAATATTTCTATTATCTCACATTATATTAAAACACAAAAACCGCTCCGGCCAATTTTCTTAGTGGTTACAGCATCAGCCTGAGGAATAGAGAGTCAAAGGTTCAATGTCTGGTCAAGTTCACGTACTTTGGTTGCAGGTTCCCTAGTCCCAGTAGCGTAAGGTGACCTGATGTCCCGCTTTTGGCGGGACAGTTCCAATTTTTAACAATTTGTCCCGCATCCCGCAGCGTTTTAAATAGTCCTGATTTTTGGAAAGATTCTTTTAAATCTTTTGGATATTTTCAAAATGTCTTGGGACCCGGAACAAATTCCTAAAAATCGGAACTGTCCCGCCAAAAGCGGGATGTCTGGTCACATTACAGTAGCGGCATGTAGGAGAGGCAACCAATCAATGTGTCTCTCTCATGTCCACGTTTTTCTCCTCTTTCCCCCTCCTTCCTCCCTTCCACTCTTTCCAGAAATCAATGGGGGTAAAAATCCTTAGGTAAGGATTAAAAAGCAAAACAAACAGATAAAAACAAAAACAAAAACACAGAAACACTAACATTCCATAATAATGCCAACCCTGTAAAACTTCAGAAAAATCATCATTTTTCAATTTACCGAAAATTCTATCCTTACTACCAAAACATGTGCGTGAGGAAGTCACATACCCTGAAGATATCTGATCTCTGGATTAATGCCATCAGGGAGAGGTATCCTCCATAGGACCAGCCATGGATGCCAACACGATCTAAATCAATGAAATCATATCGAGAAGCTAGATACTGGAGTCCTTCCACCTGGTCATCAATTTCTATTTGTCCCTGTCAAAAAAGAGAGACCATTTCACTGATTAATGAGTAAAAGTCTCATTATAAGAGTGCTTTTGAAGCTAAAAAAAAAAGTTATTAAAAATACCTGTAGTTTAAGATTAGAATTTATTGCCAAAAAAACTTTTTTAAAACCTGTAGAGATAGGAGCCTATAGTTGCTGTTGCTAGTCTGTTCTAGAGTTTAGCTATCCCTGAGTCATAAATTTCTTTCCTATTGCAACCCAAACTGTCCCTTACCATGTGGGTATTTCCCATTCTATTTGTTCTGTTGTCTGCTAAGAGTCAGCATCTTCCTTGTAACAAGCCTTCCCATACCCAAAGATAAAAAATTAGCCGCCTTAAGTGGTTGACTAATTTCACTTCTCCTTTAAAATGTAATGCAGTAGAGTTGAAGGAATCACTTGAGGCCTTATCCTCCTATTTCCCCACAGTATACCTCTAAGAACTGAACATACCATTTCTTTAAAGTCCTATGAAGTCTTAATTCCTACTACTACCACCCTGTCCGTATTACTAGGCCTGCCAGTGCACACAATCTCACTTCACTGAGCAAAAAAACAAAAATAAAAACAAAAAACTTACATGAGAATACAACATAAGGTCAAAGAACTGGCTGTGGGAGAAAATCCCCATGTCTTACTCAGCATGTCCAATACACTGGCAAACACAGTAACTGCCTTACTGTGCAAAAGGAACATCGGATTCTCATCATTTCCCAAAGCAGCAGAAAGGACATGGGGCATCTCTAAAAGGTAGCATTTAAAGCTTCCTGTAGAGAGAAAGAGGCTTGTCACAAGGAAGGCACTAACCAGTTGGTTTCTCTCTTCACAGAGGACAGAACAAATCTCAATTATTCCTCTCAATAGTGTTCAGGATGCTGAAAGCTAAACGGTGCTGCCTCCTGGCTAAGCTGGACATACAAAAAAGAGAGGCTACTTCTCTGAGAAGGTGGTTCCATCTCAGCTCCCCAAAATCATATACAAGTACACACGAGCTAGCCTAGTCAATATCAAGAGGCCTCTTCCCTCCCACCCCCAAACTCCAACACACACGCTCTCTCATTCACTCACAGCCCCTACCCCGACTCTCTCTCTGGGATTTCACACCAAACAATGCACCAGAAAATGTGTCTTTGAAAGAAAAACGTTTGTATGTTCACACACCATTTTATATTTAAAGGCGCCTTCAAATTTAAGCCCTCGGTGGCAGGATCCCCTGTTGTCTATCACAACCACCACATAACCCAGGGAGGCTAGAGTATTCAGACGGAAATACTTGACTCCTTTAAACCGATTATTCACCAACTGCACCTGAGGAAGAAATACAACTTCAGTGAAACTTCTTATATGGTAGCATACAAACACATAATAGAAGCAGGACACTATGAAAAGTAGAAAGCTTAAATTTCTAACATTATTTTGCCTTTAAAATAATGTAGTATCATTAATAATACGACAATGTTGTACAGAAGATCTCTAGAACTTATTCATCTGGCTTGACTGAGACTTTATGCCCACTGATTAGAACTCTTTCCCCCCTCCATTTATTTTTAAATTAACTTAAATCTTGTCATGTTTATGTTGCTTTTTATATACATATATATATTTATTTTTATTGATTTCAGAGAGGAAGGGAGAAGGACAGAGAGATAGAAACATCAATGATGAGAGAGAATCATTGATTGGCTGCCTCCTGCACAAACCACACTGGGGATCAACCCCGCAATCCGGGTTTGTGCCTTGACCTGGAATCGAGCTGTGACCTCCTGGTTCATGGGTCTATGCTCAACCATTGAGACACACCCGTCAGGCTCTTTTTTCTTTTCTTTTTCTTCTACGTGGGATGGTTGATCTTGAGCCTGCAGGGAGCAAACTGGTCCCAGATTTCTCCAAGGCCACATTTCTTTGCCTTCAAATCTTATGTGTCCAAAGATAAGGAAACACTGACATGGGTTTAAGTAGGAGGGTACTTCTTTTCTATCTCAACTTCACACTAATTCAGGGCAATAACTAAGCAACTAATGATTTTAAAACTATAACCTAAATATTACCGTATTTTTCGGACCATAAGACGCATCAGTTTTTAGAGAAGGGAAATGAAGAAAAAAAGATTCTGAAACAAATAGTGTCCTAAAATATTTTATGTGCATTAAAACCCAACATCACAGTCATAAACACATGTAATCAACCCAGTAAAGTAAACAGCAGCATTTAGAACCATTTTAGAGCCGGGCAAGCACACAGAGACCACACAGAGCCGGGCAAGTAAAAAAACTTTTTTTAAAAAGTATATGTGTAGGCTATATTTGGACCATAAGATGCAGGGACTTTTCCCCCTCACTTCTGGGGGGGAAAAAGTGCGTCTTATGGTCCGAAAAATACGGTAATTACATATAAGATAAGAGATTTAACCTACCCGATAGACAAAGTTACTAAAATGATTACTTCTACCCTGAAGAACTGTGTCAAATGGTAGAGAGGAGGATGAATAGATTATTTTTTCTCTCTACAAATCTCTTCTGGGATTGTCTTTGACCAGTAGTAGAAAAACTTAGTATTTGAATAAAATACTGTGAATAAAATACTAGCTTCTTTTTCCCTATTACAAAAATCAGTGCAAAAGGCACAATAGTTCTTAAATACCTTTATCGCCCAAAAACTATACTTAAAAATGACTGGGAAATTAGATGTAGCTTAAGTATTTCACCAGAAATAAACTATCTATTGAAAAGAAGACTTTAATTAATGTGGGAAGAAAGTTACAGAAGTTCAAGGTTCGTTGGACACTAGATAGATATTAAACAACAAAGTTCTGGCAAATGAGAAAGAAGTTTTCTCTGGCTGATACCAAAAGATAACCAACTCAGTCAGGAGTTAAACAAGAACCGATATTGGCCCTGACTGAGTATTGTCCCCATATGCCAAGGTTTCAGTTTTGATCCCTGGTCAGAGGACCTACAAGAATCAAACAATGAATGCATAAACAAGTGGAACAACAAATTGATGCTTCTCTCTTTCTAAAAAATCAATTAAAATAAATAAGAATCGAGGAGAAATCAACATGGCGGCATAGGTAAACATGAATTTGCTGCCTCGCACAACCACTTCAAAGCTACAACTAAAAGACAAAATAGACATCATCCAGAACCACAGGAAGGCTGGCTAAGTGGAAATTCTACAACTATAAGGAAAGAGAAAAGCATACTGAGACTCAGAGGAGCTGCGGAAGTAAAGTGCAAAGGTACAGAGGCGTGCACAGGGAAAGCCATGGTAGCCTGAGGAATTTCTGCTCTTCATTCTAAGCTTTCTAAAAATAGCAGTTAAAACTTTTTATTTACCAAGAAATTTAATTAATTTCACTTCCCAAAATTTCTTTAAATAGAAAACAACATATTTTCCTACTGAAATGAATATTTTATTTCCCACAATAGTTACAGTTCATATTGTAAATTAAGAAGTTGACAATGATTTACAAATTAGCCAGCTTCCTAAACTCCTAAACTGGGTAATTAGATCATAAACCAGAGTCATTAATAGCAGAGGCCCAAAAATGCTCAAATCTTAACTTAAATAATTGATTTCTATTACTAATTACTAATATGAGGTTATCTGTTAGTGTTAAAAATCCAGATAACCAGATAGTTTTTATACTGTGTTTTTCACATATTTCACATATCATTTCTTCACTGGAAAGGAAAAACTTAGCTTTAACATCAAAATAATATAACAAAATATATATAAAGCTTCTTAGGGTGTTCTATAATTTCTCTTTTGAGCTTCTTTGTATTAAACCTTTTTTTAAAGTTTATAAAGATTTGCCTTTAAGTTTTTTAAATTAAACAAAAGTTTAATTTAACATTTTCATGATTAATGTGTAGATAGCTGTAATACAAATGTGACTATGTTTGTATGTAAAACACACTTAACAATTATATATATCGATATATGTAATAAAATATACCCACCTGAGGACCACCATAAATGAACAGCACAGTGGGGTATTTCTTTCCAGGTTGTAAATCATGAGGTTTGTAAAGCATTCCATACAATGTAAATCCAGTAGTACTTTCAAAAGAGAAAATTTCTGGAGGGGTATAGTCAGGAAGAGGACCTGCAAGGAAATAACATACCGAGCCTGTAAGAGAAGTTGTTATAGAAGCTCTACAATATGATAGCAAGTTAAAAATAACCCCCCCCCCCACACACAAATAACTGACCATCCCCCTTCCACGTGATAAGCAAATTATTATCTTTACAAAAGAAAACATAATGAACATTTCAAACTATTTCAGAAATAAACACACAGTATTCTGAATAATCCTTGGAACATAGGAGGTAATTATATGCAGAACTATACAAATATTTTGTGCTCAGTTCGATGTAACTTATTGATGGTTAATAAATATATCTAGTTAGAAACTGGAAGCATAAATTTAACTTAGTCATTATAACTTGTTCAAGGCAGGTGCTCAATAAACATTTGTTTCTGGTAATTACAGAATAAGCCTAACCAGAAGCCAGAAAAAATGTCATGATCATCAGTCTTTGGTTTACAGACCTATTCTAAGTCTGTGTGTGTACTGGATGACGTTACAGTTTAAGCAGAATCATCACTATATTAAAAATTCTAATGTGCACATTAGAACATACTTACATTTTGTGATAATACTAATTCTTAATCCCTTAGCAAATATTAATGCATGAAAATATTTAATTGGATTTAAAGATAAAATTAGTACATTTTTTTAAGAAAACATTTAAAAAATAATAATTAACCATGCTCTTGACTTCCATACAGAAAAGAAGTTCTTTTATGGCCATTCCAATTGCTTTAAAAGTTTAAGAAAGTTACTGGCTGGTTATTCCCTAAAACTATAGCTTCACTGCTCAAAGAGTATTACTAGTTCAGGGTATCATTATCTTCAAGCTCATTTGTTTATCTAGAAAATCATCCAAATGTGTAAATAAATGGTTTCCTAGCTGATATATTGACTACTTTAATCCTATTTTCAAAAAGGCCTTCCAGCCCCAGCTGGTTTGGATCAGTGGATAGAGCATCGGGTCTCAGGTTCGATTTTGGTCAAGGACATATGCCTGGGTTTTGGCTCAATCAGTGGGGGGGTGCGGAAGGCAGCCGATCAATGATTTTCTCTCATCATTGATGTTTCTCTTTTTTTCCCTTCCTCTCTGAAATCAATAAAATTAAAAAAAAAAAAAAAAAAAAAAAAAAAAGGCCTTCCAGACCTATTCCTGTCTCGAGTGGGAGGTAGCCTATATTACTTGGTAGTTATCAGAATAGGAGGGGTAGGATCAATCAGAAATGGGAGGAGGTGGTAGTGAGAGATGGGAAGACTGTGTCCAGGAAATGTGGGCATATCACACAGGTTTTGGATTGCCTATAATAATTAATGTGTTAATCCTACTTAAGATCAGATTTAGGGTAATGAGTACCTGCTGAATCCAAAATGGTGGCCCAAAATTCCTTTGTTTTGCAAGTTGGGTCATCTTCAGGACTTGACAGCTTGTAAAGGGACACAGAGTGTGGATTCTTCTGGTTACTGTACTTACTTATAAAGAAGTCACAATGCTAGAGAAAGAAGAAACAGTTACGTTTCCCCCAGGGAACAGTAACAAAGGTTATCTGCTACTACATCTGTTCTGATGCCACAGGAGGAGTATGAGAGTCTGAGCATTCATGTACATACACAAAGCTGAAGTTAATGTTAAACTTTCCAAAGTTTTCCCCAAGAAATCAGACTTCTGCAGGCCAATTTGCATATTATGCAAAAGGAGTAATATATGAATAGAGGTTTTTTTTCTATGACAGGAAACCCTTTTCAAACAGAGATTAATACCCGGCTGATGCAGCAAGAGTGGGAATAGCCACGGTCGGTCAGCCTTGTCACTTCTCCAGGATTTACATAACTGACCACGTACAGGTGATGTTCTAAAGGAGAATCTTTGGTGCCTTCAAAATATACCAGCTTTCTGACTTCATCAACCTGGATCTGTCAAAATAACAACATAAAAATCAGAGCTAGCATGACCTTAGCAAGGTCAGTAATTCAATCAACAATCCCCAGTTTTACTCCGAATCATGTGAGTCATCCTTTGACTTGTGCCTCTTTAAAAAAATTTTCCACAAGTATTCCTGTAGTGTTTGTTTATGATTTACAGCTAAGAACAGATTCTGTCCAGAAGAAAAAAGGACACCAGAGTTGCACACTATTGGTAGAGTTTCCTATATGGTCAGAATGTGTGCTTTTCTTAAAATACAAGAATTATTCCATTAAAATGACAACCCTCTATAGAAAAAATAATAGCTATATTGCAGCTTAGGCCAACCATTCTTGCACACTTAACACAGTGTAATTTCAGCATGCTATATATTTCTAAGTTAGTGCAGTATTATCTTAGACAGTACTTTTGGTCTTTTGTCAAATCTTCAAAAGTGTTTCAGTTATTGAGTTGGGGAATAATTAAACTCAACCATATATTGGTATAGTTTATAAATAAGTATGTTAAGATCTCTTAAATCTTCATTCAGAACACAAAAAAAGTTTACATTAGTGTAATTTTTTATTATAAAAACAGAATTCCATAGTAATTTTTTTTTTCAGTTGACAACGTCCAAGGTCCCTAAACAGAAAAAATTATATTTGAACATATAACCAGAAGGCCACATGAGACTTTCGGTGATAATTAGACTTTAAAGATTGCATATAATATTCTACAATTTTTACCAACAAAAACAGCCGAAACCGGTTTGGCTCAGTGGATAGAGCGTCGACCTGTGGACTGAAAGGTCCCAGGTTTGATTCCGGTCAAGGGCATGTACCTTGGTTGCGGGCACATCCCCAATAGGGGGTGTGTAAGAGGCAGCTGATCGGTGATTCTCTCTCATCGATGTTTCTAACTCTCTATCCCTCTCTCTTCCTCTCGGTAAAAAAATCAATAAAATATATTTTTTTTAATTAAAAAAAAAACAAGCCTGGGACCTGGATATTCATTCTATCTCAATCACCTGGGGACTATGAGTGACTTCTCTTAGTAGCTAATAAACACAATTCTTCAATAAATCTTAAAATCAATTTGAGGAAAAAATAGGCCTTCACTAAATCCTGGTAGTATACATCAATTTAACTGTATGTATCACACATATAAAGGATGGAGTTTTTAGAGGTTTCATAAAACTGACCACCTAACTGAAAGTTGAAACAAATATAAGGTACTATAAAAGGCAAAAAAAAAAAAAAAATTAGAATTCACTAAATAACCACAGAAAGTTATATGCTGAGTGAAACAGAGGGTGAATTTCCCTCATTTTCCCTATCCATCTATTCTCTGTATAAATTTCTATCACTCATTGCAGATGGTGGATGAAATCCATGCAAATAAATTTGTGAAATAAGATAACTAGATGAATGAAAGAGAATCACTACCTCAGGAGCAGTAAATGTCATTTCTAATGTATAAATGAATGAGTAGTTTGTTAAGACCTATAAAAGTAATTTTCAAACTGTATCTTAATTTATAATTTTTGCTAAGCTTGAGAAGTATATATTAGCCTTTCCTTTATTAAGAAGCAACACAATATTTGAAAATGGTGACCTGTAATAACCAGTACACATCTAATACCAGGGCTATAAAATGGGTGAGATTTATAATTTAAGACTCAAAACACTGGGGTCATATGAAGTTGCACTACATACACATAGCAGATATGGACCAAACATATCAGCAGATTAAAAGAACATACATTAGATCCATGCCGGCCAAGAACTTCCCATTCACCACTGGTAATTGCTATTTCCTCTTTGATAGGACACTTGAAATCACCTAAAAATAACATAGTTGTAATTCAGCACTTTATACCAGACTATATAAGCAAATGAAACAATAAAGAATAGTATTCTAAACACTTTTTTCCAAAAAGTACATTAAAAATGTCAAGTTATATCTGGGATAATTTAAATGTTTTAGAACTAGTTAGAGGTAGTGGTTGCACAACACTGTGAATATACTAAATGCCACTGTTCATTTAAAAATGTTCAGTTTAATGTTAGGTGAAGTTTGCTCTAATAAAAGACAAAAGAAGGTCAACCGTTTAAAAAAACTCACATTATATGTCTTCATAATACTGTGGAATAATGATGAAATGATCCGTGCAAATAAGTGAAAAAGCAAAATTGATTCTTATGGCAAAGCCAGAAAAGAACTCAAAAACACCTGCATTCACAATGAAGTCTAATGGGTCAGCAAGGCATTTCTTCTAGAAATACAACAAACTACTTAAGGAGGAAATTTTTAATATAATTGTTCTTCACTTGCTAAAAATATATTGATATTGCCATATTAAATGCAAACATGCCCTATTTGTCTTTATGAGATTTTGTCTTGGCAGATAAGGCTCTCTCAGTGGTTTAAGGAGATTAAAAAATGGAAACTATTTCTCTTTGCCTAGCTGCTGCTAACTATGGCTATGGAAGTGACAGCTGAGGGCATAAAATAATTAGAGAGTACAGGCTTTTAGCTAGTCCCTCTCTAATTAAAAAGTTTTTTGACTTATTTTCTTTTTCTTAGACATAAAAATTCAATCTAGTACTTTAAGTTTGATGACCAGAAAATAAACATTATTTAACATATATATATAACAAGTACTAATTGTTTCACATTATAGCCACTTAAGGAAGAAAAAGGAGAGGAGGAGGAAAATAAAGTGGACATCATGGAAAAGGAGGAAGATCTGGAACAAGAAAGACTAAGGAAAAAAAGGAGGAAAAGGGAAAGATGAGGTAGAAAGATGAGAGAGAGAGAGAGAGAGAAACGTTGATGTGAGAGACACATTGATCGGTTGCCTCCCAGGGAATCAAATCTGCAACCCAAGTTCATGCCCTTGGCCAGGAATCAAACCTGAGACATTGTGGTGTGCAGGCTGACTCTCTTACCACTGACCTCACCGGCCAGAGCAACAGCTTTTCTTTTTAAATTATCATTTTCATATTATTGTCCCCAAAATACTTTAATTAACTACTATTCACAGTTCTCTGACCCGTCTTTATCACTAAATTTTCTGGAATTCCATAAGTGGATTTAATTTCTGAACAATAAAGGAATTGGTAGCACAATTTCACACTAAGGGCCACATTAAACTAAAGCTCTTAGGAAAGAAACTCTCTGTCTTAGATATATAAGATCTTGTCTTTTTTTTTTTTAATTATGCTAAGGAAAGGAATGGAATCATAGGTAATATTTGCTTTGCTAGTCCTAAGATGTAGCTGTTTCCCAAATAAAAATATTTAAAAGGCCATGTTAAAAAAAAACAAAAAACAAGCAACCCAAATAAAAACTCTGCAAAGGATTCAAATAGACACTTCTCCAAAGAAGATATTCAAATGGCCATTAAGCACATAAAAAGATGCACAATGTCACTAGTCATTAGGGAAATATAAATCAAAACCATAAAGACATACCACTTCACACCCATTAGGATAGCTGTTATTAAAAAAAAAAAGTCACCAGAAAATAATCAAGTGTTGGTAAGGATGTGGAGAAACTGGAATACTTGTGTACTGCTAAAAGGAATAGAAAATGAAAAAGTAAGATAGTTTCTAAAAAAAATTTTAATAAAATTACCATAATATCCAGCAATTTCACTTCTGGGTATATACCCAAAAGAATTGAAAGCAGGCCGAAACCGGTTTGGCTCAGTGGCTAGAGCATCGGCCTGGGGACTGAGGGGTCTCAGGTTCGATTCCAGTCAAAGGCATGTACCTTGGTTGCGGGCACATCCCCAGTGGGGGGTATGCAGGGAGGAGCTGATTTGATTGATGTTTCTCTCTCATCGATGTTTCTAACTCTCTATCCCTCTCTCTTCCTCTCTGTAAAAAGTCAATAAAATAAAAGAAAAAAAGAATTGAAAGCAGCATCTCAAACAGATATTTGTACACCCATGTTCATAGCAGTATTATTCACAACAGCCAAAAAGAGGAAGCAACTTAACTTCAGCTGACAATACTTAATTTCACTTTGGACCAACATAATTATATCAACCTAAAGAGCTATAATTATAAATAAACTTCATTGTAGACGGTGACAGTATTTAAAAATCTAGTAAAAATATCTAGTAACTATGATGTTTAAAAATAGTTTTTTAAATCTAAAAATATGGGCTCACTTTAAGCCAATTAAAAATTATAGTTAAGGCAAAAGCAGAAAAAAAAGTAATCCCACCACCCAGAGATCATTCATTATCAACAGTTTAAGATATTTCTATCAAGAACTTTGTCCTGAGGCACAGGCAAGATGGCTGATGATAACTCAACTCTTCTGGGATGTAATTTTCCAATCAGGGTTTGAATGCATTAAAATAAACATACTAGCCGAAACCAGTTTGGCTCAGTGGATAGAGCGTTGGCCTGCGGACTGAAAGGTCCCAGGTTCAATTCCGGACAAGGGCATGTACCTTGGTTGCGAGCACATGCCCAGTAGGGGGTATGCATGAGGCAGCTAATCAATGTTTCTCTCTCATCAATATTTCTAACTTTCTATCTCTCTCCCTTTCTCTCTATAAAAAAACCAATAAAATATATTTTAAAAATAAAATGAACATACTAGCTCTGGCAGATGTTGCTCAATGGTTAGATTTGGACTGCACGATGAAAGGTCTGGAGTTCAATTCCAGGTCAAAGGCACATATCTACTTGGATTTTGGGTTCGCTCCCCCACACCCAGCATGTGGGAGGCAACCAGACCATGTGTCTCTCACATCGATGTTTCTCTTTCTTTCTTCCCCTCCCTTGCTCCCTCTCTTTGAAAAGCAATGGAAAAATTATCCTCAGGTGAGGATTAATAACAACAAAAATAAAATGAACATATTCATAAAACAAAGCAAAACATCTATGTCTTATGTTGTTACACATGCAAGTATTTGTATTTTAGTTTGTGCCTGGAATTTAATGAATCAGTATTGATGCTTATAAAGTATATAAGAGAGACAATACATTACCCCTGCCCCTCCCACCTTCTGCTCCCATCATTTTTTCTTTTTTAAGTAAAAAAAGGATTTCTTACTTGGGGCAGGTAGCCCACCACTGGATCGTTTATATTTGCTCTCCTTTAAAATGGATGTAATTTTATATAAATGACGAAAACCTGTTTTGCATTCAGAGGCAAAAATAAATTCAATTTCATCTTCATGACTTTGGGGAAAAACATGAAAGATGTCATGGATCTGTAAAATGAATAGCTTAATTTACTATACAGATTAATGAAATAATACGTAAACAATTAAATTTAGCTAGAGAAAGACTTGATAAGCATATTCTGAAGTATAAATAACTGATGGTGCTAGGGGATATGGTATATTTACAATTATTATTTTGCCTAGGCATTTCAGATTTATCTTATTTAAGTCAAAGACTTCATGCATTGAGAAATAAATGTTTCCAAATGGAGAAAAAAATGCCAAAAGCTTTTTCTTACTCACCATCTCTGTAATCCTTGAAACATGGCATGAAGCTTATTTAAGAATCTAAATCTTATTACAGAAATTATAAGGAAAAAGTTTTTAACATTTTTTTCCAAAGGAAAATATTCTAACAGTTAAAGGGAAAACAGATGTTTGTTTTAGGTGAATCTTACAAAGTTTATATTCAGCAAGGGAATGAGCTGGCTTTCTTTATTTTGTATCTTAAGTTTTTCCCACTAAATTGGAAAATGCACAATTCAACCCAAACTGGTATATTTTAGTATAATTTGCCAACAAAAAGAGCAAGTCTTTTCTATACAGGACTCTCATGGTCCTCTCGGAGGTGCTGATGAGGCTGTGCTTTCAGTATCTGTGTCTAGGAACAAGGGTAAGCCTGCAGCCAGGGAGATGTCATTTCAATGGCATCTATTTTCTATCTACAACCATTTCATTATTCTAGAACCATCACTCCAATCTGAAATGTTAAAACTAAGTAAATAATATTCATGGTTACTTTGAACTTAAAAATTCATCTTGATAGTCTGTTAAAAACTTCATTTGCTTTAGCATTCTGAGAAGATATCTAACCAAGCTCAGGAGAGCAGACATACATTTATCCAGATGTCTGTTGTTTCTTCGTAGATAATCAGTGGCGTCACAGAGTCAGGCACTGACTCAATGAGTCTCTGTCTTTCCATGGCATCATCTTCAACTGGGATAAATAATTCAGGCGAGATCAACACTATCTGGAGGCGAGTCTGGGAGCGATCTAGCAGGATGGACCAAGCACTATTTAAACAAATAAGAGAAAAGCACCAAAAATAAAGCAAGTTCTCAACAAATGAATATTCTCCTATTCTCTCTCCTAGAACCCATCTGTTATTTCTGCAATCATAATGAAGAAATTACTTTAGTATATGCTAAATTATCCCTTGCAAATGACTAATTAAATTAATTTCCAAAATCACAGGTGGACTTTGAAATCGTTTTCTCCCTCTAGTGTCAACAAACGCCAGCCTCATAATACTCCTGTTGTCCACATTAGACAGAATCATATGTAAACATCTTCACATAAGGCTCTGCAAATACTTCTGTTTAAACTATACAATAAAAAATATGTACTTTCCTGTGAGCCTTAAAGTCATACTATTTTAATCATAAATAACTGAAACTATGACTGGCTAAGTAAGAGACAATTAAAATGCTATGCACCTATGCTTACAGGATTACAAATCCCAAAATTCACTAAGGTTAAAAAAAAAAAATCTTTGTGTATAAATAACACTGCAAATTTACATGTGACGACAGCTCCAACTGAAAGGCAAACTTAATATAGACATTTCTAAAGTTCTGGATCCTAAATTATTTGCAAAGAAGTGACAAAATACGTACTATTTTCCCTCTGGAGTCCATCCAGCTCTGGCAATATATTCAACTCCTTCAAACAGAATCTCAAAAGGCTGAATTAGTTCCTTATCTATGACATCTATAATCTATTAAAAAGGAAAAAGGGAATCTAATTATAAAAGACTTAGATAATTACCTTACTAGTCTATTTAAATCATTATCTTTAGTAGCATGATACTTTTGCAGAGCTAGACATTTAAAAAGGCACACAGGATATAGCAAAACCAGCAGCTGTGGGTGACCTCTGCTGGTGCCCCTTATGCCTAAAAAGTCTAACCACAGAATTAACACAGTCTATCATGGCTGCCAGAGGGATGGGGGAAGCTGGGGAACTGGGTGAAAATGGTGAAGGGATTAAGAAGTACCAATTGGCCCAGCTTGTGTGGTTCAGTTGAGCTTCGATCTATGAACCAGGTTGGAGCACGTGCCTGGGTTGCGGGCTCAATTCCCAATAGATAGTCACAAAGTAGTCAAGGAAACGTAAAGTACAGCATAGGAAAAATAGTCAATAATATTGTAGTAACTGTGTACAGTACCAAATGGATACTTGAAGTTTTGGAGGAACCACTTGTAAAATATATGACTATCTAAACACAGGCATACACCTGGAACTAATACAAAATAATATTAAGTGTAAACTATAACTGAAAAATAAAATTTAAATTTTTTTTTTAAAGAATTAGCACAGCCCTAACTAGTTTGGCTCAGTGGATAGAGCATCGGCCTGGGGACTGAAAGTTCCCAGGTTCGACTCGTCACAGGCATGTAACTTGGCTGCGGGTACATCCCCAGTAGGAGGTGTGCAGGAGGCAGCTGATGGATGTCTCTCTCTCATCTATGTCTCTGACTCTCTGTCCCTCTCCCTTCCTCTCTGTAAAAAAATCAATAAAGTATATTAAAAAAAAAAAAAAAAGAATTAGCACAGTATAAAAGTCTTTTCCCATGAGTTTATACTAGCAGAACTCTATAGTAACTGGTTAAACAGTTTTAATAACTTTAGACTCTAGTACCTATGAAAAAAAATACTAATTCTTAGTTCCTGTTTTATTTTTATGTGTTAGAGGCCCAGTGCATGAGATTGGTGGGGATGGTGGGGAACTTCAGCCCGGCCTGTGTCCTCTCACAGTCCAGGACCCTCAGGGGATGTCCACCTGCTAGCTTAGGCTTGATCCCTCTCACAATCTAGGAGCCCTCGCTCCTTACTCAATAAAGTAACTTACGGAAGCGAAGGCAGGAGAGGCTCCTGCCACCGCCGCTGCACTCACTGTGAGCCCGGCCTGTGGCTGAGCAGCGCTCCCCGGTGGGATTGCACTGACCAGGAGGCAGCTCCTGCATTGAGCATCTGCCCCCTGCTGGTCAGCAATGGACTGTTCGGCCATCAGGTCAATTCGCATATTAACCCTTTATTATATAGGATTATTTTTTACTTTGTAATACTTTTATTAAGAGTGAACTGATGCCCTAACTAGTTTGACTCAGGTTCCTACCCCACCCTCTGCTCTTACCCCCCACTGTCCTCATCCATAGGTGTATGATTTTTGTTCAGTGTCTTCCCGCACCCCCCACTCCCCTTTGCCCCCAGAGAATTGTCAGTCCACTCCCTTTCTATATCCCTGACTCTATTATATTTACCAGTTAATAATGTTAATCAGATTTTTAAAAATATATTTTATTGATTTTTAACACAGAGGAAGAGAGAGGGATAGTTAGAAACATCGATCAGCTGCCTCCTGCACACCCCATACTGGGGATGTGCCCACAACCAAGTACATGCCCTTGACTGGAATTGAACCCAGGACCTTTCAGTCCACAGGCCAACGCTCTATCCACTGAGCCAACCCGGTTTTGGCTCATCACTTTGAATATTTCTTGCCATTCTCATCTGGCCTGCATAGTTTCTATTGAGAAATCAGCTGACAGTCATATGGGTGCTCCCTTCTAGGTAACTAATTGCTTTTGCTGCTTTTAATATTCTCTCTTTGTCTTTTGCTCTTGGTATTTTAATTATGATCTGTCTTGGTGTGGTCTTCTGTGGATTCCTTTTGCTTGGGGTTCTGTGTGCTTCCTGGACTTGTAAGTCTATTTCTTTCACCAGGTGGGGGAAGTTTTCTGTCACTATTTCTTCAAATAGGTTTTCAGTATCTTGCTCTCTCTTCTTCTGGCACTCCCATAATTCTTATGTTGGTATGCTTGAAGTTGTCCCAGAGGCTTCTTACACTATCTCTAACTTTTTGTATTCTATTTGCTTTTTGCTCTTCCGGAAGAGTGTTTTTGCTTCTTGGTATTCCAAATCTTTGACTTGATTCTTGTGATCCTGTAGTCTGCTTTTAGGTCTCTGTATATTTTTTATTTCAGTCAGTGTATGCTTAATTTCTAGTTGACCTCTTTTCTTATCCTCAAGGGTATAATTTATCAGCCTTTCCTAGGAAATTCTTGAAAAATCTTATAACTGGTTTTGAACTCTATATCCAGACTTTTGCTTTCCTCCATTTCCTTCAACTGAGGCCTGCCTCTTTGTCTCCACATTTTAGCTGCTTCCCCGAGTTGATGGAGTGGCTTTGTGTGCTAGGTGTCCTAGCAGGACCCAGTTACCTGTGGTGGACCCTCTTGGTGCAGCCCTTTGTGGGCTGTATGTGCAGTCTTGTTGTAGTTAAGCCTTGCTTATTGTTGGTATCAACTGGGGAGAGTTGATCTCCAAGCCAAATGGCTGTGAGGATCAGCAGTGTCTCCACTAGGAGGGCTTCTGTGCTCAGCTTGGATGGAGCAGTCTCAGGGTGGCGCAGACAAGCTTTGATTTCCCGTCAGCCCCGCCCTAAGAGGGCCTTGTTCTCAGAGTCCCATGGCAATGGCTGCTGGCCACACACACCTCTCAGAGAAGGTTGCTCTCGAGTTTCGCCTGCTGCCAGACAGTCCAATTTCTCCCTGACTGGGACTGGATATCAGTGCAACCAGGGGGTTTTGTTTCCTCCTCAAAGAGCAAGCTCGCTGCGCGTTAGCTGCCGCCCTCTTCGCGCTCACGGATCTCCGCACCTCACAGCTGCTGAGGCTAAGCGTCCTTTTCTCCTTTTTTTCTAGTTGGTAGAGCTTCCACTCAGCCAGCTTTCTGGTGGTTCTAGATGCTGTCCACTCTGCTTTCCAGTTGTAATTTTAAAATCGTTGTGGTAGGCTACACTTAGGTGTTTACCTTATGTCACCATCTTGATTTCTCTCTCTCTGTCTTTTAAATCTATATCTACATCTACATCCTCGAGGAAATCTTGATGACTGCCACCAGAACCATCTTTTGAGCAAATTTCCCAATCACCCCTTCCTTCAATTCTCAGCATTCTGCAGTAGCATACAAACTGGCAGGTTTATCACCTTTTACTTCTACATTTCCCAGAATTCTTGCAACACTCATTCCTTTAATTAATTGGCCAAATACTACATGTTTTCCATCGAAATCAGGAGTTGGAACTATTGTGATAAAGAACTATGATATTTCTAGTTGGTAGAGCTTCCACTCAGCCAGCTTTCTGGTGGTTCTTTCTGGTGGCTGAATACACTGCTGGCTTACTCGTTCTTAAAGCCCTAGCCAGTTTGGCTCAGCGGATAGAGTGTAACCTGTGGACTCAAGGGTCCCAGTTTCGATTCTGGTCAAGAGCATGTACCTTGGTTGAGGGTACATCCCCAGTAGGGAGTGTGCAAAAGGCAGCTGAATCGATGTTTCTCTGTCATCGATGTTTCTAACTCTCTATCCTTCTTTCCTCTGTGAAAAAAATCAATAAATATATATATTAAAAAAAAAAAAGGCTGAGAACCATTTGTATTGCAGCCGGCATTTACCATGCTCAATAAATCCTCATGGTTGTGCTAATAGAAATTTTCATCTTCAAACTTTTCACCATAAATACTTTATCCACCTGTCCCATTCTGATTTTAGAAATATCTACCCTGAATCGTAAATTTATTAATAATTTGATAGAATGGGCATCCTTTGAAATGGAGAAGTTTACTAGCATAGGTCCAATGTCTTTTTCTTCTATACACAATGCACAAAAATTTTCTGCAGCTTTGTGTACAATATCTACAAACAATTCTAGGACAACTTGACCAACTCACTTGCCTCCTATGTCCACATTAAAAAAAACACCTTGGGAGTTACTGGGGTTGGAAGGCCTAGGGGATGGGTGTGATATTTTGACTTGCAAATGTTTTTGGAAGTGGCTCATGTTCCCCTGGAAGCTAAAACCCAACACTTGCTCCCTACATTTTAGTCTAAAATATTACTTTTATGATATATTAGTGAAATAGTCCGGTGTAAGCAAACTTTTCTCCTTTAAAAGTCTAGCCAATACATGCCGAGACCGGTTTGGCTCAATGGATAGAGCGTCGGCTTGGGGACTGAAGGGTCCCAGGTTCGATTCCGGTCAAGGGCATGTACCTTGGTTGTGGGCATATCCCCAGTAGGGGGTGTGCAAGAGGCAGCTGATTGATGACTCTCTCTCATCGATGTTTCTAACTCTCTATCTCTCTCCCTTCCTCTCTGTACAAAATCAATAAAATATATTTAAAAAAATTAAAAAAATAAAAGTCTAGCCAATATAATTTAAAAAATGTATTTTAAATGGGCAAAGAATATGAATAGAGAGTTCCCTAAAGAAGATATACTAACGGCCAATAAGCAGATAAAAAGATGCTCAACATCATTAGCCATCAGGAAAATGTAAATCAAGGCAATAATGAGCCCAGCTGGCATGTCTCAGTGGTTGAGCACTGACCTATGAACCAGGAGGTCACGGTTTGATTCCCAGTTAGGGCATATGCCCAGGTTGCAGGCTCAATCTCCAGTGTGGGTTGTGAAGGGGTAGCCAATATAAATATCCTATATAATAAAAGCCTGATATGCTAAGTGTCCGGTCATCCATTCAACCAATCAAAGCATAATATGCTAATGAAAGGTAAGGCCCCTCAACCACTCACTTTGATGTGCACTGACCACCAGGGGGCAGATAGTCAACCAGTCACTATGATGTGCACTGACTACTAGGGGGCAGTCGACCAGTTAACCAGTTGCTATAATGTGCGCTTACCACCAGGAGGCAGATGCTCCAACTGGTAGGTTAGCTTGCTGCTGGGGTCCGGTCAATCAGGACTAAGCGAGATGAACTGAACACACCCTGGAACCCTTCTGCGGCCCCTCCCCAGCTGACCAACCTCTCACATCCCTCCCTGGCCCCAGTAATGCACTGGTGGAGTCCCTACGCCTGGCCTGTGCCCACTCGCAATCTGGGACCCCTCAGGGGATGTTGGAGAGCCGGTTTTGGCCCAATCCCGCAGGCCAGGCCGAGGGGCCCCATTGGTGCAAGAATTTGTGCACTGGGCCTCTACTGTGTATGTGTGTGTGTATATTTATATTTGGATACCATGCACCAAAAGGTCACACTGGTCAGATTCCCGGTCAGGACACTTGACCAAGTTGTGGGCTCAATCCCTGGTGGGGAGGTGGGAGGGCATATAGGAGGCAGCCAATCGATGTTTCTCTCTCACATCAATGTTTTTATCTCTCTCCCCCTTTTCCTTCCTCTCTCTCTCTAAAAAAATAAAAATTTAAATAAAGAAACAAACAGAAAAAAACACACCACAATGAGACCTACTAGGGTGTCTATAATAAATAAGATGAATAGTAACAAATGTTGATGAGGATATGGAGAACTTGGACAACTTATACCACTGCTGTTAAATAGTGCAGCCACATTGGAAAACAGTTTGATAGTTCCTCAAAAGGTTAAACATAGTCATCTTATGACCCAACAACTCCACTCCTACGTATCTAACCAAGAAAAATAAAACCGTATGCCCACATAAAAATTTATACACACACATTCATGATAGTATCCCATATAATAAAGATGTAACATGCAAATGGTCATTATACCATGAAGCATAAGGACCGACCGCATAACATTAGGATCACGGATGAGCAGGAGGGTGGGGCAGTGAGCTACAAGTGGGTAGCAGAGAGCTATAGGAGGGGGCAGGGCAGCAAGCTATGAGGGGTGGGGAGGTGGGTGGAGGGGGGGAGGGAGCTACAGGAGGGCAGGGCAAGCAGGCAGAGAACTAGTGGTGGGCAGCAGTGAGCTACTGGAGCATGGATTCATGTGCAGGGCTACTAGTTTTAATAGCCAAAAGGTAGAAACAACCCAAACGTCCAAACTGATGAGTAGATAAATAAAATGGGCTATATCCATACAATGGAGTATTAGGTAATAAAAAGTAATGAAGTGCTGATACATGATACCAAAGTTGGATGGAGCTAAAAACATGATTCTAAGTAAAATAAATCAGACTGGCTATCATGTGATTCCATTTATAAGAAATGTCCAGGATTGGCAAATCTATAGACAGAAAGTAAATTGTTGATTGCCCAGAATGGGAGAACATGGGCAGGTTGGGGGTGATAATTAAGGGATGTGGCATTTCTTTTTTGGGATGATGAAAATGTTCTAAACTGTCTGTGGTGATGGTGCACAACTCTGTGAATATACTAAAAATCCCTTATAAACTTTAAATGAGTAAACTGTATCGAATGTGAATCAGATCTCAATAAAGTTGTTTTAATAAGTCTTAAGTCTATACTTAATCTTGTTGCATTCAGCTTTTATGCATTTGATTGTCCAAATGGAAAGCAGCACTAAAAGAGAAATGTGTGATATTTAATATACCATAAACATATATCTAACACAAAAGGTAATTCACTAGTCAATACCCAGTATTTTTAAAATATTGATCTAGAGAATTAACAAAAACAAAGAGAATAAATTATAGGAAAGGAGTGGTATGTGCACATCCCCACATTGATCTTTTGGAAACCAGCAGAAAGATTTCAAAGTAGAAAATAAGGTCAACCTGAAATCATGACCCACAGATGTCTCTGCAAGTTCAACAAGCCCCCAAATAAAAGTGTTCCTAAGATCTCTACTATACTACTCGTTAAATGACACACAAAAATCAACTCAACATTTTATACTCACCCTTCCTTCAGTATCAATCATTATTTCTGACATCTTAAAAGTGACTTTTGGATTTGCTGTGCCTTTAAAAAAAGATATAAATAAGTAGTATGTATACTTAAAATCACTGAAATTTTGCTAGATCAATTCTCTTTACGCTTTAGTTAAGTCAGAATATTATAGAGTCACAGCTTTATTGGATAAGAATCTCAGAACTCATTGCAAACTCAGTTTTGAATATGGGTATTAAAAAAAAGAAGAAGAAGAAGCTGCCTGCCCTAGCCGGTTTGGCTCAGTGAGTTTGATTCCAGGTGCATGAGGGAGGCAGCCAATTGATGTGTCTCTCACACTGATGTCTTTGTCTCTTCCCCTCCCTTCCACTCTCTCTAAAAAACAATGAAAAAAATATCCTCAGTGAGGAGAAAGGAAAGAAAGGAAAGAAGGGAAGGAAGGAATAAAAAAGAGAAGGGGAGGAGAGGAGGGAAGGAGGGAAGGAGGGGAAGAGGGGAGGAGGGAAGGAAGAAAAGAAAGGAAGAAAAGGGAGGAAAGAAAAGGAAGGAAGGAAGGGGAGGGAGGGAGGAAAAGAAAAGGAAAGAAAAGGAAGGAAGGAAGGAAGGAAGGAAGGAAGGAAGGAAGGAAAGAAGGAAGGAAGGAAGGAAGGGAGGGAGGGAGGAAAGAAAGAGAAAGAGAAAGAGAAAGAGAAAGAGAAAGAGAAAGAGAAAGAGAAAGAGAAAGAGAAAGAGAAAGAGAAAGAGAAAAAAAGAGAGAAAGAAGCTACCTGGTCTGGTAGCTAAATTGGTTAAAACATTGTCTTGATACAACAAGGTTGGGGTTTTGATCCCTGGTAAGGGCATATACAAAAATCAACCAATGAATGCATAAATAAGTGAACAACGAATTAGTTTCTCTCTCCCTCCCTCCCTCCCTTCCTCTGTCTCTAAAATCAATTTAAATAATAATAAGTAAATAAATAAAAAATAAAAGAGGCTGAAAAATATCAAAGTATGAAATAAAGGGAAATTTTGTATCATTTTGAAATGCTATAATCAGCAAAATGGGGAAAAATTAACAATTTATTAAGAATTTAATCCCTTGAAAATCTTTATTTTCCATCAAAGACATCCTTTTATTCATCCCTTGAAATAACCAGTTTTGTGCACTTCTCTACCTTGGAAAATAATTAAAATGGATCATCCTTTAACTTAAAAATCTACTTCAGTGACACTTAACAACCCATCCTTACTAAGGCTGTAAAATAACCAATGTTGACCATAACTGATTGCAGATTTTTGTTTGGAAAGTAGAAATGAGTAAATATAAATGCCAAAGAAATATAGTACCTGTTTTAGGATAACGAAATGAATCTGCCCTTCTTGTTTCCAACATAGGGGATGTAACATGAATAATTTCCACCTCAGATTCATCATTTTCTTCATACAAAATTCTAAGAATTTTGCTGCCACTGGGAGCTTAAAGGAATTTAAATATTTAAAATTTAGAATTATTCCAGAAAATAATAACTGACTATTCCCTCTAGTATTATATTTTCCAAGTGAAAAATAATTTTTATATAAAATATACGACTTTCGCCAAAACCGGTTTAGCTCAGTGGATAGAGTGTCAGTATATTAAGTAATATTGTTATAAAAAAGACTGAAAGGTCCCAGGTTTAATTCCAGTCAAGGGCATGTACCTTGGTTGCAGGCACATCCTCAGTAGGGGGTGTTAAAGAGGCAGCTAATCGATGATTCTCTCTCACCGATGTTTCTAACTCTCTATCCCTCTCTCTTCCTCTCTGTAAAAAATCAATAAAATATATATATTTAGAAAAATAATAAAATAAAATATATGACTTTTTGTGTATGAAAATATCACCCATCTTTTGCAGTAGCAAGCTGAGTTACTAAGCCATTTTTACTGGTTAACAACCGTCAACTCCTTTTGGAAGGCAAAAATTGAAAATATATAAAATGAAAAATTGAAGATTCATAAATTGAAAAATTATGTATATGTATATAATTAAAACAGGGAAATACATGTGAAGGACTTTGGTCCTTGCATACATTAACATGCATTCCTTATTGAAAAATGAATTATTTAATTACAACTGCAATACTTCCTATAATGAAACAAATGCTATTTAAATAGAGACACCCTTTTTTTAATGGTTTCCCTAACTCATGTCAAAATCTTGCTCTAACATACAATTATAGCAAAACATTTTACTTAAAATGTCCAAATCTAAGACATGGCTTTAAAATAAAATTTTTTCATCATCCTTTAGAGAAGTGTTCAAATGCTACCGTTTTCCCGAAAATAAGACAGTGTCTTATGTTAATTTTTGCTCCCACAGATGCGCTAGATCTTATTTTCAGGGGATGTCTTATTTTTGCATGAAGAAGAATACGGTATACATTTATTGTTAAATGAAAATAAAGGAAATTTATTACCTGTATATGGTACGGTAGTACGGTAGTTGTCAACACAAACCAGACAAACTGTGAATCCTACAGTATCAAGAATTTACTCATTTATTCAATGACAATCACGTCATCATCTTCTGGAACATCATCATAACAATCCAATTCCTGAATTTCCTGGTGAATTTCTTGTAACTCTATTTCTTTCAGAATCAGTGGACCAAATCTCTCATGTTTAGCCTAGAGGGGCCTTATTTTCAGGGGATGCCTTATATTTCACTCAGAAGGAAACATGTAAGTAGGTCTTATTTTCGGAGGATGTCTTATTTTCGGGGAAACACGGTAGCTAAACACGGAAGCTATAATCCATTAGTGAGTAACGAAATCTATTAATGGGTCATAACCAGTATTTTACAAATACAACAGAAATAATATATTATACATGAGCATGTTATATTTAAGTATTGCCTCAGAAAATTTATTTTCTAATTTTATACCTATAAAACATCGTACAATGTATTAGGTCAGAATGTAAAAGCGAATTTCTCACTGGGTCATGCAATGTCAGTCACTGCTTTAGAAAGCTGTTTCTCTGGCAGTAAAATAGTTGTAAATTCACTAAGAAAAAAAGAGAAATTTGTGTCCTTTTCTTCTCATCCATTAATACACTAACTGGGGTGTCTGTTCATACAGATTCTCTAATCAATACCAAGACCAGCTCCTAAATGAAAAATTAGCAAGGGGAATTAAATGACCTAAACCAATGAACCACAATATAATTGTTTTTTATTATAATTCATTATGGTGGAATATAGCCTATATATTCTAAATAACTAGTAGATGTTCTTTTTAGTGATATATATTTGCATCATATATTGATGTGTATTACATTTAACACAGAGACACATCAAAATGAGGGGATAAACACTGCAGCCTTTGCATTCTCTATAATCTCTACAGAGAGATCCTAAACAGTGGAATCTTGGTATTGTGATGTACAGAAATGGAGAAGAGTATTACACAGTATTTAAGAATAATAAACAAATACTAGTAGAATCCAATCTTCATCACTTCAGAATCTACTAATCAAGATTTACAATCTGTACACTTAATTAGCAGTTGAACCTCATAATACTTTAATTGACCTATATTATTTTGAACCTTCTTACTTGTTTCAGCTTCTGGACACCACCAATAGCCAGAATATCTATCAAATTCTTCTTGAAGAACAAAGGTAGCAACTCCAGCTGATCTGGGATCCTCTTCCATGTTGGCTAGCTCTAGACAAACATAAAAGGCAAAATTATCACAGGAAGTTCTCTACCTTTTCTTGGGTACAAAGCAGAATGATTCAGTTTATTTTGAAAGGCAGCAGTAGTATAGAGTTCAGTGAACTCTGGAGCCAAAGAGACTGAATTCAAATCATTTACTGTCTGACCTTGAGCTAATCACCCAGTCTCATTCCACTGAAGTATTCCATTTGTCAACAAGAACAAGAATCTACCTTTTAAGGTTGTTATGAGGATTAAATGAATTAATTCACATAAAGCACTTAGAACAAAGCCTAAACCACAATATGTGCTCCATAAATGTTATTTTCCAATTTAGCCAGAATCATGGGAAAAAAGAACACTGAAAAAGATCATGTTAACTTGTAACTCTCGAGAAGTACATTTTTAGACCTAGAATGGGTCTTACAGATCATGTAATTCATGATTCCCTCTTTCTGCCCTCCTTGCTCTTCAACCAGAGCAACTCAGCTTTTATCTATTTTACACTTAAAAGTTTCCTGTAAATAGTTGGAAGGGAACTTGTGCTTTAAAAACAAAAATGATGAAAACACATAATATATAAGATTTCATGACATGGGGAAATGTTTACAATACCCTTGAATTAAAATATATATATATATTACACTAAATAGCATGTATGCTGTGATTCCACTTACAAAAATGTTAAAGATATATTTAAAAATATATTGGGCCCAAATGGTGTGGCTCAGTGGTTGAGCATCAACCTATGAATCAGGAGGTCACAGTTCAATCCCTAGTCAGGGCACATGCCAGGTTGTGGGCTTGGTCCCAGTGTGGGGCCTGCAGGAGGCAGCCAGTCAATGATTCTCTCTCATCACTGATGTTTCTGTCTCTTGCTCCCGCTTCCTTCCTCTCTGAAATCAATAAAAATATATTTTTAAAAAATGTATTGGGATGTAAACCAAAATGTGGTTTTCTCCAAATAGTGGGACTATGGACAAGCTTTAAAAAAAAAAAAAAAAAAAAAAAAAAAAAGCTTCATAATTTATAAAACCTTAAGTGTACCTTTTATTTTTTGAAAAATGCATACACTTGTATAACATCCTATCAAGACAGAGAATACTTCTAATACTCCAGAATGTTTTCTCATGCTCCTTCTCAGCCAATGTCCATTCCTGCCCAGAAGGAACTATTGATCTGATTTCTATCATCATAGGTTAGTTTTGCATATTCTAGAATACCATATAAATGAAATCATACAGGGGAGTATGGGTGGGGAATTTAGGAAAAAAAGAGAGAGCTCATGGACATAGACAACAGTGTGGTGATGGTGGGGGTAAAAGGGATGGATGGAGATGGAAGAGGGCACAGAAAGGGTAAATGGTGATGGAAAAAAACAAAACTAAATTATATTTAAAAATAAATCATATAGTACCTATTTGTGTCTGTTTTTTAAATTCATCAATGTTGTTGCATCAACATTATGTTGTATCAATGTATTGCTAATTGCTTCCTGTTTATTGCTAAATAGTATTCCATTTTATACCATAGTTCTTTTATTCATTTATCTCTTAACAGACATCTGGGCTGCTTCCAATTTTGGGATATTATAAAGAAAGATGCTGTGACCATTCTTTTTTTCTTTTTAATATTTAAAAAAATTGATCTCAGAGAGGAAGAAAGATCAAGAGACAGAAACATCAATGATGAGAGAGAGAGAATCATTGGTTGACTGTCTTCTGCACATGCCCTACTGGGGATTGAGCCATAACCTGGGCAAGTGCCCTGACTGCCCCAACTATGACCTCCTGGTTCATAGGTCCACGCTCAACCACTGAGCCAAACCGGACAGATGCATTATGATCATTCTTGTATGAATCTTTGTAGATGTGGTCGCAGCTGCAGCAGAGCTGTTTTACCCACTCCTGCTTCTGATTCTCTGTTGTTCACTCTTACAGAGGAACGAGTGGGTCAGGAAGCAGCACCGCAGCCGTAGGTTTTAAAGATACAAGAAAGACACCCATGAAACTAGAGGTGGCAATGCACCCAATTAAAATTTCTCTAACCAGCCACAACAGAATCTTTGGAGAACGTGTGTGCTGACTTGATCAGAGGTGCCAAGGAAAAGAATCACAAAGTGCAAGGATCAGTTCGGATGCCTACCAAGAGTCTGAGAATCACTATTAGAAAAACTCCCCATGGGGAAGGTTCTTGGAATAGTTTTCAGATGAGCATCCGCAAGCAACTCATTGACTTGCAGTCTTTTTGAGGTAAAGATTACTTCTGTCAGTATTGAGCCAGGAGTGGAGACTGAAATAACTTTTAATAAATTGTAATTTGTAAAGGAAAAAAAAAAGAGAAACTTTGAAATATATGTTTTTCTCTTAAATAAAGACATAAGAGTGGATTGGCTGAATAGTATGGTAATATATGCTTAACTTTTAAAAAACTGCCACATAGTTTTCTTTAAAAATTTTTTTAAAATTTATTTTAGAGAGGAAGGAAGAAGGGTAGGGAGGGGAGGAGGGAGAGGGGGAGATGGGTACAGAGGGAGAGGGTAGAGGGGAGGAAGAGAGAGAGAGAGGGAGAGGGAGAGGGAGAGGGAGAGGGAGAGAGAGAGAGAGAGAGAGAGAGAGAGAGAGAGAGAGAGAGAGAATATATGAATGAATATCAGAGAACTGTTGATTGGCTGCCTCCTGTATGCCCCACACTAGGGTTTGAGCCTGCAAACCAAGCATGTGGCCTGCCTGGGAACTGAACTGTGACCTTCTGTTTCAGAGGATGGGTGCCACACAGTTTTCCAAAGTATTTGTATTGTGTTATATTCTTAGTAGAAATGTATGCTGAGTCTCTCCAGCCTTTGGTGTTCTTCATTGTTTTCACTTTAGCCAGTCTAATGGGTATGTAGAATAATGTTTCATAGTGATTTAAATTTTATGTATTATTTTTATTTGTATTTTCTATACTGTATTATATATTGTCTAAAATGAATGTGCAGAATGAACCAATAATCCCTTATCCAAAATATTTGAGTTTAGAAGTGTTTGGAGCTCAGAATTCCCCCTCCCCCCCCAAGTATTATACTTCTATCGTTAATTACACAACATCTCCAGCAGGGTAATCAAATACACCAATATTCATTCCTGCAGCAAACATAAATAGGCACATTAGGTAGGATTAAGATTATAAATATCCTCAGGTCAGGTCAGGTTTTGCCACCAAATGAGTTTTAGCACCTAGCTAATAAAAAAAAATCTGAGTTTTAATTTTTGTTTTTAAATTTTGGAATTACTGACACAAGCAAAACCAATGTTCAGTTTTCTTGGACCTTTCAACTACCCCAAAATATACACCCCCTCCCACAAAACTATTTTATATTTTGTTCTCTTTGAGATATGAAAATAACTACTACTCATTTGTATATCCCTATTACTTATTACAGACCTTAATAAAAAAGGTCTGTTATTTATTAAATGAACAAATGGTCAACCTATTCTCTCAATGGATACCTCGTTTGAGAGTAGAGGCTGGCATTAACATTACTTTTAAATTCCTCTATCATACTAGGTAGAGAACAAACACATGCACAAGCTGACTGATAAACTCATCTAAAAGCAGACTTTCACTAGAAAAGTTATTATGAATAAGAGGAATAAGAGTGATGATGTTCACTCTCTACTTACCTTTCTATCTAAACAAACACTTAACATTTACAATGCTTCAGACACTGTCCTAAACACTTCACAAATATTGCACTTGATCTTAGCCAAAAGGCTTGATTCCCCAGTAGGAGGCTGTAAGAGGCAGCCGATCAATGATTCTCTCTCATCATTGATGTTTCTATCTCTCCCTCCTTTTCCCTTCCTCTCTGAAATCAATAAAAATATAACACACACACACACACACACACACACACACAAAGACAGCATTACATAGGTGATACATATCACTTATTCTCTGCATGTTTTTCTTTTTTAATTTTAAAGCTTTGAATTTAAAATACAAAGGTCGCCTAGTTTACTTCATTTTCAAAATATAAACAAAAGCAAATTGCATTTAAAAACTTTTCAGAAAAGTGAACTTGAAGAGCTACCGTTACCATTGTGCACATAGGTCAGCCTCCTCTCTTCTCCGGTTACCACGTTGGATATCCAAACATCACTGCTGTGTATAAATGCAATCCAGTCTGGATCAGCCGGGCATAATTTTGGATCCATCCTAATGTTGGGACAACTAGTCTCCACTAAATTAGGCCGTAAGGGTTGTTGCTAGAAAAATAAACAACATTTTAAGGAAAGTGTTAGGCTAATACATACATATTTGTTTGCCAGCACCCTTCCTATAAAATGAACAATAATTCCAAGTAAAATGTCAACTATGACAATTGCTCCCTAGAAAAAATATATTTCATATGCCTTAATTTATTAAGAAGGACTCATTTTTTTTAAACTATGAATTAGAAAACTAAGAGTAATAGGAACTTTATAAATTTTGTTATCCAAATCTGTTTAATAATTATTTATTAAAATAACTTATTTTTATTTATTAAACATTTCACATTAACTTTTGTTTGCTCATAAAAAAATGTAATGAAAGCCAGGATCATCACAATTCTATCAAAAGAACCGTTCTACTAGCACATAAAAAATTGCATGGGATAAAACCAAACATTTAAAACCACTTATTAAGATGAGTTAAGCTTATAAGGGAACCAAAAATAGATTGCCTTGTGATAATATTATCCACCCACTCCCACTCCTCAGCACTTTCTCAGAAAGTGGGTACAGATGTCCTTTACTATATCTTCCTAGTAAGATAGCATGTGGTTTTAGCATTTAAAAAATTTACATTACTAACTACAGACATGAACATCAGGGGGGGTGGGGACATGAGTGGGGGTAGATAGGTTTGGAGGGTTAATGGAAGGATGAGGACACATATGTAATACCTTAATCAATAAAGAAATTTAAAAAATTATATTAATGTCACTAGAAAAATTAACTCCTAAAATTAGAAATTAATACTAAATTTTTTAGCTGATGGGTAAACAGAATATTTTGGTTTAATTATCTTTCTGATTTGGGTGCAAATAACTCTGAGGACCCCAAAACACATTTAATAAGTAGTAATACCAACTTACAGTAAATCCTTGTGGCCCTCCATCTTTTACGTGATATATTCCACTACCGGCTTGAAAGAGAAATGTTCCACTTCCTTGGTGATAATCATAAGAAGCAATCCCAACTGTTCCAATGCGTTTTCTTTCTCTTAATAGTTCTTCTTCTCGAGAATACATTCCATAGTCCAGTGTTGCCTAATGTAAAATTAATTTTAACAACATAAAATAGTTTGCTCATAAAAAACTGTAATGAAAGCCAGGATCTGCGGCAGTGCTCGGGATGTCCGACTGACAGCTTACGCCTGCTCCCTGCGGACAGCCCCGAAGGCTCCTCGACTGCGAGGGGCACATGCCGGGCTGAGGGACCCCCCCCCACCAGAATGCATGAATTTCATGCACGGGGCCGCTAGTCCTCTAAAAACCCCTAGGTCAGATTGGTCACATCACTGATGTAAAACACAACATATAATGTTTTGCTTCCTGGCCTTTGTCACTCCCATTTTCCCCCTTGAAAGGGTATTTTTCTTTTAACCTACCCAGATTTTAAAGATATCCCAAAACCTTGGCTCTAATTCAACCCTGACCAGGAAAGCTTCCTGGTCCATTATGGTGTATAATACTGATCTCTTCTTTGAAATTTATGTAAGAGTTACTGTCTCTTTTACTCATTTGGCTATGGTTTGGCTTTTCACTTTTTTCAGTATTTTTGAGTAGAAATACGTCTTAAAAAGCATAAAACACTTGAGAGCAGAATCTGTCGTTTTATTTTCCTATCTATAGTATTTGCTAAAATATTTCTCAAAGAATATTTGTAGCCCTAACCGGTTTGGCTCAGTGGATAGAGTGTCAGCCTGAGGACTAAAGGGCCCAAGGTTCAATTCTGGTCAAGGGCACATGCCCGGGTTTTGGACTCAATCCCCTGTAGAGGGCATGCAGGAGGCAGCCAATCAATGATCCTCTCTCATCATTGATGCTTCTATCTCTCTTCCCTATCCCTTCCTCTCTAAAATCAATAACGATGTATTAAAAAAAAGATAATACTGGATCTACTTTTCACATATTCCAAATATGTTAGAGATTTAAATGTTAAAATGAACTAAACTTTCCATTTATACCTAAGATAGAGTAACAGGGACCAGATATATCCTCCCGGTTTCTGAAACAACTGAGAAAATGAACAAAATATATGAAATAACACTGGACATAAGACAATAAAGGACAGTGATCCTTGAAAAATAGAAAACAAATGAGGTAAGCTGTACACTTGAACTGCCTTGACAATTTTACAGATGTTGGCACAAGAAGGAAGAAGAAAGGTCAAAGAAAAAAAAAATCACAACTACATTAAAAAAGAGATCTCAGGAGAAAAAAAGGAGACATAAGTAATATTTTCAACAATAAAGAATTATTTTAAAAGAGAAAGAGCTCAAATTAATAAGCCAACTTTCTATCTAAGACTGTAAAAAAAGAAAAGCAGACTAAATCCAAAGCAAGGAGGAGTAAGGAAATAATACAAATTAGATTTGAAATAAAACGAAATGAAAACAGAAAAACAATAAAGCTCAACAAAACCAAAAGTTGGTTATTAAGAATCTTATATGGCTAAAAGGATTTTAAGTAAATAGTATAAACAGTTGTATGCCAAGTAATTGGACGAAACAAACAAACCACCAAAACTGACTCAAGAAATAGGAAATCTGAATAGACTTATAATGAGAAAAGATACTTAGTTAATAATAATAATAATAATAAAACTTCCCACAAAAAAAAGTCCAGGATTAGGTGGCTTTATTGATAAATTCTACCAAATGTTTAAGAAGGATTAAGATGCACCCTAGTCACACTTTCCAATTTCAAAAGTTAGTACAAAGCTACATTAATGAAGACAGCATGATACTGGCAAATAGGTCACTGGAATAGAATTGAGAATCCAGAAATATATCCAGACATTTATGGTTAATTAACTTTCAACAAGAGTGCTAAGACTATTCCATGGGGGGAAAATAGCTTTTCAACAAATGGTACTAAACAAATTAATTTGAACCCCTATCTCACACCACATACAAAAATTAACTCAAAATGGATCCAAGACCAAAATGTAAGAGCTAAAACTGTAAAACTCATGTAAGAACATACAGATGAAAATCTGTGTAACCTTGAATGAAGCAACAGTTTCTTATATGTGACAGCAAAAGCACAAGCAATCACAGGGAAAAAAACCCAAAAACTGAAATTCATCAAAATGTAAACTTTGCTGGACTTCTGACGCTGGGAGGATGCATATGGGGGTGGCATACATCGAAGTAAACCCCAACCCTCAAATGATGAATAACCAAGGCATCTCGCTGACCTTCATCATGTTGGGAGGACTGCTACATGTGGTTCTATTCAGCATTCTCTTCTTCAGTATTCCTGTTGTCTGGACCTTGACCAATATCATCCATAATTTGTCTATGTATGTCTTCTTACATACAGAAAAAGGTACACCCTTTGAGATCCCTGCCCAAAGAAAGGCTTGGCTACTGACACTGGTAATAGATGGTAACCTCTCCCTTCAATAAAGGGGAAGTCTAAAAATGTTTTATCCTTCATAAAAGAGAGATCAAAGTGACTATATTTATTTATTTTAAAATATATTTTATTGGTTTTTTTACAGAGAGGATGGGAAAGGGAGAGAGTTAGAAACACTGAATAGTGAAAAACATCAATCAGCTGCCTCCTGCACACCCCCTACTGAGGATATGCCTGCAACCAAGGTACATGCCCTTGACCGGAATCGAATCTGGGACCTTTGAGTCCACAGGCTGACGTTCTATCCACTAAGTCAAACCAATTAAGGCCAAAGTAACTATATTTAAATGTATGGATCTAAATTAATGATTATAGTACTAAACACTTGCCAAAGATAACTGTAGCTGATTTTATACTCATAATTACTACAATTAAAGAAAAAAGTAAAAAGAAAACTCATAGAATGGAAGAAAATATTTGCTTTTTTTTGGTCTGGATACTAGCCATCTGTTAAGGGTCTAAGTATCCAAAAAACAAAACGAAACAAAACAAAACAAAAAAACCTCTTGCAACTCAACATTAAAAAGACCCAATTAAAAATGAGCAAAGGACTTGCACAGACATTTCCCCAAAGAAAATATACAAATAGCCAATAAACACATGAAAAAATGCCCAACATCACTGCTCATTCGAAAAAAGCAAACAATGAGATAGACTTCACACCTTCTAGGATGGTTGTAGTAAAAATGATGAATAACAAGGATCAGTGAGAATGTAGGAAATTAGAACCTTCATATATGACTGATGGAAATGTAAAATGGTATAGCTGCTATAGAAAGCAATTTAGTAGTTCCTTACAATTTTAAACATTGAGTTACCACATGGCCCAGCAATTTAACTCCTAGGTATATAACTAAGGGAATTGAAAACATATTTACACAAAATCTTTTGGGGATGACAGAAAGTTCTAAATTTAGATTGTGGTGACAGTTGCACAACTCAGTGAGTACACTAAAAACTACTGAACTGTGTACATTGAGTGAATTGGGTAGTATGTGAATTATATCTCAATAGAGCCAGTTAAAAAAGGAAAAGAATGGAAAAGCATATTCCACGCTAATATTAATCAAGAAAAGCTGGAATGGCTATATTGAAGTATATTTCACAGTAAAGATTATTGCTAGAAACAAAGAAAGTCATTTTATAACAATAAATGATTTGTCAGTTCATAATAATCCTAGCCTGATGTACTTATTAACATTGCTTCAAAAACATAAAGCAAAAGCGAACAGAACTACAAGAAGAAATCATCAAATCTACAATTATGGTGGAAGATTTCTATACCCTCTTTCAATAATTGATAGAACAAATAAAAAATCAGTAAGAACATAGAAGACTTAAAACAGTACAATAAACCAATTTGATCTAATGATCATTTATAGACCCAACATTCTTTTCAAGTGAACACAGAACATTTACCAGGATGAACCATATTCTGGGCCATGAAATAAGACTCAATAAACTGAAAAAGATTCATGTAATTAAAGTATGCTCTCTGATTCATATCTACTTCATATACAAAACGCCAACTGAATTTCTGTCTCTAAATAAATGCTGAAAACATACACCAAATCACAGGAATAACAATGTCTAATCCTACCTGAAAAAGATCCAAAAGAGGCTTCCAAGAGAGCATTAAGATTGCAGCTTTGTTGATGTTTTTGGGAATTTCAGAATAAAACAGTGTATTTTCTCTGTTCTCACCAGACATAGCTATAAGAAAAAACAGTCTTTTAAATAATCACTTTTAAAAATAGCCATCGACTGCAATTATAGTAGTAAGTACATAATTCCTTCTATATCTGCAAATTTTTATACTCTGTGGAATCTATAATAAATGTTAACATGTAGGAGATACATATGCCATATGCCATGAAAATTCGTTTCAATAAAACTTGCTATCAGAATGAAACTTGAGTTTCAATAAGATATCAGATCTTATTCTCTCTCAAAACAAAAGGGACAAGTGTCATTTTTAGTTTTAGTTTTATTTTTAGGTGTTTTTTTTTTAATTGATTTCAGAGAGGAAGGAAGAGGGAAAGAAAGAAACATCAATGATGAGAGATTCACTGATCAGCGGCCTCTTGCATGTTCCCTACTGTGAATTGAGCTCCACAGCCAAGGCATGTGCCCTAACTGGGACACTTCCTAGTTCATGGGCTGATGCTCAACCACTGAACCGTTCTTGCCAGGCAGGTTTTTCTTTTTAATTGTTAGCCTCTTACAAATTGGCAAGATTCATGAGATTCCAAATAAGCATGCTTTGTGACAACTTCAGATTACTAAAATTTCTTATTTTTCTGAATCACTAAAGTGCTTATTTAGAGACTAGAGGCCCACTGCGCAAAATTCCTGCGGGGGGGTAGGGGGTCCCTCAGCCCAGCCTGCACCCTCTCTAATCTGGGACCCCTCCAGGGATATCCGACTGCTCGTTTAGGCCCGATGCTACTGGATGCTCCCAACTGCTCGCCTGCCTTCTTGATTGCCCCCGTTTTTGCCTGCCAGCCTGATCACTCCCTAATCACTCCCCTGCCAGCCTGATTGATGCCTAACTGCTCCCCTGCCAGCCTGGTCACCCCCAACTGCCCTCCTGTGCAGGCCCAATTGCCCCCAAGTTCCCTCCTCTGCTGGCCTGGTCACCCCTAACTGCCCTCCCCTGCAGGCTTGATTGCCCCCAACTGCTCTCTCTTGAAGGCCTGGTCTCTCCCAACTGCCCTCCCCTGCTGGCCATCTTGTGCCCACATGGGGACAGCCATCTTGTGTGACAGTCAATGTGCATATTACTCTTTTATTAGATACTAGAGGCCCACTGCACAAAGATTCATGCAAGAATAGGCCTTCCTTCCCCTGGCTTCGCTCCCGGCTGCCCGGAAGCCTACAAGTCCTAGCTTCCCTGCAGAGCGCCACTCCTGTAGCTCCCTCCACCCCGCCACTCTGTGCCTGTGTATGCAAATTAACACACCATCTTTGTTGAGTTAATTTGCATGCTCCTGATTGGCTGATGGGTATCACAGAACTATGGGAAATTTGCATATTTCTCTTTCATTATGTAGATACCTGACTGAATTCTAGTTTTTCTTCATTATAAATGTTCTATAACTTTAATCACTAATAAGTTTCAATGAAATATATACTTATATTAAAACAACACAGAAGCTGGTATCTGATTTGCTAAAAATCTCTTTTTCCTTTATTGGGTAAAGGTAAAGGAAAGAGGTCTATATTAAGTAGAAGCCACATCCATTCTGGGAAATCATGCAATTGAATAGAAAGACACAGTAGTACAGAATGAGCTACATACAAAAGAGAACTGAAATACATTTTGGTTTTGAAGATGTGAACCAAAGAAAACTCAAAGAAAAACAAATCCCTGCTACCTAAAAAGTATTAGTAAGGTATCATTTCCAAAAAGAATAGGAGAGAGTGAAGGAAGGAGAAAATAAATCTCACAGTTGGAACAAGAAGCTCTTGAGTGGAACAGTCTCGGCCCAGTGTTTCTGACAAAGACAGAGAAGACAGTCTGTGGAAGGGCACGGTGATTCCACACTAACCCTCACAAAGGCTAGAGATGAGCCCTGAAATAGCCACGTCACCCTTTATCCCTTATTTTCCTAAACCTTTCTGAGTTTGTGTTATCTTTTGGAGTAGAAAGTTAAATATTAGCTGACATTTACTTCCACACTTAGTTCTGTCTTAAATCTGTTTTGCATATTCCAGAGTTACTTTGTTACAGAATTATTAAGACTGCAGTCACCTATCCACACCATTCCTAATTTTATTAAATGTGATCATTTCCTGGTAAGCCCTCTCCTTCCGCCCTCAAATATGAAAAAACTGGTTCTCAGCTATTCTCAAATGAGAACCATTCCCCATAATTGTTTCAGTTGTCCCTCTTGAAACTACTCCTTATTCTAAAATGTTTTCCTTGGCCTCATCCATAACCAGTACAAATTTCCAAAGCATGGTGCCAGGGAAACACTAAACTTAGGCAGGGGAATCACTTCATAAGTTATGTAAATGTCTAACCGCTATGCTTTAACATCTGAAACTAATATATTATTGAATGCCAACTGTAATTAAATTTTTTAAATTTCCAAGGAATTCTATGTGTACATATACCAGTTCTGTGTAAGCACAAAATGAGCTTTCCTCATTGTTTCTTTCCTGATGACACACTGGTATTAACTGGTGTTTGAAGTATATTAAAAATTTTTAAACAATGGATTCTTATTTAGAAAAATATTTTTGGGACAACCTATAAAATGAAACTCTGGGGTTGTTAAAGAAATACAGAATGAATCTATAGTTATCAATATGGATTCTTGCAGAGAATATCTCTTAAAACACACACACACAGGACAATGTAGCTAAGTGGTTAGAGCATCAGCACACAGATCAAAGGGTCTCTCTCGGGTTTGATTCCCTATCAAGAATATGTACCTGGTTTGCAGATTCCATCCCCAGCCCAGTCAGGTTGTGTATGGGAGGCAACCAGTTGATGTGTCTCTCACAGTGATGTCTCTCTCTCTCCACCTCATTCCCTCCCTTTTTTCCTCTCTCTCTAAAATCAATAAAAAATATCCTCAGGTGAGGATTAACAACAACAAAAAGCAAACACATACACACACACAATGGGGATGAAAGTCTAATGAACAAAATAAACTGATGAACAAAATAGATCTAGAGACACAGAATCATAGAACAGACTACAGAACCCCAGAAGGCAGGCAGGGGAGGGTGGGTGGGTGGATAGGAAGTGATCAACCAAAAAACTTTCACGTGTGTGTGTGTGTGTGTGTGTGTGTGTGTGTGTGTGTAGACACACACACATATATTTATGCATAACCCATGGACACAGACAATAGGGTGATGAAGGTCTAGGGCGGGAAGGTGGACTAGAAGGGGTCCATGGGGGGGGAAAGGGGCATATGTAATACTTTCAACAGTAAAGATTTAAAAAATTTTTAAAAAGCACATATGTACATGTGATTAAACAATAATTATTTAATAAGTAATAAATTAATCAGTGATATAATATATACAAGCCTTAAATCTGGAGTGAATAGGGAAGAAGAGCCCAAAACCATCCTCAGTAGCAGCTACTGAGGATGGAAGCAAACTAATGGTTTTATTATTTGTGCTCTTAACCTGACCATTACTAAGGAAAGGCATTTTGATCTAGCTTTAGAAAGAATTAATTTCTGGCATCTTTAACTTTGAAAATAAGATCATGATTAACCACAATTTGACACCTGAAAGTAAAATAAAGTTAATGGGATAAACCAAGACTTCAAAGAAGCTTTTTGTTGTTGTTAATCCTCAAGGAAGCATACGTTTTCCATTGATTTTTAGAGAGTGGAAGGGAGGAGAAGAAAAATCAATGAGAGAGAGAGATATTGATTGGTTGCCTCCTGCACATGCCCCACTGGAGCCAGGAATGGAACCTGCAACTAAGGTATGTCCCCTTCACTCTGCGGGACACCATTCCAACCAGTGAGCCAAACCTGCTAGAGCCAAAAAAGTCCTCCCCCTCTCCTCCCTCCCCCCGGCCCATGGAACCATCACTGATGCATTTATTTATTTACCAATTGCATCTAGCCTCTAAGTTTAAATTAAGAAAAGCATTTCCTTTCAGAAACTGACTTCATACTCACCAAGGTAATAGATCCTGTCTGAATGAGGCCCATCTGGATCATTCCTCTTTACAAACATAAAATCATGTGGTGCCTTAGCCATCATGTAGCCATGATATTTTCTGGTATCAGCCAGCAGCTTTTTAAGCTGACTCCAGGAATACCGCTCCACATAAAACGGCTCCAATTTAGGCTGATCCCCCGATTCAATATTCTCCTCACACTCGGCAGTTTCAAAGATCTCAACACCCAGCTGTTCTGTTTCCATTGCTGCTGCCATGTTGCATTTTCCTAGAAAAACGAAGCACATGAAGTTGTTCTCAGGCCTACCTTCTCTCATATTAATCAGAATGACAGCTTGGTAGGGACCCTGCACCCTCCCTCCAATGCAAAAAAAAAAAAAAATTTGAGCACAGGTGCAATGAAGCCTAGTAAGAAAAGCTCCCTCTTCTCCGTGTTGTTTAAAAATAAGATTTAAAAAAATTGAGGTCATGTCTATTTCACATTGACTCTAACTCCCTTTGGGAACCTTTATAAGAGGCTCTTCTTAGGTATCTCTTGCCAAAATTCCTTTTTTCTTTCCCACACTGGAAGGGAACAGGCCATGTGCCAGTTGGCTGTTATGCTCCTTCCAAGAGATGTCAACAGGGAAGCTGAATGTGCCAAGGGAGTTAAGTGCTTCTGTACTTTAAAAAGTGACACATTTAATAAATGTGGACTTCTTCAGCTAACAGAAATAATCATGACCTATTAGAACAGTGATACAACTGTCGCAAAACAACGTACTTTTAATAATCTTCCGAGGACACTTACTCGAGATAATATAAATACTGCAACAAAAGACTTACTGGCTGGTACGTTTTTCTTTGTCTTCTGCTCTTGCCTAGACATCACTATCTTATGATTACTGTGGTGACTCTATACGATAAGGAATCTATGTGCCTATTATTACAGATTACACAAGTTTTACTCTCCTGATTAAATGAGAGGGGAAAAAGTCACTACTTCAAGTGACTTTAATAGTCGTAGTAGTTCATACAGAAAGCAATTGATGGCCTGGCCAGTGTGGCTCACTGGTTGAGCATCAACCTATGAACTGGGAGGTCAGCGTTCGATTTCCAGTAGATGTGCAGGAGACAGCTGATCAGTTAATTCTCTCTCATCACTGAAGTTTCTATCTCTCCCTCTCCCTTCCTCTCTGAAATCAATAAAAATATATTTTTAAAAAATTTACTTAAAGAAAGCAACTGATGTTTATTATCAATATTTTGATAAAAGTTTGAGCCCAATTTACCAGTTCAACCTCCAAACAGTGTTAATATTTCATCTATTAATGATGTTTCTTTTCATGATATAAATCCAGAAGATGATGTATTTTTGCTTTATCTATTTCAATATTCAAATGTATCAGGAGCAAAGTATCAAAGAAAAATAACAAGCAGTGTTATTACAAGCCATTGTGTGATATTCTGATATGTGTTACTCATGACATTACTAAAAAGAAGAAAAACAAACAAACAAACAGAAATTCTGTGGCAATCAGTTCTTTTTGAACTATTAAATGTCAAAAACTTGTGGACTTGGCAGACTGCATTTACGTAAGCAATTTCACATTGTATTTTATGTAAGCAAATGAACAACAATCAATACATGGTTTATATTTAATATACTTTTTTTAAAGCTCAATTTCACAGGTTAACCGGAGTTAACTACACAAAAAAAGTAATTAGCAGGTATGAGTTGTGAATTAGCCCATCAGGCATGCAATTTGGTATGCAAAATAAACTAAACTGTGGCCAGGATACTGTATCTTTCCTTCATGCTACAGTAAATTGTACTATCGGGTCTAGTAATACTTAATGTTGTTTTTTATAGTAATACTTAATGTCGTTTTTTAACATTCGTTTAAAATCTTGCTTGGTGTTGACTTGTATTGACATAACCTTCAAACACATGGTATCTACAGAACGTGTGAAGTGCAATTAACAAGTTTTGCTTGAAAAAGTTTGTGTTTGGTTTGGTTTTTGTTGCAAAACTAGGGCTAAGAAGATGGCGGATGAAGAGCATATTCGGCACTGCATGCTTTACGAGTTCCAATTAGGAAGAAAAGCAAGTGAGGCTGCAAAAAACATCTGTAGTGCTCTTGGTCAAGATGCAGTTAGCGCCAGAAAATGCCAGCGTTGGTTTGAGAAATTTCGCGAGGGAAATTTTTCGTTAGATGACAAGAGTGGTCGAGGCCGTGTCCAATTTTGATCAAGAAGCTCTTCAAGCTCTTTTGGTGCAAAATCCTCAAATTACCCAACAAGAGCTTGCGACAACTTTAAATTGTTCACAGAAAACAATTTCCAATCAATTGCGTGCACTTGGCAAAGTCCAAAAGTTTGGAAAATGAGTTCCTCATGAGTTGACCGACAACAACCGTAATCAAAGAGTCACAATTTGCAGTTCGCTCCTCTCTCGTCAAAACCGTTTGCTTTTTTTAGAGCAAATTGTTACCAGAGATGAAGAATGGGTGCTGTATGTTAATTTGAAAAGGCAGCCTCAATGGTTGGACAAAAATGAGGCTCCGCAGCCCATGCCAAAACCTGACTTGCATGCGAAAAAAGTGATGTTGTGTGTTTGGTGGAATTTTAAAGGAATTCTTCATTATGAACTTTTACCATCTAACCAAACCATTACAAGTGCAGTGTATAGTGCCCAATTGGAAAGGTTAGCCCAAGCTTTAAGAGAAAAAGAACCCGCGCTGATTAATCGGAAGGGCGTAATTCTTCACCACGATAATGCACGACCGCATACTGCAAGAATCACTGCTGAAAAACTGTGCCAGTTGGAATGGGAAGTTCTCCCTCAACCTGCATATTCTCCTGATATTGCCCCTTCCGATTACCATTTGTTTCGTTCTTTGCAAAACTTTCTTCTTGGAAAAAAATTTAATAATGAAGAATGCCTCAAAAATGCATTGACCGAATTTTTTGCATCAAAATCACAAGAATTTTACAACAGAGGGATTAAAATGCTTCCTGAGCATTGGGCACAAGCAGTAGAAAACAACGGCAACTATATTGTTGATTAAATTTTGTTGTATTGTTTAAATAAATTCGATTTTAAAAAAAAGTATTAAAAAACGACATTAATTATTACTAGACCTAATACCATTTTCAATGTAATAGTAGCAAAAATGGCCAGAAAAGCCATTTGAGAATTACATCAGGTATACAACATGTAACATTAATGCAACTTTATGTCAGTATACAACTTGTAATATTATTACAACTGGGCATTTACCACCAATGATTAAAATCCAAATAGCTCAGCAGAGAAAAAGTAATTTAGCTCAACTGGTATTCAGCATGCCAATATTAAATGGCAGTACTTGACAAAGGTGGTTGTTTGTCTGCCTAAAAGCTAGTGTAGGCCTACTTCCTATCAAATACGTCAATGGATCTAGCTTTATTTTTAATGGAGCGAAAGAAGCAGCTTCACAAATTGGGTTCATTTTTCTCAATTCCTCTTGTGTTAAATTTGGAACTTCATCACAAAGAACTGGGCAAGGGAATAGAATAGGGAGCTAAGCAGACAGACCTCTGAACTCTTACTGCCCAGCTCTTTGAGTTATCATTAATTTGATTGGCATTTCTCCTATATAAAAGTTGCATTAGCTTGTACTTAAGCAAAATTATTAGTATTCCTAAACTGTAAGATCCCTGGACTATTTCTCTACGTTTCTACACACAAACATTTTATAATTCAAATGACACTACTACTCCATGTTTAAGATAAATAGAAATCCTGCATTTCCTAAGACCTGATAAATAACTTTAGTACTTTACACAAATGTGTAACTTAATGATTTAATTTTCAGATTTTCATAACACCTATACATATAGATACATTCTCGAAATATATGATCTGAGTTTTCTAATTTCAAAAATTAGAAAATAGGGTCAGCATACATTCTCAGCACAGTGCATATATATTTCACTACCCCCACCTACCTCCTCATTTAAGGCCCTTCCCTGATGCTTACCCGATTGTATTTTCATCTGCTCAGATCTCTTCCACATTCAAAGAGATCTTTTCCAAGTGACTCAACTTCAAGCATAGATCCCGCTGCTCATTCTGCTCTCTTACAGAAGACTTGCCTTTTCTCACATCCAATCCTATAAACCAAGACAATAAAATAAGATATAAGGCTGCTAATCAGTATCAAAATGAATCATATGTGACCAAGAAGATTAAATTATGAGTCTCATACATACTTAAAACTTATACAGAAATTTTCTTATACAGAAACTTATCAAGTTTCTTATACAGAAATTTTCAGAATTTAACTGAATTATTTTGTGTCTACATTTAGATTTAAATTATTTCAGGGGGGGGGAAATAAAAATAAAAAATTATTTCAGAACTGTACTGAAAAGAATATCCTAACAATAGTATAAATCCTGCACCCAGATATACATTGAAAGTTATGGAAAAGCTTCAAAAAATATAAAAGGCATACAGATGTGAGGTTACTCGTTGACTATTACAAATCCTCAAAAATGACAGATGATTAACAGTTAATTTCTATTTTTCTGATCCTCTGTTTTACATAATACATTTGCATTATTTTACATAATACATATTGAGCTGTTTGGAGACAGAATAGACTTCGTAAAATAACCAAAAATGACAGAATAGGCCATTTTTGTGGGAAGGGAACTAACTTGCAGTTAATAACTTAAGACTTTTACAAGATAAAGAATGTACTACCCATTTTAAGTACATTCCACTTATGCTTTTTTTTTTTTTTTTTTCATGTACACTCTTAAAATAACTAAACTAGGTAACCTTTCTGGAAAAGGAAGCATTAAGGTTGTTGAAATTATAGCTTAGTAAATGAAAAATAAAGGAGGAACTGTGATTACACCTGTTATTTTACCAGTTTTAATTCTGAAGAGAGGTAATGAGAAAAGCTCAATGGCAAATGGAGGGAAAACGATGAAGTTATGGCAGCACGGCCACCATGCAGGAAGTGTCAAGACACCTTCCCAATGCACTATTAGCCTCGCAGAGAAGAGCATGTTGGATTAAAAAACAGCTTCAGATAGGACTCTTGAATTTGGACCCACTGACATATCTCTTCATTTTTAATCCAAGAGCCAAATCGTCTTCCACGTTAACACCCCAAGCCTCACTGAACCAGCCTAGCTATCACTCTCCAGGGAGAAGGTTCATCATCAGAGAGTGGACCCAGACTTTGAAATCTATGAATGAGGAATGTCCAGAAGGGGGGCTAGGGAGAGGCCACGTCTTGGGGGAAAAATGTGTAATCAGAGAAATTTTAAAAAGGAAAGTATCCTGCCCCAGGTGAGTGAAGCAGGAGAGGTGGTAGTGAGCAGGGACGGGAGGGGAATCGACCTCAAGGGAGGCAGGAGAGAGAAAAGAACACCGGCTGGGAAACCGGGGAAATCTCGGTCCAAATGCGGGACCTGCCCAGTCGGGCTTTAGGCAAATCCCTTCGCCCCCACTGAGGGCTTCCGTTTCCCCGCCCGTAAGCCTGGGCCATCCCCGCTCCCCACCCCCGAGGCTCGGGAGATAACGGACGTGGACGTGCGGAGGCCAGCACCCAGGACAGGGGACCCAATGGACGTTGGTGGACGGAATTTCAGAGCCTCCGCGTCCTCTTCCGGCAAGTGGGGCCCCGCAGGCCGGCCCGCGCAGGCCGGGCGCCGGCGCACCGCGGGGCGGGCTGACCGGGGGAGCGCGGGCGGCTCGGGGAGGCCGAGGCCCGGGTGGGCTGCGGCCCAGGCCTGGCAGGCGCGGAGGAAGGAGGGGCGGATACTGCACCTTCCCCCCGGCCCCGCCCGGACCGTCCCGACGCGCGTCAGGGAGCGGGCCTGCGCCGCTTCATGCCGCGCGGCCTCCTCCCCGACCCGGCTGGGCTGCGGCAGCTCCCTCGGCGGCGGCGGCGCCGGCGGTAGCCCAGGCAGAAGGCTGCACTTAGAGGCGGCAGGGGGACCGCTCGGGGGCTCCCGCGGCTCTGGCACTTCCGGTTCCTGGCCACGCCCCGCGGCCAGCGGAGGCGGCGCGGGGCGGAGAAGGGCGCCGCTCCCTGCTCGGTGGCGTCCGTGGTCACAGTGCCCTCTCGTGGCCGGAGGAGCGAACCGGGCGTGGGATGGAGACGGGTGCCTTGGGGGACAGAGGTGACATCTAGGAACAGAAGAAGAGCGATTTGCTGGAAGTCAAAGGACGAACAGCAGCGCGTCTTTACTCCTCCAGTGTTTTCATTTAAATGGCACAGAGCAGGCCGAGTTGTAGGCGCTGAGATTACAGTAAGGAGCAAGCTAGGCCAAGACCCCTGCCCCTTCATGGAGATTAGGTAGAAAGGGAAAGGACCAGGCTTTCAGGGATCCTCTAAGTGTCTCATTGTTAGGGTGGAAAGAAACTTGAACTTGGAGTCAGAAAGCTTGGTTCTAGCCGAAACCGGTTTGGCTCAGTGGATAAAGCGTCAGCCTGCAGACTGAAAGGTCCTGGGTTTGATTCCAGTCCAGGGCATATACCTTGGTTGCGGGCACATCCCCAGTAGGGGGCGTGCAAAAGGCGGCTGATCGATGACTCCCTCTCATCGATGTTTCTAACTATTTCTCTCCCTTCCTCTCTGTAAAAAATCAATAAAATATATATTTTTTTAAAAAGGGGGGGGGGAGAAAGAAAGAAAGCTTGGTTCTAGTACTAATTAGAATCTCTAAGCCATGATTGATTGGTTGGTTGATTTGGTTAATCCTCACCTGAGGATATTTTTTTCCATTGCTATTTAGAGAGAATGGGAGGGAGGAGAGAGAGAGAAACATCATGTGAGAGAGAGACCTCAATTGGTTGCCTCCCAACCACACCCAAGCTAGGGCAAGAGCCAGGGCTGCAATTTGAAATCTAGGTACATGCCCTGACCTGGAATCACCTGCGACCCTTCAGTGCATGGTGGATCCACACCGATTTCTTAATCTGTAAAAGAGATATAACAACATGTCACTTAGTTGCAATTAAGGAAAACCATGTATGTCACATTAACACATAAATTTAGAGAAAGTGGGGCCCAGGGCAAAGAAATGAGTGACACTCGCTATAATCAGACCCAGAGACAGGTCCTCTGACCCACAATTTCTATCCTAGTCCTTATCATTCATTGGCTGAGAGAAAGAGAAAAAGGGAGCCTGGGCAGATGATTAAGTGGTAGGCATAGAACAAAACTGTGGGAAAGCTGGGCCTCCGCTGTTTCTGTTATTACAAGGAACCATGTGCCAGAAGTGTGTGTCACTAGGATCCTATTTAATAAAAGCCTAATGTGCTAAGTATCCATTCATCTGTTACCCCACCACCACCACCATCACCACCAGCACCAGAGGGAAGGTGTTTTGATCCATAGGTTAGCTTGCTGCTGGGGTCTGGGCAAGACAGGTCGGACATGCCCTGGAGCCCTCCTGTGCCTCCTGTGGTCCCTCCCCAGCCCCATTGTGCATTGTGGAGTCTCTCCGCCTGGCCTGCACCCTCTCGCAATCCAGGATCCCTCAAGGGGAGGGGGGGAGTTGCAGAGGCAGTTTCAGCCTGATCCCCGTAGGCCAGGCTGAGAGACCCCCACCAGTGCATGAATCTGTGTACCAGGGCCTCTAGTTTATTATAATAGCACTAATAAAAGATCCATTTGGGTGTGTTTCCACTCCTCCACATGTAATTATTCACTCTGAGGTTAAATGAGTCTCCCCTCAGTTTTATTTTTTAGTTGAGCTCCCCTAAAAGAAAGGTACAGACATTTTCACTGGAATGTCTCTATGAATTTTTTGCTCATGGTCCAAAAGTCGTTTTTAAGGCTTTGAATGCACATACACCTACTAACAAAATACAATAAAATATCCTACACTTCATTTCTTTCATCCAACAGTGTTTATTGAATCCCTGCTATGTGCCTGTCATTGTTACAGGCAAGGGGACTACAATAGTGACCAAAGTAGACAAAATTATTACATTCTAATAAGAGGAAAAAGACCTGAAAAAAAAAATATATATATATATATATATATATATATATATATATATGTATATATATCCCTGAGGAGGTAATGGACTTGCTTAAGTCACATGGCTAATTTTGGATTAAACTAGATTTGCATTCAGATTTCGTGGTTTTCAGTCTTACCATCTTTCTTTATGGCAGGCTTAGAAGGCCTCAGACGCTGAGAAAGCTGCAGGGGAACATCTCCAACATGCCCCCTGACAACCTTGAATGTATCCATTCAGGCATTGCAGGCAAAGGCTTGAATCAAAGCATGTCTGAGTCTTAGCAGAATGTCTTTCTAGAACAGGAGAGGATGGAGGCTTATGAGGACCTCAATCAATCAGCAACACATACTAATATCTTCCTGGGTTTACACGTAGAGCGTGACCCACGTTAAAGGAGGAGAAGACACCGGGAACCCTGGCTTCCCAGGGGGACATGTCTTTAAGTCACATACAGATGTGCACATACATTTCATACCCTTAGTTTTTCTATCATTCAACTCAACCTGATTTATAGGACCCATTTCACTTAATAGCAAAAAGTATAACCTTGACTGACCAGCATAGCTCAGTGGTTGAGGTTTGACCCATGAACCGGGAGATTGCAGTTAGATTCCGGTCTGGGCACATTCCCAGTTTGCAGGCTCGATCCCCAGTGCGGGGGTGTGCATGAGGCAGCCAATCAATAATTCTCTCTCACCAGTGATGTTTCTATCTCTCCCTGAAGTCAATAAAACATACTTTTTTAAGAGTATAATTCTAGGCAGACCCAGTCATACAATTCAGGGTCTTTCCTAGTAGAGGGGATAATGACTAGTCCCTGGTCTATACCAGGATCTGCTAAGGTATCCTTTATTGCTGCTGCAGTGGTTTGAAGAGTGTCCTCCCAAAATTCATATCCTGCTAGAACCTCTATTGAGATCCTATTTGGAAATAGGGTCTTTGTAAGATGAGATCATATTAGATTACGGTGGGCCCCAAATCCAATGAGCGGTGTCCTTTTAAGAAGGCCATGTGAAGACATAAAGATACACACACACACACACACACACACACACACAGGAAAGGCCATGTGACAATAGAGGCAGAGATTGGAATGATGCTGGTACAAGTCAAAGGATACTAAGAACTGACAGCAACCACCAGAAACTAGGAAGAGGCAGGGAGGATTCTTCCTTTTGAGCCTTCAGGGCATGGCCCTGCTGAGACCTTGACTTTGGACTTCTACCCTCTAGTACTGTGAGAGAATAAATTCTATAGTTTTAAGCTACCTTGTTTTACTTTGTTGTGGCAGCCCTAGAAAATAGGGTACATATGCCGGCTAATGCTCAGGTGTGACCTTTTGCACCCAATTAAATATCTGTTACCCATCAGTTTCCAGTTGTCAGCCCACACTCTCTGTTCCTTTTGATCTCAACTGCTAGCCCTTTTCAGAGGCTCTCCTGAACCTACACCCACACCCAGGAGGCCTCAGGCCCTCTCTTTCCAGCTCCACCTCCATCTCCACTCACTGCTGTTGCACCAGGGCACTGCTTCTCTAGCACCGTGCACTAATGCTTGGGCATAGGCATGGTCTTTTCTTTCCCTAGATCCCTAAATTTGTCTTGAGGGGTGGGGATCTACTCTCCCCTTCTGCTTTGGGGAAGCCCTAAAGAAAAGGTGAGGGCAAGACTCAGGCTTCTTCTTAAGGGTACACCCTTACTTCCCCTTTGACTTTCTCCTCCCTCCTCTACTTGGAAAACTTTTATTTAGTCAATATATTATCCCAGGTATTTTCTATCTTGCCTGTGCAGCTGGGCTTAAAAAAGACAAATTTGGTTGTCTGTTCTCTGGTCCTATCATTACAACTCCTAGAAGACAATAGTTGCTCCATGCTAGCTCTCTAAATTGGGAAGGATCACAGGTTATAAATGAGGAAAACTGAACCGCACCCAGCATAGCCAGGCATGAACCTGAGGAGGGGCGGTGAAGGATTAAAGAAGACATACAAGAGAATACAGTTGGGGCCAGGTAGGATCACTGTGCCTGGATGAGGAGACAGTGACCCAGCCTGTAAGCTGAAACTTTTATTTTTTATATATATATACTATTGATTTTTTTACAGAGAGAAAGAGAGAGGAACAGAGAGTTAGAAACATCGATGAGAGAGAAACATTAATCAGCTGCCTCCTGCACACCCCCCACTGGGGATATGCCCTCAACCAAGGCACATGCCCTTGACGGAAATCGAACCCGGGACCCTTCAGTCCGCAGGCTAACGCTCTATCCACTGAGCCAAACAGGTCTCAGCTGTAAGCTGAAACTTTATTTTATAGTCAGATCACACAAAGCAAAGCAAGGCGAGTGGTCAAAATGTTTATAATGTTCTTGCGAGTTTAAAATCTATTTCCTTACTCAAGCCTTCTTTTGGCAGCACTTGCTGCACCTCCCATAGCCCATTAGCTACTTAGGAACAAGGGAGGTATATAAGGTCAAGCCTAATTGTGCTAGGAGGGCTCTGTCCTCCAAGCTGGGACTTGTATGTGGCCCTGCCACAGGTCAGTCCAAGGCTTGACCCTATAGCCGCTCCCTACAGAAAACAAAAATACAATTTGTAATCAGAATTAAAATGTTTTTTGCCGGGACCGGTTTGGCTCAGTGGATAGAGCGTCGGCCTGTGGACTGAAAGGTTCCGGGTTTGATTCCGGTCAAGGGCATGTACCTTGGTTGCAGGCACATCCCCATTGGGGGGTGTGCAAGAGGCAGCTGGTCGATGTTTCTCTCTCATCGATGTTTCTAACTCTCTGTCCCTCTCAATTCCTCTCTGTGTAAAATCAATAAAATATATTTTTAAAAAAATTTAAAAAATGTTTTTATCATAAACATTTTTAATATTGCTAGTTTCTAATTCACCATGTTGCATAGCTATATAGTTTTTCCACTGAGAGTTATACAATTGGTCATTCTCATGTAATTTCCATTGTTTCACCATGTAACACCATGAATATCTTCATATATACATCTTCCTTCCTTGAAATTATTTTCTTAGAAAAGTGAAGTTAGTAGGCCAATCAGCATAAGCATCTCCATTTTCCTTGCTATGTATTGCAAAATTGCTTTCCAAAACGATACCACAAATTCATTAGCCCTTTCCTACATTGACCATGTGTGCCAATTTCACTAAACTTTTTTTTTTTTTTTTTTTAAGCACTGGGCATTATCATTGATAAATATATTTTAAGCATCTATTTTATGGAACACATTGTGCTAGATACTACAGGATACCAAAAGGAGGCAATCTATGTTCTAGGAAGATTTATAATTTGAGGAAACAAATCATTCTATCTAATAAGGAAGGAATATGCTAATTGACTGCCATGCCCTCAAAGATGGTGGCACCCACAGCCACAAAATGGCAGCCTCCAGTCCCTTCAGCCCCCCAGCCAACCCGGGCTGGTCCAAGGTGCAGGCAAGCCTCAGATGGTAGCTGCCCAGCCACCCAGGGTCACCCAAGGCTCAGGAAACCAGGGCCGGCTGAGGCTTGCACTGCTGGCAGTGGCAGCAGCAGAGGTGTGATGGGGCATCACCTTCCCCTGATCACTGGATCACCTCCCACCCCTGAGGGCTCCTGGACTGTGAGAGGGGGCAAGCTGTGCTGAGGGGCCCCCTCCTCCAATCCATGAATTTTCATGCACCGGCCCTCTAGTAAGCAAATAATACACACATTAACAGCAGTTGACTACAGGAAATGGCAGCCTGCCAAAAGAAGCTGGGAAGGCAGGACCCTAGGTAGGACTATAAGATATTTGCATTTTCATTTGACTAGAATTTTCATAAAACCCTACCTACTTCAGGTTGGCAGTTCCTCTTGGTTCTGCTTTTTTTTTTTTTTATCCACTCTGCTACCTTTTAATTTTATAGTTTACCTGGATGCTACTTTTCCCCTTTTCCAAAATTTTTTTTTCTGACTGCATTTCCACTGGAGAGAATGGTCTACAATACTTGGCCTCTTCACAGGAGACTCCAGAGAAAGCTGGTAAGAACATTGGAGACTAAATATAACTCTCCTTTAATAGACAGGGAAACTCGGGCCCAGAGAAGTCACCCTGCAGGTTAGGGGCAGCTGAACCAGGCTAGATAGGACCTCCTCCAATGGACCTTTCTCATGGCCCGTCTGAGGCAAAATGTCAAGATTCGATTTCCTTGCTTAACAGCTTTCACCTTGGATAGAGGTCCATTGTTAAGTCTCAGATTCAATATACTGGATTATAAAAAAAATAACACATCCACAAGAATGGCTAAAACTAAAAAAGAATGAAAATACAGAGGCTATAGAGCAAATGAGACTTTTAAACATGGGTGTGGGGGTGTGAGTTGATTAAAATCCCTTTCTAGCCCCAGCTGGCTTTGATTAGTGGTTAGAGTGTCAACTGGTGGCCTGATGGGTCTTGGGTTGGATTCCCATCAAGGGCAGGCACCTAGGTGGGGGAGGCAACCAATTGATGTGTCTCTCTCTCACACTGATGCTTCTCTCTCTGTGTCTCCCCCCTTCTGTGTACTCCCTCTCCCTATAAACCAGGAGGTTGTAGTTCCCAATTCCTGGTCAGAGCACATATATCAAAATATGTTTTAAAAATAATAATTTTAAAAAAGTACCCTGTATTCGATCTGAGTATAGTTAAGGCAATGCAATTAAAATACTTTTATTGGTTTTGTTTTTAATCCTCACCTGAGGTTTAAAAATATAATTTTTATTGGTTTTTTAAAAATATAATTTTTATTGATTTCAGAGGAAGGGAGAGGGAGAGGGAGCTTGAAACATCGATGTTAGAGAGAAATACCTTTCAGTTGCTTTCTGTTTGTGCCCTGACCAGGGATTATCGATAAACAAATGTATGTGCCCTAACTGGGAATCAAACCTACAACCTTTTGCTCCAATCGACTGAGCCACCTAGCCAGGGCACTGTTATCATTTAATTTGTTTTTATTTTTAAAAATTCAACATCTCATACCTGGCAGATTATATCACCTTCAACTGGTATGCCTACTACCAACTCCTCATGGACATATTTGACTTGGCTAATCTACGCTTAACAAACTTCCTTGGCTCTCACATGTCTGTGGGATCCAGAACAAACACCTCACCGAAGCAAATAAAGACTTTCCTAATCCGCTCTCTGCCTGGATTCCAGATCCAGGGCGGCCTCTCTTCTCCAGGTCCTTAACCCCCGCCGCCAGGCCTTCCACATCCCTTCACCTTTGGACTCCTGCTCTGTGCTCCCACTGCCCCACCTCCGCTTCCTGCTCTACCAGACTCCTCCTCGCATCGCATTGTCCGGCTCTGCAGGATTCCCTCCCGAAAGGCTGCCCGTGGTCTCTACAGCCCTCGGTCCCCACCTTCTCCCTGCCTCTTTGTGAACTCAGCATGTTCCCCACCTCGAAACCCTCTGTATTTTACCCATTCCTCCCCCCGAGCGGGCATCATTTCTCTTTCGTCTCTATGCCCCTGTGCTCAGCACTTTTGGTAAGTCAACGAGTGCTAATAGAGCTGAAGTAGAAGCTCCATTTTTGTCCCAGACTTCTGGTTTTCATAGTAATGGTGCTTTCTCACCGTGGCGGACTTAGAGATGAACGTGGATACAGAAGAGATAGCTTAAATTAGACGCAGATTAGTGGTTTTGCTAGTTTGGGTTTCCTATTTCAAGAGAGGCAAGTCTGCTCTACCCAATAGGATAGTACCAATATGAGGATGTTTGAATTAATTAGAAGTATATAAAAATAAAACATTCCGTTTCTTATTCTCACTAGTCACATTTCAAGTACGCAAAAGCATCAGGTGGCTACCGTAATTGGGTAGCTCAGAATGAAATGCTATTTTCATCAGCACTGTAAATCTCTAACCTTTACCTTTAACTCTCCCCTCTGAGAACACTCTTCCATCCTGACCCCACACCGCTTCCCTCATAACCACCCTCCTCCTTATTTTGTCTGCAGTTGCTTGTGTCTTTGTCAAGACCGGCGGTTCCAGGTCGTCAGGGCTATTTCTTACCGCGGTGGCTCTAGTATTTAGCTTTGCAGCCCCGGCACTTAAATGAAGTGGGCGTTCAGTTAATGTTTAATTAATGAGTGATAGAATGGGAGGGATCAGTCCTGACCAGCATTTTTTATTTTATTTACTTATTTAAATATTTTTTTATTGATTTCAGAGAGAGAAAGGGAAAGGGAGAGAGAGACAGGAACATCAATGATGAGAGAGAGAATCATTGATGGCATGCCTTGCTGCACACCCAATACTGGGGATCGAGCCGACAACCCCAGCTTGTGCCCTGGACCGGAATCCAACCCTTCACGTTACAGGCCGAGGCTCTATCCACTGAGCAAACCGGCTGGGGCTTAAGCTTCCTTAGAAGCATCGCCTTAAAGAACAGAGAAAAGCCCGGTGCACCTGCTGGGCGCAGCTCCGGAGGCCGTAGCAGGCTGGCGTCCCGCCCCCGCCCCGCCCCTCCCGGCCCCGCCCCGCCCCGCCCCGCCCCGCCCCGCCCCGCCCCCGCCGGCGGGTGCAGAGCGCGGAGCCGCCGCCTCCGCCTCCTCACTGCGCAGGTGCGGCGGGGAGCGTGGGCGCGGAGCTCGGCTGCGGCTCCGGGAGCGCGGGGCTTTGGGCCTGCGATCGCCGCTCCCGCCGCGCACGGCCCGCCCGAGGCAGCGAGGCTCGGCGAGCGGATCCCCCGCGCCCCGGGCTGGCGGCCATGGAGAACCAGGTGCTGACGCCGCACGTCTACTGGGCTCAGCGGCACCGCGAGCTGTACCTGCGCGTGGAGCTGAGTGACGTGCAGGTAAAGGCCGGCGCGGGCTGCGGGACGCGCGCGGAGCCGGGGCTGCCGGGGCTGCCGGGGCCCGGGGCTCCGAGGAGCCGCCGATTCCCACCCGGATCCCCGCTCCTTTGTCACGGTGCGCGCCGGAGAGGCTGCCGTGCACCCGCGGGGTCCGGGACGCGGCGCGCTCACGGCGTCCAGCCCCGAGCAGGGCTGGCCCTTGTCGGGGGGGAAAACCCGCAGGTCCGGGTCACGACACCCCCCCTCCGAGGGGGGTAGGTATCTTCGGGGGCCGCGCGAGTCTCGCGGGGGCCTCGGAGGCTGACCCCGGCCTCCTCTTTGTTCCTAGTCTCCGGCCTGATGGAGCCCGAGCCCGAGCCGCGCCGGAGGCCTGGCGGTTAGGGCTGGGCTTGCCGAGGCCGTTGGCGGCGAGGGGTGGGCACGTTGGGTGGAGGGCGCCGTGGGCAGCGGCTCCACGGGCCGAGGCTGGACGCCTGGAGCGGGCCTGAGAGGTCCGGCCGGTGCCTCCGGACCTGCAGGACACCGGCCGCCGCCTCAGAGGGACCACACCCACCCCCCAACCGTCCAAGGATGGGAAATCATGCTTGTTAACTTGAAAGCCCAGAAGTCCTCGAAGAAATGATTTTTTAAAATCCTTTATTCTGAAGGCCATGAGCTCAGGTTTGCTGAGTTGTATACAGAACTTAAAAATGATATTAAGTTGCACTGAGCATTTATGTTTGAGCTCATTTGCTCCCCGTGTGAACAAGCTGAGGCCTCCTCAATGTTGGAGGTCCCTGGACCCAAGTACCCCCCATGTTTCTGTGCGAACCGTTTTCAGGATTCCAGTCTTTGAGGAACTGAAATTTCAGTCTGGAATGTTCTTTTCTATAGCCATCCTTACCCCCTACCCTCTGACACTTAACCGCTCTCTGAGGCTATGTTTTGATCTGTCAGCCTGACAGGCATATTGACTTGCCAAGTGGGGCGCTGTGTGAGTGCCAACTTGAATTTGTTGAGTTTAATCTTTACATCGAGTATAAACCTGTTTTCCCATTGAAAGAGAAAAGACAATACTAGACAGAATGCCTTTAGGTAGGCGGTAGCTTTGCGTGGTGTGTCATTTCTTGTGTTAACGCGGGTCCAGTTATACTTTGGCCTCAGAGAGCGAATACATGTTTTGTGCTGGTTCTTCTCCGCTTCATGATGTCTTAATTAAAAAAGGAAGAAAAAAAAACACCATTTTGTAGATGGGGATCGAAGCCTCTATCTAGAGAGGACTTTTTTTGCAGCCACAAGAAAAGTCTGGTCTGTTACAACAGTCTCTTTAAGTATTGAGCGTAATGTAGACCAATTAAATAAACTTAGACCTTGTCCCCTCTAGATGCGTATCATGTAATAAGCATGTAATATTCTGGGGTACTTTTGAAGCTACAAACAGAAAAGGTGTTTTTAAGGGGAAGGGAGTAGTGATGGTGGAAAGAAGTGGAAATTAGACAAATGAAAGAATGTATCATACGTACATATTTTCTAAGAGAACCAAACCTTTTAGTTAAGCATGAACATATCAATAATTTGCTGTATTTAAAAAATCTAAAGGTGTATGTTTGAAATATAGTTAAATGTAAAGGTGGAGAAAAAAATGGAATTTTATTTTGGAGAGAGAAATCCTTTTTTAAAACTATTTGGGGAAAAATAAATATTTTTTTCTCCAATTGAGTTTTCTGGGATTTCCTATGTGTAATTCTGAGACATCCATTTCAGCTACCGTTAGTTTAAAAGTAACATATTCATACCATTGACAAAATAAATCCTCTACCACGTGTGAGATACTACAGATTTTCAAAGATCAGACAGATTTGGCTTTCTGATGGTATGTTATCTAGAAGACAGCATATCATACAAACAAAAAATTTTGTGCATGATTATGTTTATTGATAAAATTGGAGTTGAACATTGAATCAGGTTCCTGGTTATAAGGAATTTGTTACTTTTCTTTTGTTTAGTTAGAGATGACTTCCAGAAATAAGATGAAGAATTCTTGTCAAATTGAGATTGGGAGAAAATTCTAGAAAGAGGAAGACATAGACTTTTAGATCTTCTGACTTGTACTGTGTGAACACCATCCAGCCAAACACTGCCTGGAACACACTACTTAAACAAGTTGGGTTTATTACTCTTTTCAGCAAGGGAAGGCACACCTCATACAATCATGGGGGGTTTTAAGAGGGTATTAGAAAGAACTGATTATAGGTTGTGGATTTTGGTGATTCAAAGACGGTCTAAGGAAGTGGGATTTGCTTTAAAGGCAGTCATAAAATGATTGGTTATCTGAATAAATCTTTCTTTAAAAAATAAATCTTTCTTTAAATCTTATCTATAGGGAAGAGAGACTAGCACAAGAACAAAACCATCAATAATTGGTAGGGAAGTGGCAGTCACATATTTGGCCCAGAGAGGAAGGGCGTCTGGTATCTTATGAGTGACATATTGGCCAAATTTTGTCTGCCTACGCAGACAAAAATCAAGGTTTCAGAATAACTTTGTCTGAGGTTGGTACTCTGTGATCAGCCATGTTGTCTGTGTTTATGTCCAGTAGGGGAATAACATGCCTTAACTGTGCGTGCCAAGCCAATTTCTGAATATCAGGGGCTGCTTTTCATTTTATTTTATTTTATTTTATTTATTTATTAAATATATTTTTATTGATTTCAGAGGGGAAGGGAGAGGAAGACAGAGATTGAAACATCAATGATGAGAGAGAATCATGGATTGGCTGCCTCCTGCACTCTCCCTACTGGGGATTGAGCCAGAAACCCAAGCATGTGCTCTTGACCAGAATCGAACCCCAGACCCTTTAGTCCGCAGCCCAAAGCTCTATGCATTGAGCAAAACCAGCTAGGGCTATTTATTTATTTTTATTTCTTAATTCATTGTTCTATGTAGGGCCTGTGAAACCGGTGATTCTGGCTCAGGATGAAGCAATAATCATTTATTTATTCAATGAAAACCATTAGTGGAATACCTACTCTTATCCTTAATCTAGGTGCTGGGTTGTTAGACAGCTCTCTGTCGCCCCCTGCTCTCTCTAGCATGTCCCATAGTTTATGTGTGAATTTCAGTGTTGAATTCCAATTGGGAGCATCAGCTTTGCTCGCCTCTCCTGAGAGAGAGAACTAACGAGTTTTGTTGTTTTTGTTTTTTTGAAAGATCAATTTGTTTAAAATGCAACTTATAAAAACTCACGTCTCTATTCTGTATTTGGAGATGCAGGGTTAGTGGCTGATGAGAAACTACTGATGAGAGGAGGAATGGTGTGCAATAAAAACTTCAACAGCAGCATTGTCTGTCTAAGGTGAGCTGTAGCAAAGAAGCTAGCTAGGAAGGAGTCTGTTGGGGCCAGGACAGGGTTACTTTCAGAAAACTTTATTTTCAAGATAAGCCTAATGGACAGATTTGTGTCAATAGCCTTAGTTGTTAAAGCTGTTGTTCAGTTATTAAGGCTTTTGTTTGTTTTAGCTGTGTGTGGACAAAGTGCATAGCTCTGTTTGGGAGCTGTTGAAAGATATATTTCAATAGTTCTTGTTCTTGCCCAATAGAGTCTGGTGGAAAGAGTGATAACGGAAGGTAAGAGACTGGGTCCTTGCTTGTTGACTTATAATACTATCTGGTAGCCATGGATAATTCACTTAACTTTTGCGAGCCTTGGCCTCAAAATGAATAATAACACCTAATTCACAGGATTGTTTGCGGTTTGAATTGGATATTAGATTTGAAAGTGCTTTGTGAATTCTAGTGTACTATTCAAGTGTAAGGGCTTATTATTGTGATAATAAACCTTAGATGAGAGCAGTAGAATGGAATAGAGTCTATTGGAAAATTTATTCATGTAAGAAAACTTGCCGAAACCGGTTTGGCTCAGTGGATAAGAGTGTGGGTCTATGGACTGAAAGGTCCCAGGTTTGAGTCTGGTCAAGAGCATGCACATTAGTTGCGGGCACATCCCCGGTGTGTGTGTGTGTGTGTGTGTGTGTGTGTGTAGAAGGCAGCTGATCGATGTTTCTAGCTCTCTATCCCTCTCCCTTCCTCTCTGTAAAAAAATCAATAAAATATATATTTTTTAAAAATGAAAACTTACTGTACAACAGTCTGGCTTTACAAATTAATATGGGGAAGGATGAGCCATTCAGGAAATTGTATTGGGACAATTGGTCATCCAAATGGCAAAAAAGGTAAAATAAGATCTTACCTGCATACAATTCTAGGTGGGTTAATAACACAAATTCATAAAGCAAACTAAAAGAAAATATAGAAGAGTATATGGTATTGAATCAGGGATGAATGCATCAATCTAGACACAGAAAACATAAACCTTAAAGAAAAAGATTGACAAATGTAAGACAAACTTGAAGCAGATATTGTGGCACATATCACTGACAAATGACTAGCATCTTGAATATATAAAGAACTACCTACAGATCAATAAGAAAAACAGGCATATTATCCAGTGGAAAAAGGGGTAGATAATAAAAGCAGTTTAGAGTAAAAGGAAACAAGAATGGCCAATAAAACTGAAAAGATACTTGACCTCACTTATAATCAGGGACATTTAAGTTAAAATGATAGGTCATTATTTCTCACATTAAGTTCTGAAAATGAAAAGTCCAACATTATCAACTGTTGGCAAAGATGTTCAACTGTGGGACATTCTTACCCAGTGTGTGGGAGTATTAATTGGTACAACTGGGTTGGAGAACAGTTTGGCACTGTCTAGTCAAGCTGAAGATGTGCATAATCTTATGCCTTGGAAGTTTTGCTCCTTGGAGATGCTCTTCCTTTCATGCACAAGGAGACAGCTTGTTCACTGCAGCAATAAATACGTAAATAAATAACATAAAAACAATCTTAATTCTTATCAACAGAAGAATGGATAGATTGTGATGTGTTTATACAATGGCACACTATACAAGAACTAAAATAAATGTAACAGAACTGCCCATATCGATGAAGATAGAGTTTAGAAATATAAACTGAAAAGCAAGTTCAAGAATTATATAGACCGTATGAAACCATTTATGTAACATGTAAATAATACTTTGTTTAATGATAAATACCCAACATGTTATAAGTAAGTAAAGAAATACAGTGGATGCCCTGGCTGGTGTGGCTCAGCTCATTGTCCTGGGCACCCATTCAGGTCAGGACACGTGCCCAGGTTGCAGGGTTTGGTTCCTGGTCTGGGTGTGTATGGGAGGCAACTAATCAATGTTTCTCTCTCTGTCTCCCTCTCCAATCAATGTTTCTCTCTCTGTCTCCCTCTCCCTTTCTCTCTTTCTAAAATCAACAAAAACATAAAGAAGAAGAAGAAGAAGAAATACAATGGGAATGATAAGCTCCAATTCTGGAATAGTGGTTACCTGTAAGGATGGGGTGTATTTGAGAGGGAGGAGGTGGTGGGATTGAGTAATTGTATAACTGTACCCATATCTACTTTATTTCTTTGAAAGAAAAAAAAAAAAGCAGATGGAAGTAAACCAAAATGCTAATGGATGAGCATCCTTGCCATCATTATTATGAACTCTGTCTGATGAATTTTTTTTATGTCATTTTCATTTAGATCTTCTGGAAAATTCTCTTGTTCTTTCATTTGGGGCTTGTTTTTTTTTGTCTCCCATTTTGGCTGCCTGTTTGGGTTTGTGTCTGTGTATGAGGTAGATATGATAGCTACAATGGTGTTTGCTGTATTTTTCTGTGTATACTGATTGCTTGAAATATATTTTTTAAAATATATTTTATTGATTTTTTACAGAGAGGAAGGGAGAGAGATAGAGAGCCTGAAATGTCGATGAGAGAGAAACATCGACCAGCTGCCTCCCGCACACCCCCTACTGGGGATGTGCCCGCAACCAAGGCACATGCCTTTGACCGGAATCGAACCCGGGACCTTTCAGTCTGCAGACCGACGCTCTACCACTGAGCCAAACAGGTTTCGGCTGCTTGAAATATTTTATAATAAAGGTTAAATAAATCTGAGCTGTTCAGAAACACAGTATAAAAACACGCATAAAGCAGTAAAGTAATGAAATAATTTGTTAACTGTTGAGCAGCCACAATGGTCCAGACACAGTGCTAGGTACCTGGGCGTTCATGTGAGCCTCATGCTTATTACATAACTCTTTTCTGCGCATGTATTAATCACACATATGGCAAAGGTAAAAAGGAGACTATTTTCTAAAGAGTTAGGTGGCAGATAATTCATTGAACTCTGTAGTTCTGTCAGAAATTATGAAAAGGGGAAAATTGATTTGATTTCAATTTATTAGTTATTGAGGCATTATGGATTCAGAGATTAATTAGACACAGTGCCTGCTATTAGGGAACTCAATTCTAGAGAGGCAGATAAACCAATAAACAATAATTACAGAACAGTGTGGTAGGTATTATAATAAAGGTGAAGAGGGGTAGTAAGGAAGCTAATGATGTTGGAAGTGAGTAGATGGGAAAAGGAATTAACATTTGACCTGGACTTTTCAAGATGAATAGATTTGGAAGCTTAGAAGACCATTCTAGTCAGAGGAAGAAAAGCATTTGTAATATGAGTGCTTACTAGATGCCAGACTCTTTGTAGATTATTGTAGTTCTCACAACAATCTTGTGAAATAAGGGGTTCTATTGTTGTTTTTTTAAATGATGACAGCTGCTGTGGATTTGAAAGTGAATGATAGAAATAAGTATGATATGACTAGGATTTGTACCCGGGTCTATTTGACTTCAAAGCCACCTTGTACCCTTTTCCTTATTCATTCATTCATTCTTTTTTTTTTTTTTTTTTTTCATAAGCAAAGGCACAATTCCACCTCTGGTAAAAGATGGGCTAAATTGAGCAGATCAATCTTTCTGCTAAAAATAGAAAGTTTCAATGTAAGTGTTCAATATAAATCTTAAAATCACAAAAGATTCAACAAGTTAGGAAATAAAGTGGGAACTCAGAGGGTAAGCTGAAGTCTGAAATTGCTTTTGCCTTGAGAACATTTGCTCAACTGCATGAACTTGAACTTTGGTTTTGACAGCCTGACAGAATACTGGGATAGAAGTAAGATCAAATCTCACCAGAGATGCAATATGTAATAGGAAACCATTCTCCCCCTTAACTCAATGTCAGAGGACTGCACATTGTAGATGAAGGATGAACTGGAGGTAAACACATCCCATCTTCCTATCCCGACATTCTTTGGCCCTGAACAGAGTAGAGGAAAAGGTCCTTGTGGACTTAAAACTGTTAGTTGGCTCTCAAAAGATTATGCAGCCCAGATTTACAGAATTTTGGAGATCTAAAAACCCTCAAGCCATGAATTTAGTTTAAAGTGGTCTAAACTGATAGGTGGCTGGCAGAAGCAGATCTTTGTGGTGTAGCTATGTTGATATCAGATTAGAGTTTTAGGTCAAATATATTTTTAGAAATAAAGAGGTCAGTTCATGATAGAGGTTTCAATTCACCAGGAAGATATAACAATATTAAACTTTTATATAACAAGTACCATGGCCTTTATAATAAGGAAATTAGCAGGTATAAGGAGAAATAGACAAGTTTAAAATATTGTGATTTTTCAGTCTGGCCTGTGTGCCTCAGTGGTTGAGCATTGACCTATGTGAACCAGCAGGTCACCTTTTGATTCCTGGTCAGGGTACATGCTCAGGTTGTGGGCTCTATCCCCAGTGTGGGGTATGCAGGAGGCAGCTGATCAATCATTCTCTCTGATCATTGATGTTTCTGTCTCTCCCTCTCCCTTCCTCTCTGAAAATAATAAAAATATATTTTTAAAATACCATAATTTTTCACTAATTGCTAGAAGACAAAATTCCAAAAAGATAAATAAATGTGAAGATTAATTAACAGTAAACCTAATGAATATATATATATATATTAACTATACATAGATGCTACAGGAATTTAAAAAAAGCAAAGAGAATATTGAATTTGTCAGGTAAAATGGATAAATTCTTCAAAAGTAAAGACAGTTTCGATCAAAGAGATAGAAACCTAAATAGCACAATAACCATCAAATCAGCATTCAGAAATCTTCCCATAAGGAAATTTCCAGATTTGAGTGGCTTCACCATTGAGTTCTATCAAACATTTATAGACATAATTCTAGTTTTATTAGTTACCTATTGCTGCATAACAAATCACCCCAAAATGTAGTGGTTTAAAACCATAATAACCGTTATCATCTCTCTGTGGGTCCTTCAGAAAGGATTAGGTTGTTGTGGCTTAGGATCTCTTCACCCCCTTAATTTTTAAATTAAACTCCCTCTTCCTGCCACAGAGATCATCTTGATTGTTATCCTCTTTGATTGAGCATCTCAGCCTGAAATCTATACTCCCACTGGGGAGGTTCTTTATATAAAATTTGGCTAAAATGCTGTCCCCACCCCAAGCTTTCCTTATTCCCTTTTCCTAACATTCTTGGCTATGAATAGAGCATCTAGGCTCCCACTGCCTCTCAAAGCCTTCTGTCTGTCTTGTTGGTTTCCTTTGATGCATGATGGAGCAAGAGAGCTGAGCCTACAGGAGGAAAATGAATAAACTAGTTAGGGCTCTGGGAACATGCTGCTTCTGCCTTATTAACTTTGAGCCGAGAGGTAGGAGGTGAGTTGTTTTTCATTTACCGGGGAAAGTGTTGAATAGTTACATTTTAAATCATGCTGCTAAAGGCATATAGCAGTCTCTGGGAATAAAGGAACAATTTGGAGAATTTCCATCTCTGATCTCTTCTAGTCTTCCTTGGGATGGGGGTTAAGAGAACGTGGAGCCTCAGGTTAAGGCACTGCATGTTTCATTTTCATCCAACCACTCTTAATCCATCACTTACTGAATTAATTTATTTTTCATGTTACGAAGCAGGCCTTAAATTTGGTGAAGCTTTCCCCAACCATTCTGTTCCCATTGTGCTTGCTGACTTAACTGTACAATTACTGCTTTTACTACTATTTTGGTCTTGAGCATATGTTATTTGATACTCTTTGATATCTTCTCAGAGGAAATGACTCATCTGTTCCATTAGATGTTCTGCCTCCACCGCTCAGGGACAGAGTCTTAGAGATTTGTGTATTCCCCCATAACACCTCAGGTAGCACCTTGCACTATTTGCAGTCATCAGAATGGACCGGCTCAGTTTCGGATTGTTCTGCATAGGTAGGGTCCTTCTTGCAGGAGCCTACAATCTCAGATGGGTACAGCTAGACATAGAGAAGTCCTATGCAGATATGTGAATAAACAACTAAATATATTCTCTGGGGGAGGCACAGGGTAGGAGGTTGAGTCCCTAAGGGGGAAGGAGGGCTTTAATTCCATTTTCCTCTTCATTAAAATGCCTTCTCGCATCCTTGGTCTTTTCACAGAATCCTGCCATCAGCATCGCTGAAAATGTACTGCATTTCAAAGGTCAGTATTTGGGCAAATGCTCCCAGCTCTCTAAGTACTGGTGTAGTGGTGGTTTCTTTTTTATTTTTATCTATTTGTTTTATTCACTTTCTATCCACTTTCTCTGATACTCTTGAGGTAAACTAGGTTGTTTTGAAATACTTGATTAAGAAAGTCAAATAATTTGTTTAAAATCCTGCTTTCCCCTTGAGCGGAAAAAAAAAAAAAAAAAAAAAAAAAAGAGCATGGGCTAGAAATACGGAAATTAATTCTGCTGCTACCTGAGACAACTATTGACTCCTCTGGGCCTAAAAAATGGGATATTGGGTTATAAGTTGTGTTTCTCAAACTTGGGGACCCACAGCATCTGAGAATCCTCCAGGGCCATAGACCCAGATTGAAAAACATGTCAGGAGTTATGTATGGTCCCTTTAAGTGATATATGGCTTCATTCTAGCTGTGAACACAGCCCCTGAACTTGTGATGACTATAAGGTAGTCATCAAGATGACCTTTTATTTTTATTTTTTAAGATTATAATGAAACAAAACAAAAAAATAGAAATTTTCTTAATGAGGCTCTATGGCTCCCGGATATTACACTTACCGACCAGCTTAATAAATATGTATCCTAAAGCTTTTCTAGCTCCACGGTCTCTGTTCTGGGAATCTGCCTCCATCTTCTTTCTCCTCCGTTCATCACCTGGGCCTCCCATGTAGGTCCGGAGTTACTGTCCCCCCCCATGGGGTGGAATTCTCCCTAATTGCTTTTTGTGCTAGCTCCTTGGAATGCCATTAGTAAGGGACTAGGGTTATGGGACAGGGAGGAGTTTCTGCTTTACATGAGATTCCGTCTGCCTTAATATGCTTGCATGAAATCACAGCCTGACTTTTGCTTCTAGTTCTCAAGATGAGAGCAGTGGGGCAGCAGCTCCAGTTTATTTTAGGAGTTAACATTTGAATGGAAGTTAAAGTGATAAAAGTGGGTCTTGCCACTTGGAGCTTATAGACTGTCCTATCTTAAGGAATTTATGGTTCTAGGGAACATTAGCTACCTGTAGCAAATATTAGGCAGGTTATGCTACATAGGGCCGGATGAAGAAATGGAACCGAATTGATACACAAATCGGAGAGTGAGAGGGAGGGGATGTGCGGCAGCCCCTGGCACGGAGGCCTGGCTGGATCGGGGGAGAGGAGCATGTCAAGGCCCAGGGCAACCCAGGCTTTCCTGCCAGTGCCGTTTGTCCTCTCGGATTGAGCTGAGGGAATGATTTTTCTCTTTTTTGTTCCATTTGAGATGTGCCATAGGAAAGGCAGCTTCTCCATTTTCTACCCCTGGTTGAAAAGTATTAGGTTCAGAGCTTTCTCTGAGGCAATTCAGCATTTCCATGTACCCAGCGGCTTTCCTTAACCTGATTTTTCAATGCTCTGGAGTCAGCGCCAAAGTGCATGTGAGAGTTAAACTTATGTCTATGTGATAGCTTTGGCTTTGCTTTCTGTAATCTTTCCCCTGCCTATTATTTGTACTGGGCATCGTGAGGGCCGTGTTGGAAGATTAATTAACTACTCTGGAACTGACCATCAGAAGGACATATGGGAATAAACTGTCCAGGATTCAGCTTATCTAGCTGTTGAGTAGCTCTTCTCACATGCCCCGACTTGCTTTGGCAGGACCCATTGACATTTGTATACTTCTGAAAGAACTGGATTAAGTTTTTGGGTGGCCTTTCTCTGCTCAAGTTCACAGTAACCCACATTTCTTTCTTTGTAGCTCAAGGACATGGTGCCAAAGGAGATAATGTCTATGAATTTCACCTGGAGTTCTTGGACCCTGTGAAGCCAGAGGTATGTTCTTCCCTTTCTTTTTCTTTATTTAAAAATATATATTTTATTGACTTTTTGCAGAGAGGAAGGGAGAGGAATAAAGAGTTAGAAACATCGATGAGAGAGAAACATCGATCAGCTGCCTCCAGCACACCCCTCACTGGGGATGTGCCCACAAGCAAGGTACATGCCCTTGACCGGAATCGAACCTGGGGCCCTTCAGCTTTATCCACTGAGCCAAACCAGTTAGGGCCTTCCTTTCTATTTTAGGAAATAAATACTAGTAATTCAGTGAAATGGGGAGGAACGGTTGTGGGAAAGAAGATAAAAACCAAAGGAGAATATAATTTTAGCTGCAGAGGAATGTGGAAGTTGGAGAACCTGAGGTGATTCTGGCTCTGCTGCTTATTAGTGGTTGAACAAGTCCTTTTACTTTTTTGAGTTCCTGTTTCCTTATGTGTTAAATGAAGAATTGGATAATGATCTCTTATCCAATCTGGTGTTTTCCAGCACTGATATTCTGTTTTTTAAGATGACAGAGGAGGAGTATGGTACCCACAGAGAGCAGTTACGGAGGCAGGGAAGCCCACACAGGCGCTCCTTTCCTGTGACTGCCTGAGGGACAGTGGAAATCAGAAAATGCTGAAGCAATTGATCTTTAGAAAGAATGTGGAAAGTATATTGAAGTTTCCCTTCTCTCAGAGCTTGAGGAAGCTTCTGTAACTGGAAGGGAGGGAATCCAGAACATGGTGTATTTCAGTTTCTGGATTTACACTCTTATCTATTAGGGTTTGAGCATATTGCTCTCTGTCTGTAGGAGTTTCTGTTGCTTTGGTTGTTTTAATAGACAGCAGTGATGTAAGGAGTGGAGAACTTGTCATGGGTCTTGCTTTGGAGGCAAAAGGGGAAGACATGTAGAATAATGAACTGCAACAGCCACTAAGAATTTGAATTTAGCCGAACCAGTTTGGCTCAGTGGATAGAGCATCGGTCTGTGGACTGAGGGGTCCCAGGTTTGATTCCGGTCAAGAGCATGTACCATGGTTGCGGGCACATCCCCGGAAGGGGGTGTGCAGGAGGCAGCTGGTCGATGTTTCTCTCTCATTGATGTTTCTAACTCTCTATTCCTCTCCCTTCCTCTCTGTAAAAAAATCAATAAAATATATATTAAAAAAAAACTTGGATAACTATAAATATTGAAATGTTTGTAAAAAAATCAAATTTTTAAAAAAAAAGAACTTGAGTTTTAGTTGGGAAGACTCCCTAGGCTGACCCATGTGAAAAAGTTGTATCTGATCTATTGTAGTACAGTTCTAGCCTCGATTAGATCTTTCTAAAATAAGGACTCTCTATGCAAGGACCATCGTCATAGGAGGAAAATTTGGAAGGTGAGGATGCACTTGAAATAGTGATTGGATGTAGTGCCTTGCATGATGTAGATCTGGCAGGAGTTTCATTTAGTTTCTTCTAGTATATCGGTAACCAGGAACTCTCTGCCTTTCTTATCCTGATTTTCTCCTGTGTCATTCATTGGGTGCATCATACAGACAGGGCTGTTCTTACCAGATTTTCCCTATACTAGCTCATGGTGTAGATTAGGGGTGTCGAACTCAATCAGAGAAGGGGCCAAAATCTAAAATCCAGCCTAAATCGCGGGCCGAATGGTTTACTGAACAGTCATAAACTGTCATTGTGATGGAAACGCAGCGGAGTGCAGTGATGACAGCGCGGTGCGGGCCACATTGCAAGGCCTGGCGGGACGGATTTGGCCCGCGGGCCTTGTGTTTGACACATGTGGTGTAGATGTTCCCTTTGCATCAGGGAACTATTTTGGTCTTGAGCGTATGTTATTTGATACTCTTTGATATCTTTTCAAAGGAAATGACTACTATTAGGAACAGAGAAGGAAGGGGAAGTAACCTATTCTTTGGTGTCTCTGTGTAGTCACACTGGCTTAGGGCAGTTTAAGAGGAAGAAGAGGGGCATAGGAAGGAGAGAGCATCCTCACGTTCTTATTTTCTCTCTTAGCCGGTTTACAAACTGACCCAGAGGCAGGTAAACATTACGGTACAGAAGAAGGTGAGCCAGTGGTGGGAGAGACTCACCAAGCAGGAGAAGCGTCCGCTGTTTTTGGCCCCTGACTTTGATCGCTGGCTGGACGAGTCTGATGCGGAAATGGAGCTCCGAGCCAAGGTCAGTAAGGACCCTACGACCTAGACAGAAATCATGAGGAGACCACGTTATTTGGGCCACCTCAGATACTTATCAGGGTCTGATAGAATAAATACGAAGTTAGACATTAAGTTAACCACCTGGAGACATGGTTTTATAGAAGTACTGGTCATGTTTTGTAGACTGTTCCTCAGTGGGTATGCTTGGTGCGTTTTTCATGATTGGTTTTAGGGAGGAAGACCACATAGATTTTATTCTTATCATGCCATATCATGGGTACATACTATCAATATGACTTATTCCTGTTGATATTGATTTTGCTCATGTGGTTGAGGTAATGTTTGTCAGGTCTCTACGTTGTAATGTTACTTCCTCCCCTTTCCTTACTGTACTCTTCAGAAGTTAGTTGCTATGCAAAGGTCACACTTAAGGATTGGGGAGTCATACTTCCCATCTTCAGGGTGGAGTGTCTACATATTTTATTTGAAATTATTCTGCATTGGAGATTATTCTCTCCCACTAATTTATTCAGTCATTAAAAAAATATCAGTAGACTCATTAATATTTATTTTATAGTTTGAGTTATAATTCAGTACTGTGTTATTTTGTTGCTCAGATTGTTTCAGGTTTGGTCAATAGAACTCTACATATGATCAAATATCAGAATTTTTTTTATTCATTCTTTATCTAAATTCATTGGCTCTTGTGTCCTTTTGGCAAAGCTCATAGCTCCTTCACTTCATTATGGGGCTTTCTTCTTTCCTTTTTTTGTGTGCACTTCTGTAATTTCTGGTACTGTAAGCTGCTCTTGGCTTATCTTGTATGTTTCCTGCTCAGCCCTAGAATCAGCCATTCTTCAAGGAGCTCTGTTCTTTTTAGAGGAGAATGGTAATGGAAACCAACATCTGGGTTTTGTATGCTTGTTGCTGCTGGGATATCATCGCTTCTAGGTCCTCTCAGCTGACTGAACAACATATAAATATGTCTATATGTAACCACATATTAGTTCATAGTGATGTGGAGACATGGTTTTAGATTCTGGAAAAATTATACTAAAAATCTAGAGGTGTTAAAAATAAAATAGCAATATATTTTCTGCCTTAAATTTGTTTGTTTCTATGACCTTGACAAATCTGAATGTCTCTCCGGTTCTAAGATGTCAAGACTACCCACTTTATAGTGTAGAAGCCAGCTGACTGGTTCAGTTCTGTGCGTACTGGGTGGGCATCCTGTGATGTTAATGCTACTCAGTGAGGAGGAGGAGTCAGGCTTTTTAGCACCCTGAGCCAGGACATTTTCCCCGATGAAGTATGAGCACAATTGGAAGAGGCTTTCAGGGAGTCAGATCAGTTATCCAACATGTGGACTTTTGCAAGCATCTGGGCATTCTAACTTTTCTTTTTGAAAAACTTCTGTCCAAATTCTAGGAAGAAGAACGCCTAAATAAACTCAGAATGGAAAGCGAAGGCTCTGTGGAAAGTAAGTTGCCCTGCTGCTATGGCAGTTACCATTTAATTTGTGATAGAGACGGGGGTAATGATGAGTGTAATGTAGGAGAGCTAATATTGTGTGTGTGAGTGGATGAGCAGTCCTTAATGTCCAGTGCTTACACTGTGCACATCCACATTAGAAGCCTTACTTTTAATGTTTCCCTTTAAAAAATATTTTTATTGATTTCAGAGAGAAAGGGAGAAGCAGAGAGAGAGAGAAACCTCAGTGATGAGAGAGAATCATTGATCGGCTGCCTCCTGTATGCCCCACACTAGGAATCAAGCCCACAACTCAGGGGTGGGAATTGAACCTTGACCTCCTGGTTCATAGATTGACACTCAATCAGTGAGCCACACTGGTTGGATAATGTTTGTCTTTTATTTGGAGCTTACCATCATCTGGCATATAGTATGGAAGAACCTTAGTTTCTTGGACTGGCCTAATGTCAGATGGCAGCATGTACTGCATGGACATGTGGAAATGTGATGGAGGTTCACGGCTACACTCCTTCGAATCTGGTTTTTTTCTCCCAACTGAGATCGTAAGGGCTGTGCTACAGATAAGTGTGGTTATCAACGTTGGAAAAAATCCATCTCTATTTCTGTCTGTCCAACCACTTATAAGCAATAAGTTCTGTAAGTGTATTATCTTCTGGTGACATAGATTAAATTCAGCAGCAATCTTAAATTCTTGCAGCACTGAAAGCATTATACTAGTCCCTTGAGGTGTGGAGTCAATGAATTCATCATAGCACCTGTGCTCTAAGAGCTTGCATTCTAGAGGAAGGACTATGGAAGTCTACAAGTTAAAAGTAATGCTAAAAAAACAAATAATATAAGAGTTCCTCATTTGTTCACTTATTCACGTCTTAGTGGTGCATATTTGGCATGCCATAAATACGGGAGTGGAAAGTTGTAGAGTCGTGGTTTTCAAACTATGTTCCATGGTACCCCAAGGGTTCCCAGAGATGCTTTGGAGAGATAGGCCAACCAAGCACTTCTACTTTAGTCAAAGCAACTGTGCTTTTGTGTTTCATGGTATTGTTAATAAAGTTTTTCTTGAAAAGAAGATTTCGTTGCTCTAAAAAAAAAAAAAGATTTGAATAACTACTAATTTAGAGAAATATTCCCTTAGAGAAGCAAAGGAGGGGAGACAATTAGTGGAGGTAAATAATAGTAACATAAAAGGACACCTGAGATTTAAATTAATTTTTGTGTTTAGAGGGATAAACTTCAAAAATATATGAAAATACTTATATATTGATTTTTAGGATGTCAGATAAAACTTTTAACAGTTTTATCTAAATTCATTAAAGGTTTCTAATGAAGGAAGTTATTTATGATTGGGAAGTTTAATAAACTTTTATAGTTTTGAAGAAAAAAAATTTAATTTGTCTAGCTTTTTTTGCCTCTTAGAATAAGGTTGCTTTTGCTTGGAGCAACATCCAAGCATAAATGCAGAATGTCTGTAATCTAGGACTAAATTTGTGGCAGCAGAACCTGCACTCCATAGCTCTTCTCTTGAGAAGCCTTTCCTTTACCTACTCCTTTGACTCAATCATGACCCTAAGTTTCTCACTCCTTCCTTAAGTCTGTAATTAGCTGTTTCACAAACCTTAGGCTGCAGACAAAATTAATGTCCCTTATTCTCTTGCCTCTCAGATTGTAATTTTCCTCCTTTGGTTATATCCTTCTTCTACCCATCCTCCAAAGCCCAGATCAGATACTTGCTTGATTCCCACTTCCCAGCCTAATGTAATTTTCTCACCTTGAAATTTTCACAAGATGTTACCTGTCATTCTATCTTGTATTACGGTTTTAGGCTGTAAGTTCTTTGAATCCCAATAGTGCCCCTCCATACCTTGGACATTGTAGGTGTTCAGTTAATGCTTAGTTGAATGAATATATGATCAAATATCAGAATTTTTTTTTTTTGTTATTCATTATCTCTCTTTGAGCTATCATGTTTCCCTGAAAATAAGACAGTGTCTTATATTAATTTTTTCTCCCAAAGTTGCGTTAGGTCTTATTTTCAGGGGATGTCTTATCTTTCCATGCGCTAGGTCTTATTTTCGGGGAAACACAGTAGTTTGACCCCCCCAATGACCCCCCCAAATTCCAGAAAAGAAGTAAATGTAGATTATATTAACCTATTAACCGGGGAGTTCCCTTTTTAATTACGCAATGTACAACGGGCGCATACTCTTTCACTAGGACGTGTCAGTATGTCATGCCCAGTGGACATAATTTTATATTATTATTTTATTTATTTATACTTAATTAAAATAAAAAATATATTTTTTGTTTATTTATATATAAAGCACAAAGGAAAATACAAAATTACAAACAAATAGAAAAGAATACCAACAAAAAAATGGAAACATTGAATTAAAAAAATTATAAATTTTACAAACAATTATAAAGATTACAAAAAATATATACCGTCCCTCTCAGGGCGCAACATATATTTCAAGGACGTATTCATATGTCCTACCCGTTCCCAATAGTGTTTACGTTTGACGTATTTATAGGTCCTGCTCTGTTAACAGGTTAAGACTAGTGGCCCGGTGCACAAAATTCATGCACTGGGGGTAGGGGTATGTGTGTGCCTCAGCCCAGCCTACACCCACTCCAATCTGGGATCCCTCTCATAATCCAGAACTGCTGGCTCCTAACTGCTATTCTGCCTGCCTGCCTAATTGCTCCTAACCATTCTGCCTGCCAGCCTTCTCATCCCTAACTGTGCCCCCACCAGCCTGCTCACCCCCAACTGTCACTCCTGCCAGCCTGCTTGCCTCCAGCTGCTCCCCCCTGCTGGCCTGCTTGCCACCACCTGCCCTCCCTGCCTGCTGGCCTGCTTACCCCAAACTGCCCCCCTGTTGGCCTGATCACCCCCAACGGCCTGATCACCCACAACTGCCCTCCCCTGTTGGCCCTTAACTGCACCTCTACCTTGGCCCTGCCACCAGGGCTTTGCTCTTAAGAATGTCTGGAAGGTCTCCCAGTTTAATGATCATATTACCCTTTTATTAGCATAAATAGAGGCATGGTGCAGGGGTGGGGGGTCAGCTGGTTTGCCCTGAAGGGTGTCCAGGATCAGGGTGGGGTTCTTTTGGGGGGCAGGGTGGCCTGGGTATGATGCCTGTGGTGGTTTGCCGGCCAGTTATGCCTCCATTAGGGTGGGGCTCCCCACTGGGGTGTGGCCAGCCTGGGTAAGGGGCTGAGGGCTGTTTTTAGGCTGGCTGTGCCCTTCAGCAGGGACCCTCACCCCTGGGTGAGGGGCTAAGGGCTGTTTGCAGACCCCTCCCTTGATAGCTGGCTCAGGCTACCCAGGCCTTTGGTGCTCAGGCCGGCTCCATGGCTGCCACCCACAGGTCCCACCTTTGGCAGCCAGCCAGCACAGGCGTGAAGCTTGGGTTGCCCCTGGCTGCCCACAGGACCCTCCTTCATCAGCTGGCCCAGGCGGGCCGGAAGCTTGGCTTCCTCCTTTGCCAGGGGTGATCCAAGCCTCCCGCCTTCTCTGGCTGGCTCTGTGGCCACCACCACCTTTGTCCCACTAATTTGCATTGGCTGGTGGGCGTTGTGAAGTGACAGTCAATTTACATATTTCTCTTTTATTAGTGTAGATAACAAGAATAGGAGCTGAGTATAGCTTTCCCCCATACTTTAATACCTCCTAAGATATATTCTCTTCTTTGATTTGTTATGTCTGTACTAGTATACTTACCCTTCAAGGTTCTGAGGGCAAAGACTGCTGAAAACATACCTTGGAGTGCAGTGTTCCTCATATTTTTTCTTTCTGTTTGTCTATGGGGCCAGAAGCCAGGCTGGTACAGACCTGGGCCAGGTATTTGTGTGGGAGCTTAGAGCACCCAAATAGGAATGAGGGATGAAGTTATTATAGGATGCCCTACATACCCCTCTTTTGCTGTGCTGCTTGTAACAGTTTACTGCATTGCTGTGCTTTTCAGCTCTTATAAACATGAAGAAAGGATACCTGTTCATGTATAATCTTGTGCAATTCTTGGGATTCTCATGGATGTTTGTCAACATGACTGTGAGGTTCTTTATCCTGGGAAAAGGCAAGTACCAAATTTTAACATGAGATTTCTTTTTTTAGTAGATTGGCCCACTACTCATCAAAGGTAATACTTTTTGCCTTTGGTATTAATATTAAACACCCATATTTGTATAGTACTCCATGCTTGTCAATGTATTTTCTTTTCTTTTTTTTAAATTTTATTGCTTTTTTACAGAGAGGAAGGAAGAGGGATAGAGAGCTAGAAACATCGATGAGAGAGAAACATCAATCAGCTGCCTCCTGCACACCTCCCACTGGGGATGTGCCTGCAACCAGTGTACATGCCCGGAATCGAACCTGGGACCTTTCAGTCTACAGGCTGATGTTCTATCCACTGAGCCAGACCGGTTTTGGTTCAATGTATTTTCATATTTTCTATTTCCCATGGTTTCTGAAACAGATGGGCTGATATTCCATCTCGTTAGCTGGTGAGGAAACAAGTTTAGAGATGGCCAAAGAAATGGTTCCTGTCCACACAGCTCGCCAGGGGCATATCTTGGACTACCATGCCTTTCTCTATTCACTGTATAATAGTTTATAACTAAAGAAATTGATGTGATACTTCTAATGCCAGAGTTATGCAAGTCCAAAAAGGATCTTATCCTTTTGGAGTCTAAATAGATTCTCAACTGAACTGTTCAAAAAATGAATGAAAAGACTATTATAAAGATATTGGTTTTTGATAAATTAGTTTGCATGCTTAACAGAATTCTGGCTAAAGTAAATAACAATAGAAAATATTTAAAAATGTGACCTAAAGTATTATGAAATTTTATTGTGAAGAAAGGTAATGGGAGAGGACTTTCTCCACCTGATATTAAATAATCTGTATATATAAAAGGCTAAGCAAGCATCTGATCGTCCTCCTGGTAGCTATGACATGCACTGACTGCCTGGGGGCAGATGCTCAATGCAGGAGCTGATGAGCTGCGGAGATTTGGCAGTGGTGGTTCTCAGGTGACGCACCCTGGAATCAGAGAGGAGGGAGCCTAGTTCCGGGATGCATCACCTGAGAACTGTCCTCTCTCAATTGGGACCCCTTGAGGGATGTTGGAGAGCCCATTTCAGCCTGATCCCCGAAGGCCAGGCCAAGGGACCTCATCTGTCGGAGGGACCTTGCTCACTCCGCAGACGCCCTTCGAGCTGCTGCGCTGCCCTAGGTGCAGCTGGCCCTGGAGGGACTGTGGGAGGTTGGCTCCAGGGTGTGTCCTGCCCCTCTCACCCAGTCCCACCTCTCCAGCCACCTTCTAATTAATGTCCTTTCAATGTGCACGAATCTGTGCACCAGGGCACTATGATAATTAAAATAGTATGGTATTAGTGTAAGAACAGACTGATCAGCAGAGCAGACTAGGTGGCCTAGGAATAGTTCTTACATTATATACATACCTCAATTATATTTGATAAAGGAATCATGAATCAATTGAAAGGGAAATATTATCCAATACTTTTTTTATTGGATAAATATTTCCAAGGAAAATTGATTAGGTTTGGGCACATGAAGGAGTAAGGACTCTGACTCTTCTCCTTTACATTGAAAAATAAATTTGCTCAAAAGACTTAAGATTTATCATGCTGAAACCGGTTTGGCTCAGTGGATAGAGCATCGGCCTGTGGACTGAAGGGTCCCAGGTTCGATTCTGGTCAAGGGCATGTACATTGGTTGCGGGCACATCCCCAATAGGGGGTGTGCAGGAGGCAGCCGATCGATGTTTCTCTCTCATCAATGTTTCTAACTCTATCCCTCTCCCTTCCTCTCTGTAAAAAAATCAATAAAATATATTAATAAAAAGAATTATTTATCAAAAAGTTAAACCGTAATTAAAGATATAAGTAAATATTTATAAAAATCTCATGTGGAATGTTAGGCTTTTCTAAGCTTAAAAGTGTTGAAAGAATCATAAAGGAAAAAGTCAATATATTTAACTACAATAAAATACGTAAATTCCTGTATATCTGATAACACCCCAGCCAAAATAACATTAAAGATTAAAAGTACATTGAGATTATTAGCATGGAGATAGAACGTGGTGGAAAATTGCAACAAATACCAATAAAGATCAATTTATTTACATATAAAGAACTTGTACAAATTACTTTAAATATGTGAAAACTCCAGCGAATAGATAAACTATAAAGTATGTACACAAAAAGTCATAATTTAATATATAGAAATTTTTTTTTAACAGTAATAATGAGAAAAAAAAGACATTTTTATTGTCAATTTTGCAAAGTTTTAAAAGATACCTAAATCAAGAGGACTTATGCTAAAATACACCCACCAATGCTACTGTGAAGGTACGCAATTACAACTCTTGGGAAATAATTTGGCAAAGTGAATCAGGAACCTTAACTGTTCATATCCTTGAGGTAATTTCTAGAGGTAATTTCTAGGTAAATTACCTTGAGGTAAAATCTAGAGGTAATTTCACCTCTAGAACTATGTTCTAAAGAAAGAACTGAAACTGCAAGAGAAGCTTTTTCAAAAAGATAATTATACATCATGGCATTATTTATATTAGTGACAGATTAGAAGCTACCTAAATGTTCAGTGAGGAATTGGTTTAGAATAGTTCCTCATTGGAATGTTGTGAAACAAATATAAAGTATTTGAAGAGTCTGTAATAACATGTAAAAGTACTGATAATGGGCTAAATAAATAACATAAATTTAATCTTCCAATTAGTTCGCACCCATATAAAAAGGTGAAAATGAACCAATACATACAAAAATGGAGGAAATGCACCATTTTCAAATGGTTTAAATGTGGATAATTTAAAAAATTTCTTCATTTTGTTGAATAAAAAGGAGTATAAGTACAATGGAAAAATATAAACTCTGTTTAAAGAGAGAAAAAAGTCCTGTCAACTGTTTCCTTCTTCACTCCTAAATTTTTTCATCCGAGGTTTGTAGAAGATGTGTTGTAGTTGTGTCTAGAGTCATTTGAAAGAAGTGCATGTTTTGCCAGCTGTCTTAACATCTTGGAATTCTGCAAATCACAGGTTAAACCAACATAGCTGGATTGATTCTGAGTGTTGCTGTGCAAGCCTGCTGGCCTGATGCAGTTCAAAAGCTGCTAAGTATCTGGGTCATGTGTTAAAATAAGCTGCATGGATTTGTAATTTCTATTTTGGCTCTGAGCCTCTTCCTAACCACCTGCTGGTTTAATTCTTCCCTTATCAGTTCGCAGAGAAGAGTTGGGGCCTACCACCCAGAGTCCTAGTTTGCCTTTTGCAATTTCTCCTTTTGAATAAAGGATGTTGATGAATGGCAGATTTTACACACGTACTTGTTTTTTCATGTAATCATGTATTTGCTAAACTTCATATGCTCAGAAAACAGCAGTAGACTTGGGCTTATGTAAAAACTTGTTTGAACTTGCCTAGCTCTCTATTAAGTAATACTTTTTTAAAAAATTAAATCAATTTTTACTCTTATTTCTAATTTTAAAAATGTGTTAATTACAGAGGAAATCAGAAAATAAAGACTTAGAATAAAAATTCTACTTTAATCCCAACTATGATTCTAGGCTCCTTGGTTCTTGTCACCTTTCCCACAAAGCTTCCTTGGGAACAATTCCTAAAGTGGAATTGTGAGTTTAAAGGACATATTGTTTTTAGGGATTTTGATGTATAATGCCCAGAAAGAGTATATTCTATTTTATACTATCATTGTTTAAATCCATATTCCATTCACATATGAGAGCCTTTTCCTATTAAAAAAATTTTTTTTTCAAATTGTAAAATTAAATGTGCTTATTTTAAAAAGTTTGTAAAAGGGGGGAAAACAGGAATAAAAGTGTAGGAGAAGGAAAGGGAGGTTAATAAGCCATTGTCTATCATTATTAATATTCCCATATTAATAATGATAGTCTTTTTCCTTCCTACAGTTAAAAATAATCATCATAATGTATGTATATACAATTTTGCATCTTGTTTTTAAAAAAAAATATATTTTATTGATTTTTTTACAGAGAGGAAGGGAGAGGGATAGAGAACTAGAAACATCGATGAGAGAGAAACACCGACCAGCTGCCTCCTGCACACCCCCCTCCAGGGATGTGCCTGCAACCAGTGTACATGCCCTTGACCGGAATCGAACCCAGGACCCTTCAGTCTGAAGACCGACACTCTATCCACTGAGCCAAACCAATTTCGGCTGCATCTTGTTTGTAAAAACAATATTATAAGCATTTTAATGTTACTAATATTCTTTATAATTATCATTTTAGAAATCAGATTTCTATTCCTGAATTGAAACAATTTCCCATAAAATCAGAGGCAAAGCCCCGAAGATCGAATTTTCATTTACCATATGCCAAGTCTTAGGTCACAACTTTCTAAGTATGAGTTTTAACTTTCTAGGTTTTAGCTTTAAATTTCTCATTTTATAAAGTAGAAATGCCACTTAAAGTGAATCCCCTTCTCAATGAATGATACCAGAATTTACATTGTTAAATGTGACAAAAAGTTTTGATGAGGATTTTGTCTTGAAAAGGGGGCATTTAAAATTATGAAAACAATTTATTTTATATGTATCAAAATTTAAATTGTAATTTTGCATTAAGTTTTTTCAAAGAAAAGAATTAGTCAGATTTTGAACTGCATATTGATGGAATTTTTCTGGTAAAATTATGTATCAGCCATATATATACACCATTCTTCATCTCACATTTGACTTTGCAGCAGGATTGTAAAATGATTCATTTCTGCAAAAATACTTCAGAGGTTTTCCTCAGTTTTGGCAAGGGCCTTTTATTCATCATTATTTAAATCATCCCCATGAGGCTCCTACAGGGTCCTCTTTGTTGGTAGCTGTTCTAACGCTGCCAGATCCTCGGAAGCACTACTTGGATTTAATAAGCAGCCAAGAATCCTAAACTTTCTGCAATGTGTAGGACAAACAGTTGTCCTCCCTAAAACGTCATGGGTGGCCTGGCCTGGCTGAGACACACTGCAAAGAGGAATGTGGGAATGCAGGGTGTGAGGTTAGGATCATTTTGACAAGTAAAGGATTTTATATTATGGACCACTCAGAATTGATACCACATTTGCTGAACTCATATAAGCAATAACTGTTATTTTAAATTATTATATAATATCCATGAAGTAATATACTATAGTTTACTCAAATTCCCCATACCCTTAAACATTCAGACAGTTTGTACTTTAATGTAGTTAGAAAAGTTTCAGAGAGCAACCTTGTTTCTAAAGTTTTTCTCTATCTTCATTTTAGACTTTTTCTTAGGATAGATTCTCAGAATAATTAGGATTAAATATATAAGCACAATTAAGGTTTTTGAAAGTTAATTTTATTCAATATTCTTGTACTTCTACTTACGATTATACAATTTTTTAGATTTTAAAAGGCTAGATTGCATTTAATGAGATATAGTTTTAGCTTTAAATTAAATTAGATAATGGAGCTGAAAAGAATTATTGCTGTGCTTGATATATAGATCTCTCAGGATATAATAACTGGATGAAGTCTAGGTGTGCTTCTTTCCCTGGCTGTTTAAAATGAGAAGTGCATACAGGTTTATGTGTTGACTTTGTGATAACCAATAGAGTTGACTTCCGTGATTCTGTAGGCCTGCTTTCTTTCAGTGTAGTTGGTTATTAAACTTGAATCTGACTGGATATTTATTATACCTTTCTTTTTAAAAAAAATATATTTTATTGATTTTTTACAGAGAGGAAGAGAGAGGGATAGAGAGTTAGAAACATCGATGAGAGAGAATCATCGACCAGCTGCCTCTTGCACACCCCCTACTGGAGGTGTGCCCACAACCAAGGTACATGCCCTTGACCGGAATCGATCCCGGGACCCTTAAGTCCGTAGGCTGACACTCTATCCACTGAGCCAAACCGGTTTTGGCTATTATACCTTTCTTAAAATTCCTTTCATTTAAGGCGTTATATAGTTTGAGAAATAATCCTGTTGTAATTTGCCAGCTCATTTGCCCTTAATGTATTCTTGTTCCATAGAGTCCTTCTATGACACATTTCACAGCATAGCTGACATGATGTATTTCTGCCAGATGTTGGCAGTTGTGGAGGCTATCAATGCAGCAATTGGAGTCACTAAGTCACCAGTGATACCTTCTGTTATCCAGGTATTAAATAGTTGATCTCTAGGGTGGGGAATGAAAGAATTCAGTGTTTATTTAGTAGTTATGCCACAATTTTCTGAGAAGTCTCAATTAGTAAAAATACTTATTGGCATAGGAAAAGCATTGTTTTATCTGAACAAGAAGGAAAAAGTTAAGCTTCAGGAATATTTTCCAAAGTAAACTTTTGCCATTTCAGGTAGATTTCATTATAACATCTTCATGAAATCACAATTATACAAAGAGCTGTACAACTAGGAAAACTCGATTCTCAGGCAGCAGCAGAAAATCCTACCCTCAGTCCTCTTAGAGACATGCTTGGTCTCCCCCCACCGTGGCTGAAGAAAGGCAGTACAGTACCGCAGAACTCTTCACTCGGACTTTCTCTCGTATATGAAGGTGGCTCTGCTGACTTGTGTGGGGATCCCTCCCCCTAATACATCTATGTAACTTCCAGTATTTGGAAGAGTCTTACCAGGAACGGAACAGCAAAGCCTTTCTTCATTCTTTCTGTTACTGCAATCATGTACCATTAAATACCACCTCCCCAGACACGGGGACCAGGTGATTATTGGTTAGCCTTTTCTGGAGTAGTTTTTATGATTCTACCCTTTTGTGGTGTACCAACTCTGGCATGCTAATAGTATCAGTTGCATAGTAAAAGTGTTAATGTGGTAGCCTTGTTATTTCTAGGTTTTCTGCCTTTGGAAAGAGTCTGCTTGGTTTAGTTTAAAAAATAAAAAGGGGATAGTGATTGACCCACTAATATGGAATAACGTTTTTTGTGTATCAGTGACGAGTCCACATAAGCATGGGGGTTAGATGGACGGGACAGGTTCAGTGTCCCATTGCATGGGGCCAGCAGGTCCCATTCACATAGATCCGATGTGAACAAGCCTCCCAGAGCTGGGAGTGCCACGTGATTCTATGTGGGTGAATCTTGAGAACTTAACATCGAGTAAGAAGTTACAGAATATTTCCCATAGAATAATTTCAGCACTTAAAAAACAGCAGAGAGAAACAGTGTACTGCATAGGAATCCATACATACATAGTGAGCCCATAACGAAAACAGTGGAATGGCTAACACAAGACAGTAGTTACTTACCGGGCAGGAGAGGGAGTGCCTGCTGGTAATGTTCTATTTCTCAACTTGGTTTATGCAGACTTAAGTGTTCATTCATCAGTATCCTTTAATCTGTTTGTGTATTTTTTTACACACACACACACATACATTTACATACACATGCATACTCACTTATCCAGAAAGACTGGTTTGGACATTTAACTTGTTGCAAAACTGGAGCAAAGGATTAAACCAGTTGAGCTCAATCTTTTCCTATTTACTTTGAATTTAGTGGGGTTAGGTTTCAGATAACATATGTATATGGTTTTTAAAAATATATTTTAAAATGTTTTTCTCTCTCTTGGGTCCTTTTAATAGCTTTTTGGAAGAAATTTCATTTTGTTTATCGTCATTGGCACTATGGAAGAAATGCAAAACAAAGCCGTGGTTTTCTTTGTGTTTTATCTGTGGAGCACAATTGAAATTTTCAGGTGGGTAGAAATGCTAGGATGGTGTTTGAATCCTTCTCCTTTGAATCAGCTCTCTTCTTAAGAGAGATGCTGACTTACCCAGAGTCTCATTTGGTTTGGGATTAAGGATCCACCCTTGGAGAGTGTAGCTGCAGCTATGTGCTCTGCAAACGTGAGGCAGAGTTGTTGTTTTAAGCCGCCATTGGATCGTAGTGCCAGCCTGGGCACTGGGGAGCAGGAGAGACCCAGAGAAATGAAAAGACCCATCTTTCCCTTCAGGATCTTGTCTTGGTGGGAAGAGAAAAATTCATGAAAGGGCTGAAAAGATCTGGGGTTGAAGGAACAATCCAGGTTGAGTGGAAATAGTGAAGACTAGCCTTCTAAAAGGGATGGTAAAAATGAATCTTTTACTGTAAGATTTCTGAAGTTTAAATTGACGGCTTGCTTACCTGCTTCTTCCATCCCCAGTTGTTAATAAAATAATCTTTTTTAAAAACCCAATTAAAATAGGTATATTCTTCTCTATCAGACCATACATATTCTATAAGTGGTTTGAGGCTAAAGGTGTTTGGTGGTATGCTTAAGTATAGTTAATTTTTATAGCATTCGTTTATCCAGAGATAAAGTGCTGTCAATGTGTCTGTCAGCCTTACCTACTTGGAATGTCAATCAGAACTAGGAATAAAGCCAATAAACTTCTTATCACCCATTCCACTTACTCAACTATTTCAGAGAGGGTTCCTTTGAGACCTACACTTCCTCTGTCTTCAAAGAGAGTTCACATCCTTTGAAGGTCGGAGGAGCATGTGGGAGTTTGTGGGTAGATAGCCCAGGATTATACTTCTGTTCTGAAGAAGATGTGTGGCTAATTGTGAAATGGTTCTGTTTGAATGGCTTTCAATATCTGAATTCCTTTACTTTCAATAGGTACCCCTACTACATGCTTTCCTGCATTGACATGGATTGGAAAGTGCTCACATGGCTCCGTTACACTGTGTGGATTCCGCTGTATCCTCTGGGATGTTTGGCAGAAGGTACTTTCAGGAACTCTTATGTTTTATAGCTCAGCCCCAGGGGACAGCTTCGCCATAGGCCAGATCTTTCTTCCTCCCTCTGCCAGCCTTAGTCAGTCTTTGGAAGTTGGACTTTTCAAGATTATCTTCCTAGTGGCTTCCTTCCATAATACTGCTGGTGTCCAGACAGTTCCAGGGATGTGACACATTTGAGAGCTGGTGGTCATGCTTCCTATTTCTATGGTAGTTTTAATTTTCTGAAGCAGGTTCATATTTTTATTTTACTGTTTGTTTTTTAATTGATGTTAGAGAGGAAGTGAGAGGGAGAGATAGAAACACCAGTGTTGAGAGAGAATCATTGACCAGCTGCCTCCTACACACCCTTCTGGGGATTGAGCCTGTAATCTGGGCATGTGCCCTGATCAGGCATCAAACTGTGACATTCTGGTTCATAGGTCAGTGCTCAACCACTGAGCCACACTGGGTAGAGCAGTTTCATATTTATGACTTAATTTTATTCTGACTAACAACCAGTGGGAGGGATTTTTCTCTCTACTTTATAGAATGTCGTATATCATTTTCAACAAACCCATAACTGAAACTTGGAGGAGTTAAAAGGTGCTGTCACTAGATGTGACTACTTTATTTGCTTCTAACAAGTTCTTGTTTCTGCTTCAGCTGTTTCTGTGATCCAGTCCATTCCAGTGTTCAATGAAACAGGGAGATTCAGTTTCACGTTGCCATATCCCATGGAAATCAAAGTTAGATTTTCCTTTTTTCTTCAGATTTATCTTATAATGTTATTTTTAGGTAAGTATTGGTTCTGTAATAGACTTTTTCCTCTCACTTCATTAGAGTGTAGAGCTAAATGATTCAAACTTTTAAAAGTCCCTTGGGTTTTAATCCAGGACTGCTGGCTCCCAACTGCTCTCCTGCCTCACCTGATAGCCCCTAACTCCTTCTGCCTGCCATCCTGATCACCCTTAACCACTCCCCTGCAGCCTGTTTGCCCCTAACTGTCCTTCCCTGCTGGCCTGATTGTCCACAACTGCCTTCCCCTGCAGGCCTGGCCACCCCTAACTGCCACAGTGATCAAGTAGAACTGAAATTTGTTCTTTCCGACTAAAATCATGTGTTAAAAAAAAAAAAAAAAAAAAAAAAAAAAAATATATATATATATATATATATATATATATATATATATATATATATATATATATATATATTTCAGAGAGGAAGGGAAAGAGAGAGAGGCATAGAAACATCAAAGATGAGAGAGAATCATAATTGGCTGTCTCCGACATGCTCCACAATGGGGATCAAGCCCACAACCTGGGCATGTGCCCTGACTAGGAATTGAACTATATGACCTTTTGGTTCATAGGTTGATGCTCAACCACTGAGCCATGCTGGCCGGGCTGAAATCCTGTATTTTCTAATTGAGAAGATCGTGCTTCCTAGAAAAGTATCACACACCTTTTAAACTATTGCTTTATACAGATTATTGCATAGCCTTGAATTAGAAATCAGGTTGTTTCTATACTTCAAATTTGTGTATTTTATGTAAGTCTTATTTGAAAAGAAATTGGGGGAAAATATTGTGAACTCCAATTAAGGAAATGTTTAGGGATATTGATGTCTTTAACTTTCACTGAAAAACACAAAAAATGAGATGGGAATGGGTATGAGATAAAAAAAATGTAATGGAGCCGGGACCGATTTGGCTCAATGGATAGAGCGTTGGCTTGGGGACTGAAGGGTCCTGGGTTCGATTCTGGTCAAGGGCATGTACCTTGGTTGCGGGCATATCCCCAGTAGGGGGTGTGCAGGAGGCGGCTGATCGATGACTCTCTCTCATTGATGTTTCTAACTATCTCTCTCCCATCCTTTCTGTATAAAAAAATCAATAAAATATATTTAAAAAAATGTAATAGAGTTAAAGTTTAAATTTAGATGGTATTTACTGTACAACGATTTAATCTTTTTTGTATGTTTGATAATTTTCATAATCAAAATGGGAGAAAGTGAAATTGTAAACCCACTGGGAGAAAACTGAGTGGTCTCTGGTGCATTACTGACTTATCATTGAATTGTACTTCCTGAGCAGCTGCCGTAAATACAGAGGGGTATAAAAAACAGCCAACTAGAGAGTGTCCCTGCCCAAGAGCTTCTGGTTATAAACAGGACGAAGATTCTCATGTCTGATTGGCCTCTTTTCTTTTTCAGGGTTATACATAAATTTCCGTCACCTTTATAAACAGCGCAGGCGACACTATGGACAAAAAAAGAAAAAGATCCACTGAAAAGAGATTTAGATGACTTCTTACCATGTAGACTTTTGAGCCTAATCTATAATTCTTACAGTTTTACCTTCTTATACTGATGTAAAAGCTTTTTTAAAGTTAAATGATTAAATTCTCAGTAAGGCTATCTTCCCTTTTCCTGTTACATCCTGAATTTATTGTATTATCTTAGTGTACTACTTGCATGCTATCTGATGACAGGTTTGTTCTTTTGTAATCTGTTGGTGACATCAGACTCAGCCCTGTCCCCACCCACTCCATGTCCAGTCAGTCTGTTTCACACAAGCCAGAGATTTCATCAGTGCCCTGAACTCACTAGGCACTGGCCTTTCTTACAGCTGGAATGTATTCTTTTCAGCTATTGATTGTGGAAGAAAAACAAGACTGTTTTGTTTTATTGGGGGCTGTGAAAGTGACTTAGGCAGGACCTAATATATTCTGTACCCAAAAGGTTACTTAATAAGTGGAGTGGCATTGATTTTTTAAAAATCTGTTTGGCTCAGTCACTGAAAAACATTTGAGTCCAAGTGGCCTCAGCATCCACATTACCTCTGAAATTTTTGGCCTCTCTAACGATATGCTACTATACAGTGCTTACCTGTGTGGACACAGAATGATTGGGGAGAAACCAATCAGAACCTTGGAACACCATGATCACTTACTTCATTCCAAGATAAATCAGAACTATTTTCAACTTTAAAGATGAAACACTAGTTAGAAAATAATGAGATTATAAGAGTTCCAACACCAAAAGGTTAAAGGGGTCAGAAGGGTCAGACTGGCCACAGACAGCTGCCTGCAATGCAGCCTGTAGCGAACTGGAAACACTAGAGTAGGCCAGTCTAAACACCTGCAAAACTGCCTTAGGCTGTGCACAAACAAAAAACTCAAGCTGCTTCGCCCCTGCTGGGTAAGTCCATTTGTGTACCCGTCAGAGGTCGTGGTGGGGTGTCTGTTTAGTAGACCTCAAAACACCCGCTTTTATTCTGCTGTTTCACTTCTGAAGTTGGACAGTGAGCAGAGAACACTGGCTAGAGAACCACCAGCTGGTCCATTAACACAGGTTCCTGGCAGGAAACCCACCAAGAGAAATGAAAAAACCTAGGCATTATGAAGTTTGGCCATTGTCAAAAACATCAATTTCTTTCACATTCCAAGCAAAATGTGTTAGAAGTAATGCTTGTAGGGAAGAATTTAAGGCACGATTGTGCCATTCCCATTGTCCCGGGGAAAAAGGGACTAAATGAGCTATGCTGTTTCTCTGAGCCCAAGGCGGAAACTTGGTTTGACCTAAATCATATGATTAGCAGACTGGCTGATTTTTTTTACAAGGTCATTGCACTGAAGGATATTTTGCATGTTTGTATCTTCTGTCAGTACTTGTTTGTATTAATTTCTGATATTCTTTCCCCTGAGTTTCTGTGTGTAATTAGGCAGATCAGCTTCGCAGCAGATTATGCTGCATCTGTGGCAAATCTTACATTCTTAACAAGCCTTTGTGTTACTGTCTGTCTGAGAGAGCAAAAGATTGTGTATTTCTATTAAACATTTACAGTCAAAATCATAACTTGTGTTTAAAGATCACTTATTTACTCTAATGGTCTTCAAATTGTTAGTGATAGTCCTTTATCCAGACAAAATATTGCTAAACCAAAAGTGGATGCTAAGGTTGAAGTGTAGGAAGTAATACGTTAGGCCAGTGGTCGCCAACCTTTTGGACCTCATGGACCACCGATTGGTGACCGTTGCTTTAGGCGGCCCACAGAGCAATCTGAAAAGCACTGATAATATAAATAAAACCTAGAGAAGATACAGGACTTGCCCAATGACACGAAGCTAAGGGATGAATTAGAAGGGGAGCAGACTGCAGTGACCTGTCAGAATACCTGAATGGAACTTGGCGTAGGCAATGAGACCTAACAGGTATCAGAAACAAGGAAGTCAGTATGGAACACAAGGAACCCTCATGATTTATGAATCTGCCACATAGAAAGCTGAACTTATATCCACATAGAACAGACCAAAAGACAAAGACTAATTTACCAGTGAAACCTTTTATAGAAAATCAAATACTTTTTCATTAAAAAACAAACCTTGAATGGGAATAATTTTATACATTTATGATTTCTATTTAAAAGTCTGTATCTCAAGACATACCAAAAGCACCTAAGTGAAAAAGTTTTGCCCAAGTCCTAAGAAAGGTTCCGAAACTTAGTGGTGCAGGGCTTGTCCTTAGCTTGACCCAGACAGTCTGGGTTGCTTAATCCAAGGGCAGAATCTTGAAAATGTTCTTAGGACTGAGAGGAGAGAAGATGCCTTTCAGAAAGCCAGAGACCCCTGTGGGTCAGGTTTCCTGAGGAAGGGGGAGAGCTCTGTACCCATCACACCTTCAAGTTTCTCAGATGTACCCATCAGGTATCTTGGGCTGAAAGACTGAGCCTAGAAAGCGAAGGTCAAAGCCCTTAGACCGTTGGAGTCATTCAAACCAGCAAGTGGTGCTTCTGAGGCAGCCTCCGGTGGCTGCTGCAGAGGTGGACACTGGAGAAGGTTTCACCCTAAATCATTCGGACTTAAATGAAAAAGAAGAAAGGCCCCCAAAGTCAGCTTTACATTCGCTCAGTGCTGCTCCCAGAAAAGTCCGTCTGCAAAGGTGTGATGTTGTGGTCATAGCCAGCGTACTCGGAGGTGCCAGTACTGGCCAGCTTGAGCTGCTGGGCAGCGTGGGTCAGCTGGAACGCTGCGTCGGGGTGGGCTGTGTCGGGCAGCAGCGTGCACTCCCTTTCCAGCATGTCGGCCACCCCTTTGAGCAGGTCCAGGAAACCAAAGGCCAGGGCAGCCTTTCGTAAACGGTTCAGTTCCTGTAATAAGACAAAAAAAGTGAATGTTCCTAAAATGCAATTTCCTTATCATATACTTAAAAAACCCCACCAACTTTCCTTTTATTCTCACCTGAGGATACTTTTTCCATTGACTTTTAGAGAGTGAAAGTGATTGGAGGGAGGGAAAGGCAGTTAGAAACATCCATGCGAGAGGGACACATCGACTGGTTGCCTCCTACATGCACCCTACCAGGTGGGGATTGAATCTGCAACTGAGGTACATGCCCGTGACCGGGAATTAAACCCGATATCCTTCAGTCTGAGAACCGATGCTCCAACCACTGAGCAAAACTTTCTGGCTAAAAGCAGGTTTTTTATTCAAAGGTATAACTGGATAAGCAGATTTAAAACCATTCATGTGAAATTCTTTTTAAGAAAATATAATCACCTTATCTGCAAATATCATACACATACCTCAACTATGATGACCTAATTTTTGGTGAATAATATACATAATTAGGCAGAAATTATGTACACTGGTAGACTATTAAATTCTCAAAGCTCCACTTTAAAAATATTAATATTTTTACTGATTTCAGAGAGGAAGAGAGACATCAACAATGAGTGAGAATCATTGTTCAGCTGCCTCCTGCACCCTCCTTATTGGGGATTGAGCCCACAACCTGAGTATGTGCCCTGACTAGGAATCAAACCATGACCTCCTGGTTAATATAATAGGTGGATGCTCAAACACTGAGCCACACTGGTCTGGCCTCACTTCTTCCTTTTTTTTTTTTTTAATATATTTTATTGATTTTTTACAGAGAGAAAGAGAGGGATAGAGAGTTAGAAACATCCATGAGAGAGAAACATCGATCAGCTGCCTCCTGCACACCCCCCACTGGGGATGTGCCCACAACCTAGGTACATGCCCTTGACTGGAATCGAACCTGAGTCCCTTCAGTCTGCAGACTGACGCTCTATCCACTGAGCCAAACCAGTTTCGGCTGGCCCCACTTCTTGACAGATTTCTATTCCCACTTCACCTTCTTCCATCTTGTTGACTTCCTGACTGACTCCCCTGCCTATTCTGTCTACCTGACCGAGACAGTCCAGCCATTTCTCTGTCTGGAACGGTCACAGACTTCCTAAGTGCTTAGCTTAGTAGAAGTTCTCAGTGACCCCCAACCTTAAGTGAGCATCTCTATCTCTATATATAAAAGGTTAATAGGCAAAGTGTCCCCTCAGGAGTTCGACTAGGAGTGCAATTGCTCACAATGGCGTGCGCTGACCACCAGTAGGTGGTGTGGAAAGAAGGAAGGCCCCAGCAGGCAACTGGGGGAGGGAGGCCCTGCCAGCAGCCAGAAGGCCCCCATCAGCCCTGATTGCCAGTCAGGCCTAGGGACCTATAATGAGAGTGGGATGACATAACCGAGAAGCAGTTCCTCTAAGGTAGGGGTGTCGAACTCAATCAGAGAAGGGGCCAAAATCTAAAATCCAGCCTAGCGTTGGTGGTATAGTGGTGAGCATAGCTGCCTTCTAAAATCTAGCCTAAATCGCAGGCCGAATGGTTTACTGAACAGTCATAAACTGTCATTGTGATGGAAACGCAGCGGAGTGCAGTGATGACAGTGCGGTGCGGGCCACATTGCAAGGCCTGGCGGGACGGATTTGGCCCGTGGGCCTTGTGTTTGACACATGTGCTCTAAGGTGATGAGAAAGCTGGGTAAGAAAGACACTGACTGAAACAAGTTATCACCACACAGTTAATGAGCACTCATGCAAATGTAGTGAGGCACTTTGCATACATCATTTTATTTACTCATAACTCTAAGGTTTCCTGTTACTCAGGAATGGAAAAGGCTTGTCCCAAACCTCAGAGGGCTCTTAGCCTCTCCCACTGAATGACAATGAACACAGAAGTCAGAGGCCTGTCCCACAGGACAGCCACAGAAAGAAAGGTGGATCCAGGCTGGTGTGATTCAGTTGGGTGGGCATTGACTCATGCACCGAAAGGTTGCCAGTTTGATTCCTGGTCAGGGCACATGCCTAGGTTTGGGCCTTGATCCCCGGTGTGGAGTGTGCAGGAGGCAGTCAATAGATACTTCTTTCTCACATCGATGTCTCTCTCTCTCTCTTTCTCTCTCTCTCTTAAAAAAAAAAAAGTGGGGTAGTGAATGGAAGCAGAGAAATAGGAAGTGCCCCATCGACCACTCAGCACACGTAGCAGTGTGATCTGGGCAATGTGTACAGCCTCTCTGGGTCTCAGTGGCCTCATTTACAAAATGAGAAGGATAACCTCTTCCCTGCCCACTGCGGGGACCGAAGCAATTGCCTGGTAGAGGCCCTTTCCAGCTCTGATATGTGGGATTATATAAATCCAGAAAAGAGAAATGGGCTTTCTGACCACTTCTCTGTTAAATAAATGAAAAGTTCAAAAGGCCAAAGTACAAGTGTGTCGTCTCGAACAGAAGCGGATGACTGTGTGTAGAAAGCTCTGCAGGGAGGACCACAGCCAGAATGGTCACCAGGGGCTGTGTGAGCTGGCTTTCAGTTCGGGGGGCGTGGCAGGCTGGCCAGCTCTCTGGGGTTGAACTCTGATTAAGGTTGTTCTTGCTTAATTTCGCCAGCTCACTACATAATTAGGTTTGAAGACAACAGTGACATAAAGGTAATGAAATAACAGCCAGACAAAGTAGCATGTATGTTCTCTGGAACAAATGCTAGCCTAGGGCTGTATGTGTGTCCCCATTTTAAACTTAGCAAACCAGGATACAACTGACATCAGCATACCTCACGCTGCTACTTAATTTGATTTCAGCCAAACACCAGAGGACAGGAGAGAAATGAAGGAGTTTAAAGGCTCCAACTCCACCTCACCCCTTGTGACTTTATTCCTCCCACCAACGGATCTGGATTAGCGAGGTATGATTGCTGAAGGTTCTCCTTTTGCACTTCATAAATGTGCAATTTTAGAAGTCAATCCTGGAAGCAGCTTCTCTGGGACAGGAAGAATGTCCTGGGCAATCACCATCCCAGGAAGTCAATGGGAGCCTGGGGTTAGGCTGGATACCCACATGGGAATGAAGACAGTTAAGGGCTATGAGGGTTGAGATCCTTTCCACTCCTTCCTTCAGCCAGTCATAGCAGCACCAACACAGAGAAGCCCTCCTGCACAGAACCAGGCCATCTAAGCACTTCCAATTCTTGGATTTTAGGGCAAAAATGGACCTATCACTTCTACTGACTTCACTGATGAAAAAACTGAAGCACAAGCCATAAAGTATTTCTAACACCTGTCCATGTTCACTCCATGACCCCACACTAACTATGGGAAACATTTATTTCTGGCACCCATCCCAGGGCTCACCCTCTTCCACTGCAATTCTGATGGTCTCACCTTATAGAATGTCTGCGTTTTTTCAGGTAATTTCCTTGCATTTCTTAAAATCTTCTGTACATCTGTCTATCAAGGATAAAACAAATTTAACATTAGATTTCTGTGGTAAAGGGGAAAGAATTCAAAAGGATGGCTCTAAATGTTTAAAGAAATGAAAATACAAATAGAGCTACAGTGTCAAAATGAGAATCCCTTCTGAATTTATGTCTCTAATGTCACTGTTCTGTTCAATATTAGTACGGCACCTCCCTCCTGCAAAGTGCTTGATAATAAATCCCTTGGTGACAGAAATTAACTTGTCTCACAAAAACATACCAAGTAATTATATATATGGCCAGCTGCTTTTTTGACAAGGTTGCTGAGACCATTTAATGGGGTAAGAATAGTTTCTTCAACAAATGATGCTAGAATAACTAGATAGACGCACAGAAAAGAATGAAGTTGGTTTTAGAACAACTAGACAGACATTTAGAAAATAATGAAGTTGGACCCTTCACACCAAAAAAATAAAAATGTATCAGAGACCTAACGCAAGAACTAAAATTCTTTTAAAAATATATATATTTTATTGATATTTTACAAAGAGGAAGGGAGAGGGATAGAGTCAGAAACATCGATGGGAGAGAAACATCTATCAGCTGCCTCTTGCACACCTTCTATTGGGATGTGCCAGAAACCAAGGTACATGCCCTTGACCGGAATCGAACCTGGGACCCTTCAGTCCGTAGGCCGATGGTCTATCCACTGAGCTAAACCGGTCTGGGCAGGAGCTAAAATTCTTACATGTCAGACTCTTAAAAAGAAAACATAGGGCAAATCTTCATGACTTTAGATTTAAAAATATATATATAAATTTTATTAATTTTTTTTACAGAGAGGAAGGGAGAGGGATAGAGTCAGAAACATTGATTAGCTGCCTTCTGCACACCTCCCACTGGGGATGTACCTGCAACCAAGGTACATGCCCTTGACTGGAATCAAACCTGGGACCCTTCAGTTTATAGGTCGATGCTCTATCCACTGAGCCAAAGCGGTCAGGGCATAACCTTGGATTTGGCTATGATTTTTAGTTACAACAGTATAGCACCTTAAGAAAAAAATGAATTGGATGAATTTTCATAGCAGCATTATTCCAAATAGCAAAAAGATAGAAACAATCCAAATGCCATCAACTGAATGAATGGATAAACAAAATGTGGCCTGGTTACACAATGGGTTATTCAACCACCAAAGGGAAAAGTACTGATGTATGAATGAACATTGACATTGTGCTTAGTGGAAGGAAACCAAACCAAAAAGGCCACATGTTATATGACTCCATTTATATGAAATACCCAGAATAGGCAAATCCAAAGAGACAGAAAGCAGATTATTGGTTGCCAAGGACTGGGGGAAGATGGGAAAATAGAGTGACTTGTTTAATGGGTACAGGTTTTCCTTTTGGGGTGATAAAATATGCTAGAACGAGATAGTAGTAGTAGTTGAATAACACTGTAATTATACAAAATGCCACTGAATTTTGTATATTTAAAAGTGGTTGAAATGGTAAATATTGTGTGTATATTTAAATGAATGGTATATTTAAAAGTGGTTGAAATGGTAAATGTTATGTGTATTTCATCGCAATAAAAAAATACACCTAGTCTAAAATAAAAATTTTAAAATAAGTTTAGAAAAATTAGGGGGGGGGAAACCAGCTATCTTTCCAATAGGGAAGTGCTCAGGTCAGAGGTTGATAGGAAAGAGGGAAAACCTGATTTTCCAACAAAGAGAAGAGACCTCCCTTCCCTTAGCCATGGCAGGATGTGTGCAGTCTCCGTGAAAAGGGGGCCTATGTCATCAACAGAAGCCACTTCTGTTGTCAGGTGACCTGACTACCTCTTCTCTTCCGGCTTAAGCTGGATTCATTGCAGGAACAAAGGAAAAAAAGGCACTTAAGTGAGAACAAAGGCTCAAAAGTGATTTTAAAAAATAGGAACAAAGGACTTTTGCGGAGAAGAGATGTCACTCAGTACCTTGCCTGAAAGTAGCATATCTTGGTAATAATCTACTCACAGCTTTCCATGAAAGTGTTTCTGTGAAATTACAGTGTAATGCTATGGTTCGGGCTCTACTGTGGGGATGGAAAAAATAACCACATGAAGATTTTCACATCTTTCTCAAAATTGTTGTTAAAGATAACACCCATTATATTATTCAATTTCTCAGCATGTCCAAAACTTCACATTAAAATTCAATGCCAGGGAAATGTGTCTTTAGAAAAACTGACAAACTTCCTTTAATCAGACATACAACCCTATATAACATAAACCCTACTTGTTTCTTTTTTGACTTTGGTAGCTCAGAGCCAAATTGTTCAAAACAATTATTTTGCCTTGAGTTCCTGGAACAATTGTCTGCCCTCTTCCTCTAGGTTTTGTATTGCTCTAAATTTTGTAAAAATTGATTTTGCTGTATACTCTTTTTACCGTAGGCCACCTCAAATCCTTTTTGGAAATAATGACAAACATTAGAAGTAAGTGAATTAGTAAGTATCAAAGGGAAGGAAAATCAGATCAAATGTCTGCCTGCCTGCCAGAATCCCTCCTCCTTGTCCCCAGTGGAAAGCAATGTGAATGGTAATATTACCTGCAGGCCACTGGGTTTGATCCAGACAGTCACATTCTGGGCATAACTGCGTTTGTTTTTAGGCTGCAGGGGGAATGGGCTCTTATTGTCATCCTCACCATAAGGGTTTTCTTTAGCATCTTAAAAGAAAAAGACATTCTTGAAATGAGATCTGGCAGAGCACAATCAATTACATTTCTAATTAGGCTAGAAGCTCTTTGAAATCATTCAATCTTCTATATATCCTGTTACTTCCCTAATTAAGAAAATCCATTAACTTCAGTCAGGTTGGGGATCTTGTTCTCAATAAAACGCCACTGATGTAAGAGACCAAACAATCAACTAAGGCCCATGTAAGTGAAATACAGCTTGATATTTTAAAAAAAACAAGCTTTACTTATTATTTGCTTTATGAATTAAACTCAGCGAAGTTAAAACAAAAACATACAATAATTCTAACGTACTATTTTAAAAAATAAGTATACAAATGGAAAGTCTGTATAGCTTAGTCTAGCATTTTCCAATAGAACTTTCTGCAATGACAGAATGACAGCCACTAGCCCATGTGGCTATTGGACACTTGCATAGCTAGTCTGACTGAGGTTCTGAATTTTAAATTTTGTTTAATTAAATAACCTGTGGCTAGTGGCTACTGGATTAGACAGCATAGTGATTATATAGCCGGATTAAGAAAAGAAGTAGCCGAAGCCGGTTTGGCTCAGCGGTAGAGCGTGGGTCTGCGGACTGAAAGGTCCCAGGTTCAATTCTGGTCAAGGGCATGTACATTGGTTGCGGGCACATCCCCGGTAGGGGGTGTGCAAGAGGCAGCTGGTCGACGTTTCTCTCTCATCGACGTTTCTGGCTCTCTCTCTCTCTCCCTTCCTCTCTGTAAAAAAATCAATAAAATATATTTTAAAAAAAGAAAAAAGAAAAAAAAAAAAAAGAAGTACTTTTTGGTGAACATATCCCACCTTATTTATGGTTTATTAGTTTATTGCTTCCAAAGGATTAAAGCCATATTGGTTTTATAGCTATGTGAATAAACAAGGGTTCTTGTTTTTCTACCTGCTTCCTGAGCCAATGAAACTGCCACAAACTTACAGGGCATTCCTACATCTACTGGCTTGTCATTATTGTTACCACCTTCTGGGAATCATTTTCCCAACCAGGCAGGGAGCTTAAATCCTTTCACATTATGTGTCTACTATGGCAGAAACTTTATACTTATTCCCCTCAATAAATTCTCTCAACAAACCTCTAAGGTAGGTTTTATTATTAATTATTACTTGTTACATAATGACAATCTCAACCTCATAAGACTATTATTATGAGAATTAAATGAGATTATACATTTCATTGTGCCTAGCTCAGGGCCAGGCACAGAGTTAAGTTCAATAAAAATGTTAGCTCTTACATATACTCAAACTATAATCACCTAAAAGTATGCATGTATGATGTATGTATATGTATATAGAGAAAGAAAGAGGAAAAAAAAGGCGAGAGGAAGGGAGAAAGAGAGAGAGAATTTCTGAAGGTAAGGTTCTTCAAAAACCGCTTAAGATGATAATCATGTATGTCAGGTGCCTATTGGAGGGAATCTTTCATACCTATTATAAAATTGTCACATGATATACTATTGGTTACTATGGGTGTTGCCCAAAGTCAAAATAAACATTTCATTGAAATATTTTCAACTCCAGACAAATACTAATGTGTATGCTGAAGAAATTAGTTTTCCTTACACAAATGAACTGATATATGTATTTAAAACACCGGAAGCAGAACTTTTTAACAGAGTGCCTGAGGGAAAAAAGTCTCAGAAACATTTTTTAAAAAGCACTTGCTAAAGCAAATGAAAAATCTAATTTTTAAATTAGGCATTTAAGATAAAAATGACTTTAGAGAAAGAAGTACCATTTCCTAAGATACCATTTCTTTCCACTGCTTTGCAAAATTGAGCTTCTGCTTTGGCCAGTGTTGCTCAGTGGCTGGAATGATGGCCCAAGTACTTAAGGCTCATAGGTTCAATTCCTGGTCAAGGACACGTACCTGGGTTGCAGGTTTGATCCCCACACCAGTCAGAGTGCATGTGGGTGGTGGGTGGGGTGGCAACCAGTTGATGTATCTCTCTCACATCGATGTTTCTCTCTCCGTTCCTCCCTTCCACTTGGAAAAGCAATGGAAAAAATATCCTCAAGTAAGTATTAACCAATAATATAAAATAAAATAAAATAAAATAAAATAAAATCTATCTTCTTTGCAGATAAGCTGCAAAGAATATCTACATAAAAACAGCTGGTGTGGCTCAGTGGTTGAGCATCTACCTATGAACCCGGAGGTCATGGTTCAATTTTCAGTCAGGGCACATGCCAGAATTGCAGGTTTGATCCTCAGTAAGGGGTGTACAAAGAGGCAGCCAATCAAATATTCTCTCATATCATTGATGTTTTTTTCTCTCTTTCCCTCTCCCTTCCTCTCTGAAATCAATATATATATTTTAAACAAACATATGAAAGAAAAATAATTTAAGTTGTTTTAGCAAGAATTCTGATTTTTTTCCAAGAAAGAGCCAGATAGTAGTATTCTTAATAAGATAGCAGATTCACAGTCTTTAAAAATAAGTAATTGCAAAGTAACACATATTTTTTGACCCAAGCCATTATGCTCAATTATTATTTGACAAAGGAGGCAAGAGCATACAATGGATTCAAGATAGTCTCTTCAGTAAATGGTGCTGGGAAATTTGGTCAGCAAAAAAAAAAAAAAAAAAAAAAAAAAAAAAAAAAAAAGAAACTAGATCACTAACTTACACCATACACAAAAACAAACTCAAAATGGATAAAGGACTTAAATGTAAGACAGGAAACCATAAAAATCCTACAAGACTCCATAGGCAGCAAAATAGCAGACATATGTCATAGCAATAACTTTACTGACACAGCTCCTAGGCAATGGAAACTAAGGGGAAAATAAACAAGTGGGACTACATCAAGATAGAGCTTCTGCACAGCAAAAGAAACCGTCAACAAAACAACAAGAAAGCCCACTGCATGGGAGAACTATTTGCCAGTGCTATTTCAGATAAGGATTAATCTTTAATCAAAATTTACAGAGAACTCATACAACTTAACAAAAGAAAGATAAACATCCCAATCAAAAAAATGGGCAATGGACCTAAGTAGGCACTTTTCAAAAGAGGACATAACAGAAGGCCAAGAGACATATGAAAACATGCTCAAAGTCACTAATCATCTGAGAGATACAAATCAAAACAACAATGAGGTACCATCTCATACCTGTCAGAATGGCTATTATCAACAAATGACAAGTGTTGGTGAGGATGCAGAGAAAAAGGATCCCTCATGCACTGCTGGTGGGAATGCAGACTGGTACAGTCACTGTGGAAATCAGTATGGAGTTTCCTTAAAAATTTAGAAATGGACTTCCATTTGACCCAGGAACCCCCACTTCTAGGACTATATCCCAAGAAACTAGAAACACCAATCAGAAAGGATATATGTACCCCTATGTTCATAACAGCACAATTTACAATAGCCAAGATTTGGAAATAGCCTAAGTGCCCATTAGCAAATGAGTGGATGAAAAAACTGTGGTACATCTACACAATGGAATACTATGCCACTATAAAAAAGAATGAACTTTTACCATTTGCAACATCATGGATGGGACTGGAGAGCATTATTCTAAGTGAAATAAGCTAGTAGGAGAAAGATAAATATCACATGATCTCACTCATATGTGGGATATAATGATCAACACAATTTGATGAACAAAAATAGATCCAGAGACAAATGGCAGGGGAGGTAGGGAGGTTAGAGAGCAACCAAAGGACTTGTATGCATGCACATTAGCATAACCAACGGACACAGACACTGGGGTGGTGGAGGCTTGCCCAGGGTGGGAATGGTGGGGGGAGGGAAGATCAATTGGGGAAAAGAAGACATACATAAAACTTTAGACAATAAAAAACAAAACAAAAAAAACACACCACCACATTTGTATGCATGATATTTGGATGTGTATATGAAACCAGTATTGTACCTAGCGATCACTGCTATTCTAACTGAAGTTAACCAGAAACCAAACCAAGGGAAAGCTTCAGGTATAACTCACAAGGCAACACTTCTAATAAACCTTTTAAATTAAAACAAAACAAACCAAAAAACAAAACAGACCCAGAGGGAGGAAAATAATAACTTGAGTAAACACCAGTCCAATCTGAATGAAGAATGCATGTAACAAGCCAAGCACTGTTAGGTTGGAAGCCAGATCAGAAAGAAATGTGAATGCTACTGTCTTAGACTATGGACAGGCATCTGTGGTGAAAACTATCACAATAGTCTAGGTCAGGGGTGAGCAATCTTTTTCCGTAAAGGGCCAGACTATAAATATTTTAGGCTTTGTGGATGATATGGTCTCTTTATAACTACTTTACTCTGCCACTGGAGCAGGAGAGCAGCCATAGACAATACGAAAGGAATGAGTGTGCCTGTGTAATAAAACTTTACTTATAAAACAGGCAGTGGGCTAATTTGACCTCCATGCCATATTAGCTGACCTCTGACCTAAGGGAAGGGTAAAGAAAGCCAGAACAAGGCAAGAGCAGTGAGAATGAAAGGCAGAATGAACATAAGGATGCTAGAGAGAATAGATGGTGAGGAATCGTTAAACACACACACACACTGCTTCTGCCTTTGTGTTCTCCTCCAACTCTTGGTGGCCAGACTTGTCATCTTCATTTCCTCATATCTAATTCATCCTCAACCTATGTCCTGGCTAACTACTTACTGAAGCTACTTTTATCAAGCCACCAATCATTTCCTAACTGTCATGATCAAATGAATCCTGATTTATAGTGTCCTCTTCTTACCTCATGGTTTTTAGTCCTTCCTAAAACTCTTCAATCTTTAAAACACTCATTCCACAGTTTATTTCAGATTTAATTCTCAGGGTGCTAATCAATCACTCTGTTGGCCTTCCTTCAAAGGAGAAAAAAATCCTTTCATGATTTGGAAACTGTTTTCAAATTATGATCTCATCATATCAGGGATTTTTCTGTGGAAGTCCTTTTGCCCTGGGCTGTAGAGGTGTTCCTACAGAGTCACTGTATGAACTTCTGGAGGATGCACCGAGGGTTTCATTGCTTCAGAACCAGTTTTGTATGGTTTGGTTTTAGAAATCCCCATTTCAGAATGGGTAGTATCAGTCTGCATGGCACAGGACTTGAGTTTCAATTTCTCATAGAAGATTTAAAAATTTCTTTATATCTAGAAAAAGTAGATAGAAAAAAAAAATGGGTAGAATTCTTCTTGCCATCCTCTCACTGAGAGGGTATACCTTCCATATTCTTAGCTTTACTCACAGAACTCAATTCTGTTTTGTTTGGAACCAAAGTCATGTCTCCTGTCCCAGTGTGAGCTTTAAAACCCAGCCCCTGCATCCTAGCTCAAGAGCTGGCAAACCATGACCTGTTGCCTATTTTTGAGTTAAGGATGGTTTTTGTATTTTTAAATGCTGGGTAAAGAAATAAAAAGAATAATATTTCATGAAATATACATGAAAATTATATAAAATTCAAATTCTGGTATCCATAAGTAATACTTTTTGGAATACAGTCACTATCATTTATGCACATATGGTGCTACAAATGGCAGAGCTTAGTAATTATGACAGAGGCCATATGGTCTGCAAAGCCTAAAATGTTTACTATCTTGTTCTTTTTCTGAAAAAGTTTGCTGAATCTTGGCCTACCATCTGGGCCTATATTTAGTTAAAATCTTCTATAGGCTTCAATGGAAAAGGCATCCTTAGAGCTCAACTGACAAGCATGCACAGTGTATGAGACACTGTACTTCCTTCTTGTCTCTTTGTTCTCTTGGCTTCTGCAACATCACTTCTACTTTCCCTCTTTCATCTGCCTATTCCCTCTCATTTTCCTTTACTAGCACCCTTTCCACTGTCCCCAATGGTTGGCCCTTTCTAGCTCTCTTTTCTCCCTTAATCTGTATACGTTGCTAAGGCTGGAGCTTCTTAGAGCATAGATCACCTAGATTGTAATCATGGGGGTAATATTAAAACTGCAAGTTCCTGGGCCTGAATCCAGACCTACTGAATCAGAATCTCTGTATGTGAGAGCCCAGGAAACAGAATTTTTATACAGGTTCTCCAGGTTTATTTTTGTACATGAAAACTCAAATTTTGGACCTAAGTAATCCCCCTCATTCTCACCATTTAGCAATCAGTGATGTATTTGTGATGAAAAATTTTATTTCCAGCTCTGCCCTCTCTGCTAACTCTAGGTTCATATACGAGTTGTCTCTAGGCACCTCCATCTGAATCTCATAGACATAAACTCAACATGCACAAAAGATATTCTTACCAATCTACTCTTACTCCTGCTCTCTGTTTTAATTAATAGTACCACCTTTCACCCACAGCCAAGGTCAGAAACCTGGGATCATTTTTAATTCTTATCTTTCCTTTATTCTTTCTTATAAATACTAGTATGACTTGCCTGGATCCCATCCACTGTCCCCAGCCACTACCCTTTGTTCTGGCTCCACCTTCACATCTCCAGGACTATCACAGTCGACTTCTTACTGCAGATTGTCCTTACCTTTTCAAATCCACATTTCACAGTTATTTTTCTAAATGCAAATTTACTATCACTCACTTGGATTTCGGTCATATTGCACACAATACCAGGGGTCACTAGTACCTACAATACAAAGTTTTCTAACTGGTACCTCCACTCTTCTCATTATAGCCAGAGGATCTGATATATCACTCCCCTTTGGTGGCTTTCCAACATCAGCAGAATAAAGTTTCAGCTCTTCACATTTCAGATGAGGCCTGCCCTGCTCCAGCCACTGCCAACCTCTAACCTACCCTCTGGCCTTCCAAACCCCCCCTCCCCCTAAACAGTTTGTGCTTTCTTTTCTATAGGGGTTTCATTTGTCCAGGATGCCATTTCTTCCTTCACTGGCTCACCAAATTCCTCTGTCTTTCCCCTCTCCCCCAAAAGTTGGCCAGGGTCTTGTGAGATTTTCCTGAGTCCTCTAGGCAGAAGTGATCATCCTCTCCTGCAGGCCAACTCTGACCCTGTGTCAGCCTGTGTTTATTATTCAACTTTCCATGGACTTTGAGTAACTCTTTTTTTTATTTTTTTTATTTTTAATATATTTTACTAATTTTTTACAGAGAGGAAGAGAGAGCAGGACAGAGAGTTAGAAACATCGATGAGAGAGAATCATCGATCAGCCGCCTCTTGCACACTCCCCACTGGGGATGTGCCCGCAACCAAGGTATATGTCCTGACCGGAATTGAACCTGGGACCCTTCAGTCCGCAGGTCGGCGCTCTATCCGGTTTCTGCTTGAGTAACTCTTGCTAACTCTTTTATCCCCTAAGACTTAGCACAAAATAGGTTGCTTGGTAGATGTTCCTGAAGTGAAATGGGCCCAAATGAGATAAGGATGTCTATAGTTGGAACCTGTGTACCTAGAAGTACAAAGGTAAAAGGCCTCTATTAGAAAAAGTAGGAAAATCAGAAGAAGAAACAGTTCAAGATGGGAGGGGTGAGACAATGGTTTCTATAACAAACACATTGAGCTTGGGACTGTGGCAGAATATCCAGGTGGAGAAATCCAATGGAAAGTGGAAATACAATATGCAAATTCCAGGGAAAGATCAAGCAGGACTAGATTTATAGATTTGGGGGACTCTGAAGCTATAATGGCCAATTTAATAATCAGGCGAGTATATTAATGCAAGAGAAAAAGGCAAAAAACATCATGAGGCAAGAAGAAAAGATGCCAGAAAAAAAAAAAGTTGCTGAAGAAAAAGACTAAGTATAAGGAAAATGCAATGTTAGGAAAGCCAAGGAAAACAGTTCCAAGAAGGAAGGGGATTAAATTATCTAGGAATCACTGGGGATTATCTGGGTTGAAAATTACACTAAGGTAATTTTAGATGAAAGAAAAATGTTTATAGAGAGTTGAATTTTACTCTTAAGCATTTATAGCATTTATATGTAATTAAAACAACCTAAATGACAGTTTCCCCTGAGTTACAAAGTTAAAAAGTTCAAACATCAAACTCTCTTGGAGTTTTCCATTTACATATCCAGCATCAGAGACCACAGCACACCCATAGGGAGATCACGCAGCTCTCTGACTACAGTCAGAGCTATTCAGAATAGCAGAGAGGAAAACAAAGTCAAGATCAATAAAATCTGATCTACATTATACCTGAAATAGGACCCAACTGTCCCATTTTCCCTAGCCATGGGAGAGGTTCTGGGCCAGGCTCAAAGAGGGACATCATGAGGTTTGATTTCTTCTTGCTGTCAGCTTGGGAGTAGAGCATTCCATGCCATTCAGGACTAGGTGGAGAGAAGATGAAAAATCAGAAGAATATCAAGCCTGTGACTGTCAAGTTAAATAAGTCTAACCTGTGTTTTTCTCTTGAGTGGCATAAGCTTCAGCTTTGAAATCAGGTATATTACTTTTACTAAAGCCAAATCCTAAACCTGAAAATGCATACTGCTGCCCCCTAATATCACCATTCCTCTGGGACATGTATTTTTATTCAATTATTTAGATATGAACTCAAAAGCAGTTATTTGTTTATTTATTTTTAAGCCTCTCCTAAGGATATTTTTCCATTGATTTTTAGAGAGAGAGTGGAAGAGAGAAAGACGGAGAAATATCAATGTGAGAGAAATATATCGATTGGTTGCCTCCTGCATGTGCCCCGACCAGGGTCCCAGCCAGGGAAGAGCTTGCAACTGAGGTATGTGCCCTTGACTGGAATTGAACCTGGGACCCTTCAGTCAGCAGGTCAACACTCTATCCACTGAGCCAAACTGGCTAGGGCAAAGCAGTCTTAAAAGAGAAAACAATCACAAGGACAGGAGGCAGCTGCAGGCTTGGTGAGGAGTAAGGGCTGTGATCTATTGGTCTTTTCAGCTGCCTCCATGAGTCATTCACAGCAGCAATAACACAGAGAAGGCCTTGTAACAAAAGGCACAAAGCCATCACCCAGCTCTGCTCCCATTCACAAAGGACCCCAGGTGTTTCTCATTTTCAGAGCCAGCGCAAGTAAGTTTGGGTACCAAGAAATACAGCCAACCAATACCTAAAAAGAACTGCATGCTTTTTTTTTGTTCTAAATAATTTGAGCTCAAGCAGAAATGGAGCCATACTTCCTCTGATCTCATATCAGTCTATCCCAGGCAATGGCCACAAATGCTCAGTCACCTCTTCTTTCTAACAACAGATATTATAGAAAGGGAAGCAGGTAGCTTTGCAAATTTCAAGACTGCCATGAATATAGAAGTTATAAGGGCTTTCCTCTCAGGGGAGGAATACAGCAGAGTGGTTATAAGCCTGGACTCTGGAGTAAACATGCATAGGTAAGAATCCTTCCATTTACTAGCCATGTGACCTTGAGCAAGGTCCTTGACCTCTTATGCCTCAGTTTCTCATCTACAGAATGGGAATAATATCAATACCTCCTGTGTAGTGTTTGTGAGAGATTAAATATGTTAATGTATGTAAGGAGCATACAGGAGTGCTTGGCATATGGTAAATGTTCAATTAATTTTATCAGCATCTTTTTTCATTTAATTCTACCTCCTCATTTTGTAGCTGAGGAGTCTGTGAACACTGCATAATAGCAAGTTGGTAGATCCTAACAGCAAGTTGGTAGCCTTGTTATAACGGAATCTAGGTTCTCAGATAAAATAGAAGAAAACTTCTATAATCTAAAAGCATATCATTAAAAGGCTTTCTTACTTAATCTAGGGTTGGGGTGGGAAATGTCTGGCCCAAGGGCTGTGCAAGGCCCTCGAAATCATTTGGTCTGGCCCTGCCAAGGCTTGAGGAGTGAGTTAATGAAATGTTTGACCAAATATAGGCTAATTTTTAAGTTGATAATTTTGTATGGCTCTCGAATGATGTTATAAATATCCAAATGGCCCTTAGCAGAAAAAAGGTTCCCATCCCTGCTTTAGGGGATAATTAAACAATTTAGAAGGCGATGGTAGGTGGGGAGGGTATGGCACGGAGAGGAAAAAGGAGACAAGGACCTTTCTATTTTTTTCAGAAAAGTCTGGGAAATACTTCACTTTATTAATTGATTCTCCCTTCCAATCAACAAAAGGAAAACATTTCTTACCCTAGCTGAACTATTGCTACCATTCCTTCCACTTTTAGGCTGCCATGGAGCAGGACACAGAAGTTGGGAATTTTGCCTGCAATCTGATTAGCTGAATTTTCATCTTCATTATCATCAGTTATGCCAGTACCCACCTCGTCACCTTCTGTGAAAAGAAGAGGAAACAGGTCAGACTGAGATTTGCTACAAAAATCCCAAACCCCAATTATACTGTTGGCTATTTCTAGCCTTGGAAGGAAAGTAAATGGATTTGTAAAAGGAAAGCTCATATTCTGGTGTTCCTATGTCCATAAAAAAATCAGTTTTCACATGTTTTATGAATTCCATTTATATGAAACATCCAGAAGAGGCAACTCTATAGACAGAAAGGACACTATTGGTTACCGGAGGAAGATGAAGGGCTTAGGGGTTTTAAAATTCTGATTCTAAAATGAATTGTGGTGATGGTTGCACAATTCTGCAGCTATATTAAATGTACTGATTTGTATACTTTAAATGGGTGAAATGTATGGTATGTGAATTACATTTTAGTGAAACTGATACATGCAAAAATTAGCTTTCCACAACTTTTACTAGGATACTTAGCTAGGTGCTCTCTGGGAGTTTCAAGTACCTTCTAAACAGAACCACATAATCAGAGATAGTGAGAGCATTCTCAACTGATAGCCTTCAGGCAGCACATGGATGGGAGCCCCCCACAAGATGAAGAGTGTTACTTCATAAACTTCTTGATCTGACTCTCCAACACCAGGTTCTCTCATGCACTCTGCTGACAAATGAATCTTCCTACAATTAACTTCCCTTTGGAACTATCTGCCCACTCAATCTTATCAAAGACGTTTTAATTCAATAGGAAGAATTTGCCCAGTTTAGCTTGACATTCAAAAGCCCTTAAGACATGGCCCCATTCTGCCTTCCCACACTTTTCTTTCCACTGTTCCCCTACATAAACTCTTCATTTTGCCCACTTTGTTGGCAATTTATATGGACATGCAGAATCCCTGCCTCCTTTCCCGCCATCTCTAGACCTTAGAAGTAAGGAAAACTTGGTTATTAATATTAGTATCAAGAACAATAAGATAAATTACAAACAATAATCACTATAAGCCATCTTTGGGCACATTTCAAGATTCTGTCTGTGCATGTGTGATTGAGGGTTATAGAATACCCAATTTTACAACTGAGACAACCACCATCAACAGAATGTGATCATAACTCAGTGAGTAGAAACCTGACTGACTACATATGCTTCTTGGAGAAAGCTGATGAACATAACGTGGATGGTCAACCTAGAACAGAGAAAAGAAGTTTAAAGTGCTAGAGACTAACATTCTCCAGAGATGTTTAATTTGGGGGACATAACTTTACAGTTCTTGGAGAGCTTTATTTTGTAGGACTGGATTCTTCCATTTTATTCCATAGTATTTACATCTACTGAGCATCAATGGTAGAGCACAGGTGTAGTTTCTCTCCTTATGGAGCTGTATTTGACTCCGTATTTATCAGGCAACCTCTGAGAATCACTTTGGCTTCCTCGCCATCCTACCAGGAAAGGCAGAGCCTTGGATTAGGGACAAAGCATTCTCATTTCTAAAGAGGATCTCCACTGTAAATTAATAAAACAATACACAATAAATATGTGTCAATATGCTTTCCACAGTGTAAGGCTGCAGAGTTAGTTTTCTAGTAGAAGAGGCAATATTCCATTTTTTAAAAATTCAATCCAAACCAATAACTATTCCTTTCTCCAAAATTCTGCAAAATGGGTTACTCTATTATCTGACATTTAAGAATAATTTTAGACAATAAGATACTTCATTTGTATCACTGAACAGGAAGAGAACTCACCTTTGTTAAGTGCTATAGGTAGGACCAGATGTCTGGACAGAACTGGAGGACTGGAAATATCAGCTATATCAATAAATCCCACTATTTCCAAATCTGAAAAGGATAAGTCAACATAGAATTAATTAGTTCTATAGAAAAGTACACTATTTTCTATGTACTAGATTTCATAAACACAATATTTAGATATGGAATTCAAATATGATGAATAGAAAGGTTATTATAAGTCTTCTTATAATTCTGATATGAGGATGCTGCTACACCTTAGGCAGTGCATCCTCACTTCCAAAGTGTATAACTGATGATGACAGCATCCTCGTACCAGAATTTACATTTCTTTTCAACTATCTTGGATAGAGAGGAGTAAAAGTCAAAAGTTAGGAAAAAGTCAGGATAGCAGGAGAACTGAAAAGGACGTTTTAAAGAGTTACCTGTGTTAATGACTTTAGGGATAGGATCGATTTCCTCATCTACAACAAAAGGTTCTGGCCTGGGGAAGACTTGCACATCTGCCGTCAGGTGGCCACACTTGAGAACAGCATGGAAAGGCGTGTATGCCAGATCTATCAGTTTTCTAGAATATGATAATTAATTATTATAGGAAGCATGAGATGATACCTATAATTTTTTTCAAAATGCTAAGCTGTTTTCCCTTTGAGTTGACTCCAAAACGATGTGACTATTTTGAAACAGAACAAAACCTGACATTTTTGGTGAAGCAATTTCAATTCTGAAAAGTCCTAAGGACTGTTGATCTTTGAAATTGTTAAGTCTTTGTAAGGAAGTCAATATAGATTTAGTCATGTTTAATTCAAAAGGGAATAAACTTTTAAAAATCACTCCTACCAAGCATTTTATCTGAAAAATGTGAAACTTGGGGGAATTGAAATGACACAATTAGAAGTGAAAAAATACATATTATTGCTGCATATATCAAATTATAATGATAATAAGGCAAAAAAAGCTCTAAGTACATACTCACCCAAACATAGACTGAACATTTTTCAAGCATAGGGGGCCATCAATAGTAAAAATCTGCCCTTCGCCATTATTTAAATCTATGAGACGTTCAAGGCAATCCAAGGAGTCAGTGCTCTGAAGCTACAAAGCAAAACAGCTGAGTTGTTTAAAGTAGCACAAAATGCCAGATTATTAACAGCATTCAGTTTATACCCATCACAGTAACACAAGCAACAAATATAATGGAGATTAGTTTGAGGCAGAAGAGTAAGATGCTAGAGAAATTCCTTGGCAAGTAGAATATGGAAAACTGAGACAATATAATTAAGCAAGACCAAAAAATCTGAGCAACTTACAGCTAGCTAATGAATCACAAGGCTTTATCTTTCCTTACCAAGGACACTAAGGAGCAAATAGTTTACACATTACAGACTGTCCTGGGACAGAATGGCCTTGGTCAGGTCCCTCTTCAATGACGTTCTTGATGACATTTAAAAAAATGAAATGAACCAGAAAATAACCCCTAACTCCTCTTTATGCTCATTTTGATGAATCAATTAATTGAAGGGCACACCTGAGAAGCTAATGAATATTCTGTTAAGACCTTCCCCTGCGACCTTACCTAATGCAGGGAGGAGGAGGCAACCAGACACTGTCTGGTAACAATTTAACAATGTGAACAGAAAAACAGCTATAACAAATTGATTCAAAGTTACCAAAGAGGAAGTGTCATATAAAAAATGATACAGTAGAGCTATTTCATTCAGATGTAGTTTTGCAAAGATTCTCAAAGATGACCATGGTTGGTATTGACATAGTATCTTTCCTCCTAAGTATTTCTAACTCTTTGGTAAGTACCATTATCATCTACATTTTACAGATAAAAAACTGAGATGGAAATAGCTTTCCTGATGAAAATAGTATAACCAGAAAATAGAGTTTAATAAAATATACATTTACAAAAAAAATTAAAGCACACTTCTGTCAATATTTCTGGCGGCATGGACTTAAGAATTCCTAAATGATGGAAATATCCAACACTTAAAAGAATATTTCAGCATCTGAAGAATCTTGATGGGCAGTAGGATGGATAACAACTCTAACTATATTTTCTAAAATGGGGCAGTGCTTTCAACTTTCAAAAAGCATTTGAATTCTAGGGTCTTTTCAAAGATAACTGATCAGCCTCAGCTGAAACCAGTGAAGTTCAATGTGATCTGCAATATAATACTAAGGGGGTATACACACTAAAAAATAAACCTTTGTCCTAAACTACCGTATTTTTCGGACCATAAGACGCACTTTTTTCCCCCCAGAAGTGGGGGAAAAAGTCCCTGCGTCTTATGGTCCAAATATAGCCTACATATATACTTTATGCAGAAGTGGGGGGAAAAAGTCCCTGCGTCTTATGGTCCAAATATAGCCTACATATATACTTTAAAAAAAAAGTTTTTTTACTTGCCCGGCTCTGTGTGTTCTCTGTGTGCTTGCCCGACTCTAAAATGGTTCTAAATGCTGCTGTTTACTTTACAGGGTTGATTACATGTGTTTATGACTGTGATGTTGGGTTTTAATGCACATAAAATATTTTAGGACACTATTTGTTTCAGAATCTTTTTTTCTTCATTTCCCTTCTCTAAAAACTGGTGCATCTTATGGTCCGGAGCGTCTTATGGTCCGAAAAATACGGTATATCTAATCAAATTGGAAAGAACTTAGTAAAAAGCATTACCTCCTCTAAATTTGCCATACACATGATGTATAACTTAGATGGGAAGGGGAAAGGTAGTGGGAACCTGTTGCTCTCACTTCGTTGATTGTGTGTAGCTAGGGAATGCCGCAGCGAGCCTCTACCAATGCCAAGACAGCCATCTGTCACCAGAACAACCTGTTTGCAAAAAGTGAGAGGTTTATATATATAAAATAACATACTCATTTAAAGCAGCCACATTTAGTAATTTCATTTCTCCCTAATTGCATATATACTGAAAAATCCACCTCTGCTAAGATATAAGCAATTATGTGAACAGTGGTCGGCAAACTCATTAGTCAACAGAGCCAAATATCAACAGTATGATTGAAATTTCTTTTGAGAGCCACATTTTTAAAACATGTGAAGTACCAAGATTGGCACCTACTTCTAAAACCCAAGAATGCTTACTTCATAGAGGTCACTTGGAGCAATGTCATCTTTTGGGAAGATAGTCAATTGATTACAAAGTAATTTCCTCTTCTAGGTACCAATAATTGCTATTTAATGATTTACTTCTGCCACTAGTTTCTTTAGATACTCTATGATAATGAAATATTTCATGGAATGTCAAAATGAGACAGATTTTACTCAATAATAAAGACAGCCCAGCTATCTCAAAGGTTGGTTAAAAAAATTCCACATTTAAATAAATTCCACAGTAATTGATTATAAAAATAATCACTAATAACTTCCACCTCCAGTCAAGTGTTTTGAATTGTCTACACTAGGGGTGTCGAACTCAATCAGAGAAGGGGCCAAAATCTAAAATCCAGCCTAAATCGCGGGCCGAATGGTTTACTGAACAGTCATAAACTGTCATTGTGATGGAAACGCAGCGGAGTGCAGTGATGACAGCGCGGTGCGGGCCACATTGCAAGGCCTGGCGGGACGAATTTGGCCAGAGGGCCTTGTGTTTGACACATGTGGTCTACACCAAAACTCATCAAATAAGTTAAAGTGGATTCAGGCCCAGCCCTTGCCCTCAGGGTACAATACCTCTAATTCAGATTCTTCCTTTCTAAAAAGGAAGAAAAAACATTAAAAGGCAGAAGTCTTTCTGGTTCACAAATTCTGAGTTTCTTCTCTAAAACTACTGAAGACTATCATACAGAGGAGGAGACTTGACTTTGTGTGGTAGGGCACACAATATACAGATGAGGTATCATAGAATTGTACACTTGAAACCTATATAATTTTATTAACCAATGTCACCCAAATATATTTAATTAAAAAAATAAAACTACTGAAGAAACAGTAAATGAAACTGTGCTACCTGCTAGCTTCCAGTTCAGAAGACACTGACAATAAAACTTTATTTATTTAGATATTGTTAGGAAATTAGATATTCTGTATGTATGGATTTACCAAATAATGTTTATGAAATAAAGTGACAAACATTTTTATTTCTGAAAAGAAATTAATTAAAAGACATTTACTAGCTTTTTTATTTTTTAGCAATGGTCCATTAAAGTGATTTGATTTAACCTTTTAGCAGTAGCTCAGGGTCTTCATTAGCCCATTAGTTCATATTTTATAAAACAGGGTGGTTTTACAGCAAAAAACAAACAAACCATCAATTTTTTAAAAGTTGGGTATATTGAGATATAATTTACACGCAATAAAATTCACCCTTTTTAGTATACAGTTCTCAAAAATGCTTTTAGTGATGTAACCACTTCTGCAATCAAGATAAAGACCAGTTCCATCATTTCCCGTATTTCTTTGTCTGGCATTTAAGAAGAATAAGTCAATCCCTACCTTCCCCTTACCCACAGTGATGCCACTGACACTACTGAGGAATCCTTTGTTTGACCCTAAAATACAAATCATACGCTATGGCCCACTGCCTGATTTTGTAAATAAAGTTTTATTGGAACACAGCATGCCCATATATTTACTTATTACCTATGGCTGCTTTCACGCTATGATAGTGAAGTTGAGGAGTTGCCACAGACACCTGCAAAGCCTAATACAGGAAAAGTTTGCTGACTTTTGTTGCAGACTACAGTATTATGGTTTTTCTCTTAGCACCTTTTTTCTTCTTAAAATATGCTACTATTTCTTAAAGCACCTGTGTACAGCAAACTTCCAATTCTCTTTTTCAGCTACTATTCTGCTCTCATTTGATGCTAATATGGACCTACTATAGATTCTAAGGGCAACTGATTTTCTGACATTCATATTCCTCACTTTTTAGATAACAGATAGTTAAGATGGTGAAAAGTTGGCTGAGTAAATGCTACATTGAGATAACAAAGTTAAGATGACATTGTACTGATGTTTAAAATTCTATCACTTAAAAAATTAAAATTACCCCTTTCAGAGAGTGTTCTAAAATTCCACTGTGGGCCCTTTGTATTTTACACAAATAATACTAGTTTTCAAGAAGTCAATTTACTAGGAGGATGCTTTCCTTAAGGCACAATTGTGCTCCTTTCTGAGCATATTAGTGTTGATTAGCGCCTTCTTTTAAAAAGACAACTAGCATGTAGCATAGTTTGTAGAAATTACATTGCATGCTGTTTTAGAGCTTAAAGAAAATCAAAGCACCTCAGTGGTTAATGTTTTTAACTTAGAGCAATGAAAAATAATTGATAATTACCTGGCAGGGAATTGCACCACCCCATTCTTGCTGAACAATGTTGCAAACACCAACTAATGCAGACTCCAAGCAGGTTTTATCATAATCATCCATATTACTTAATGCTTCCTAATTGAATAGAAGATAAAATTGCTCATTTTAATTTGTTATCAGAAAACAACATAGACTGTTAAGGACACTGTTTCTAGAGTCACAAAGCATAGGTCCTTAAAAACAGTAATCAGACTTCCTCAGCTACAAAGGACAATGAACAGAGGTCCCTTTCATTCTGTCCTCTTTGTCAGGTGAGAGTGAACAGCCCACCAAGTTCATATCTTTCTAAGTGGACCTTGAAGGAAATAATTAAAATGAAGCACTTTTAAATACATTACAAAAATGCCAACATTTATTGAGAACTATATCCTAAATATCACTCTAGGCACTTTACATGCATTTACTTATTATAACACCCTATCCATTTTTTAAAAAAAGAATAATTTATTTATTTCTAGAGAGAGAAGGAGAGAGAGAAACATCAATGTGAGAGAGCAACATCGATAGGCTGCCTCCTGCATGCTCCCCATCGGGGATTAAGTCTGTAACATGGGCATGTGCCCTTGATCAGGAATCTAACTGGCAACTTCCTAGTGACTGGGATGACTCCCAACAAACTGACCTACACTGGCCAGGGCTTAACCTGTTTTTTAAAATGAGGAAACTAAGGTACAGAATTAGGTAACTTTCCCAGGTCTCATACCTAGAAGTGTCAGAGTCTAGATCTGAATCCAGTCAGTCTGACTCCAGAACTGTACCATCCACATAAGAGTTCTCTAACTTTCAGAACTGCTGGACATCCAAAATCCTTAGTTTACTCACTTATAAGAAATCCAGTGCAATTAAAAAAAAAAAAAAAAAGCTTTTGAGTCACTTAGAAAAAGTCAGATAAAAAATGATTTAACAAAATTTTATTACTTACACTTTAAAAATCAAACTACACAGATATTGCCTAGCAATTATTAAACTATTCAATTTAATTTCACAAACACATATTGGCTGTTCACTATGGGTAAGGCACTGTGCTAGGCTTTGTTAGGGAATATTAACGTTAGGGAATGGGCCATTACATCTTGAGAACTCCAGGAAACTAAGAGAAGAAAATAAGGCAACAACTCACAGCTCTAACTCATAACCTTACCAAAGACATAAAACCTACTGGTTGTGAATCCTTGTTTTACAGCTATACTTAGATATTATACCCATAGACTTATCATTCAATAATTCCAAGTTTTAAATATTCAGTACAATATGATAACACTTTTTGCTCCCTATCAATTTGATAAACAATTGATACATACAATAACTCATTCCTTTTCATACCTGTAGGGTGTTATAATCCCTTGTGAAGGGAACCATCAGCTCCCAGAGTGATGAAAAAACCACCAGGGCTGTAAATTCAAGCTTGTAATTTGTGGCCATGTGCTCAAACAGCATCGTCAAACCGTGGGCTGCTAGGTGCTTGCGCTGATATTCCTCAGACCCCTCCACAGTCACAGGTCGGGTCATGGAAAGGGATACGTCCATCACCACCACTGTTGGCATGATGAAAATGAGCCCAGCGTTCCCAATCAGAACGCAGACAGACAGCTATAAACAGAAAAATGCTGTAGAAAACAAATATGGTTAGATTATACGTCATGGAGAGTACAAGGTCTTTTATCCCCCCACCACAATTTTTAACCAAATTTCAAGAAATGAGTGGAGGCAAACTCCATTTAAGTTGAGATGAGGGCAAATCTAGAGAATTTAGTGGGAGGGAAGCAAGCAAGCAATCACCCACTAAATGGCTATAAATCAAGAATGGCCTTAAGTATTTCTATTAAAAACACACACAAACACATTAAATTCAGGTAGTTTTGGACTTTCACAGTTCCAAATTTTATTAAACTTAATATAATAAACACTCCTACATCCCCTCTCCAACACTTAATTTATTAAAGAATATTTCTATCTGTCACATTGCGGCACTTTTTGACAACCAACCAGTCTTTTTGGGCACCATCACTATCTTAATAGATACAACAGTACAGTGCAAATGTTTCATTATCTTGTTACTTGGTGTCACCCCCATCTTTTAATTAAAATGAATGTAAAATATAGAAATGAAAGGACTACCCCTAACCGTTTTGGCTCAGTGGATAGAGTGTCAGCCTGTGGACTGAAAGGTCCCAGGTTCGATTCCGGTCAAGGGTTGCGGGCACATCCCCGGTAGGGGGTGTGCAACAGGCAGCTGGTTGATGTTTCTCTCTCGTCGGCGTTTCTAGCTCTCTATCTCTCTCCCTTCCTCTCTGTAAAAAATCAATAAAAAAAAAAAAAATAGACAAAGCTGGAAATCATTAAGCATGACAAAAGCAAGACTATTAGCCTCAGTAGTATTCACTGAATGTAAACAGACAACAAAGCTTTAACCGGGAAGAAAAAGAACAAAGGTAAAGAGTATGTACGACAGCTGGCATTATTTCGTGAAACTGTGTATTAGTCAAAACGTAGAAGAAATGGAAAAAACAAAGAGTTCTTTAAATTTATGGATTGAGCCGAGATCTGTTTTGCTCAGTGGATAGAGTGTTGGCTTGGGGACTGAAAGGTCCCAGGTTCGATTCGGGTCAAGGGCATGTACCTTGGTTGTGGGCACATCAGTTGGGGGTGTGCAAGAGGCAGCTGATCCATGACTCTCTCTCATTGATGTTTCTAACTCTCTATCTCTCTCCCTTCCTCTCTGTACAAAATCAAAAAAATATATTAAACAACAAGGACAACTTACTACTAAAAAAAAATAAAAAAATAAAAAAATAAATTTATGGATTGAGAATTAGCACAAAGAAAACATGTCTGGTCTCAAAAACAAAGAAAAAAGGTCACAGATACACAGACCTGCTCTTGGGAACACAGCTTGCTATTATTAAGCAAACTACAGCCTAATGACACAATAAAATATATAAATAAATGACACATGTAGATATCAGAAATATTTATATAAAGTATTAATAACTGAGAAAAGCAGGTCACAGGATCATATGTATACACTGATTACAACTTCATAACAATCATATTGAATATATACAATTAGGAAAGAATCGGAATGGACATAAACAGGTTAGACACTTAATGTTCACTAATTTCTTTTTTGGAGCTTACTTCAAAACACCTAACAGTGGCCAGACTGCTTGTTTTGGTACAATCTCCAACTGCAAATGTGTGATATTTTAAAAGTCCATGTATAAATAGGCTGCAAGGGGTAGGGAGGCTGGCATGGACTCAGAATATATTAGTTCATGGAAACAAAGTTAAAAATGAGGGCCAGGGACTGAGTCAGGTTGGAAAAACCTCTTTAGCACATAATGAGCGGCCTCAGATACACTTCAAATACAATAATGCCTCTGTATCCAATATCAATAAAGTCTAAACTAGAGATATAAAGTACATTTCCAGACTTTAGAATTCTAAAATATTTAACCATTTTGATAGAAAAAATTAAATTGTGTATTCCTCTTAAATACTGTGCTAAACATATAATTCACGTCTTATGATGACTTGACATCACCACTCTAAACACCAACAATTGCCCAAACAATTGCCACCCTGATGTTTTACTTATAATAGCATTCCCCCAAGTGTGTTATGCAGAACACTGTTCTGGAAGAGTCTTTCAAGAAAAATGAGTTCAGGCCTTATTACAGAAGCTGAGCCCTACAGCAAAGAATCCAATTTAGCCGAAACCAGTTTGGCTCAGTGGACAGAGCATTGGCCTGCGGACTGAAAGGCCCCGGGTTTGATTCCGGTCAAGGGCATGTACATTGATTGTGGGCACATTCCCAGTGGGGGGTGTGCAGGAGGCGGCTGTTGGATGTTTCTCTCTCATCGATGTTTCTAGCTCTCTGTCCCTCTCCCTTCCTCTCTGTAAAAAAAAATCATTAAAATATATTTAAAAACAAAACAAAACAAAAAACCCCCTCAGTGTTTCTGAAGGAGGGTTCACCCGAGCAGTTTAAGGCAGTTTAGATAAAGAGAAAATCCCTGCCCTCCACAGTCCGGCATTGCTGTGAGAGCCTGATGGCTTCCTTTCGTGGGTGAGTCTCACCTGCAAGTTCCCACCCCAGCCCCACACCTGCCCCCAAAGCAGTGCTTGCACACAACGCGCCGGACAAGCAGGGGTCTCCTGAAGCACAGTCTACTGATAACAGACCCTAGCCGCCAATCCGGCCTAGTGCCAGGCCTCCATCAGTGCACATTTATAATGCTCCCCTTAAGGTGACAACCTGCTTATTTATAAAGAATTGATTCTCGGCAGTTTAGCTCTCAGGCGCCCAGGCCTGAGCCGAGGTCCGAGATCCTGGGGTTTGTGCAGAGGAGGCGACGCGGAAAGGGGGAGGCGGGGGGCAGGGCCCCGGAACCGGCGCCGCAGAGACCGCGCGGAGCGGCGGCCCGAGCAGCGGGAAAGCCGGGCGCTGGCCCCGCATAGTTCCCCACCCCTAACCCCCTGCTCCTACAGGTCCTACAGGCGATGGAGACACCCCCGCAGCCGCGGCCTCCCCCACTCACCCGGCGCCCCACGCCGGCGCAGTCCGGCCGCATAAAGCTTCCGCCCGCGCGCCGCAGCCGGAACTATAGTGGTCGCGCGACACAGGGAACCCGGAGCGGGACCGTGCGCGGGCAGGGGGCGGGGCTTCGGGGGACCGTGCGCGGGCCGGGGGCGGGGCTTCGGGGGACCGTGCGCGGGCCGGGGGCGGGGCTTCGGGGGCCGCGCGGCCAGGCGCCCGCTCCGAGGCCGCCAGGGGGCGCTTTCTCCTCAGCGCGGCCCTCTGCCCTCGGTGCTGCATGTGTAACCCCTCGCCTCACAAAACTCCAGTTTCGCTGAGGCCGAGCTGTGTCCGCCCCTTCCCTCCCTCCCTGTCCATTCTCGGGCTCTTCCCCCATTTACCTGTGGGCTCTGGCCCCCCCTCCCCTGGTTCCTGAAACTCTGTGATCCCCTCACACTGTGTCTCCTCCAACCCAGCCCCCTCTGACACCTGCCCCTCTTCTCCGTCCCTCGTCAGACTCCTCCCCTCAGGTTCTCTGAACTAGGGGACCGCATCCTCCTCACACCCCTTTTAAACTGTAACTGCTGCCGGGGGAGTGCGCATTACTGAGCGCGCTGGGCATTTTTCTTAGCTGACCTGAGCCGATTTGCGTGGCAAGACTTCTCCTTTTGTCTCCCCAGCATGTGGCTCTCTTTATCCCCAACCCCTTCTTTCAGGTAAGCAGAGAGCTCAGAATTCCTAATTATTTCCCTAAGCGCAGTTTCCCAAACTTTCGACATATGTGTACCCCTTCTATAATTTTCGTAACACTGAGTACCTCTCGTACTCATGAGAACGCAGAATTAGGCGCAGCTAAGCACGGTGCAGTGCATATCCCTACCAAACTCCGGTGCAACATACCCCCACCGAACTCTTCCCGTACCCCTGGGGATACCCGTACCACACTTTGGAAACCACTGCCCTTAGGGAAGGGATGTGGCCAAGAACTTGTGGGCCAAGGAATGGTCTTGCTCCCCATAATGCAATGATGACTCAGCCATCAGGCTGCCGTTCTGGTAGTTTCCGCGCAGATCCGTGGACTAATTTGTTATCTTCATCCTAAAGCTTAAATTTTCTGGTTTGCTGATGGGTGGGGAGGTCTTGGTGACCTAGTGCTTCTGTATACAGACTTTGGGGAGACTAGGGAAATCAAGGGCAATGTATGAAATCCTATAGAATAAAAGAGCAATATGCAAATGGATTGTTACTCCAGCATACAAGGTGGCCAGCAGGGGAGGGATCAGGCCTGCAAGGGAGGGGAGTTGGGGCAATCAAGCCTGCAGGGGAGGGCAGTTAGTGTAAGGTGACCAGACTTCCCGCTTTTGGCAGGACAGTCCCGATTTTTGATGAGGGACAAATTGTTAAAAATCGGGACTGTCCCGCCAAAAGCGGGACATCTGGTCACCTTAAGTTAGGGGTGACCAGGCCAGCAGAGAAGGAAATTGGGGGTGACTGGGCCTGCAGGGGAGGGGAGTTGGGAGGGGGGAACCCAGGCCTACAGGGGAGAGCAGTTGGGGGGACCAGGCCTGCAGGGGCAATCGGGCTGGTAGGGGAAGTTAGGCGTCAATCAGGCTGGCAGGGAAGTGGTTAGGGGGTGAGCAGGCTGGCAGGCTGGCGAGCAGTTGGGAGCCAGCAGTCCTGGATTGTGAGTCAGACATCCCTTGAGGGGTCCCAGTTTGGAGAGGGTGCAGGCTAGGCTGAGGGACACTCACTCCCCCCCCCAAGCATGAATTTCGTGCACCAGGCGTCTTGTCTGACAATAAAAGGTAACACTACCAAGAGGACTGACTGCATCACTTAGGGCAACTAGTGAGTGCTTTTGCTTTTAAAAAAATTAGTAGAACCTCATTAAAATCAGAAGGTTGTTCAGTGAATATAAAATCAGAGAACATCAGCACAAAAAGAAGGCCTTATCATTTTTTAATTTTTTAAATATGTTTTTTTTTTATTGATTTTAGAGAGAGGAGAGATAGCAACATCCATGATAAGAGAGAATCATCAATCGGCTGTGTCCTGTACACCCCCTGTTGGCGATCAAGCTGCCACCCAGGCATGTGCCCCAACTGGGAATCCAAAGTGATGGCTGGCCTGGCTGGAAGATAGATCTTTCAAGCCTTAGCTGGCTAATGCATTTTCTCTCCCCCCCCCCCCCCCCCGATGAGACCCTCATCATTTTGCATATTTTTGCACATACATTAAAGGAAATCAAGAAACAACTTCTTTACAAAATCTATCATTCCTCCCCCCCTCCCCCTTTATTTTTCTGCTTTGAAACAATGGGCATTGCCCCAGAAGCTTTGAAAGGCAGAGTGGTTTGGTCTTCAGTCTGGCAGAGTAGAGGTTAGTGACAGAAATACCAGCCTGCTTACTGTGCCAGGTACTGAGCTCAAGGGAGGCTCATATATTTAATCCTTCTAGGGCCCGTATTGAAAATGTGGACTTCCAGGCCATGCTGACTGAATTGGAATTCATAATTTGGTGCCTGGAATCTTTATTAAGTCCCGAGATGATTTTTCATCCAGAGAGGTGAAGGGTAAGGAATGAGTAAGCAAAGAAAAGGGGAAGGAAGAGTATGGGGGGAAGCAGTAAGCCCATTTTCCTTTTCTGTTTTTCCCTTTCACTTTCCTATACTATCCTTTGCCCCGTGTCTTCCTTCCTGCCTCCTCTAGCTAGACCTTGACCACTCCCAAATCATACTTCCAAGTTCTAGGCTGTCCCCTTCCTCCATCCCTAAACCACACTCCACTCTTTTCACCAAAATGGATGTCTAAAAAAATAGTTGTGACACTTCTCTCTTCTTAAAATATTTTGTTATTGGAAAATTTCAAACATAGACACAAATAGGGGAAATAGCATAATAAATCCTCATGTACCCTTCACTCAGCTTTTACTGTCAACTCAATTCTCAATCTTATTTCATTTATACCTCTACCCACTTTCTCCAACATATTATTTTGATACAGATTCTAGATCAGATAATATTTTGTCCATAAATACTTCAGTATGTAGCTCTAAAAGACAAGGGCTTATTTTTTAACTAATAAACTTTATTTTTTTAGAGCATTTTTAGGTTCACATCAAAATGGAGTGGAAAGTACAGAGAGTTCCATATAATACACACACACACACACACACACACACACACACACACACACACATACAGCCTTCTGCACTATCAACATCTCATTCCAGAGTGATATACTTGTTATAATCCATGAACCTACATTGACACATTATAACCCAAAGTCCCTGGTTTACCTTAGGGTTCACACTTGGTGCTATACATTCTATAGATTTGACAAATTTATGATGACATGTATCCACCATTATAGAATTATACCAGAATAGTTTCACTGCTCTAAAAATCCTTTGTACTCTGCCTTTTTATCCCTCCCTCTCCCCTGACTTCTGACAACCACAGATCTTTTTATTGTCTCCATAGTTTTGCCTTTTTCAGAATGTCATATATTGATAGTTGGAATCATACAGTGTGTAACCTTTTGAGACTGGCATTTTTTGCTTAGTAATATGCATTTAAGTTTCCTCCACATCTGCTCATGGCTTGATAGCTCATTTGTTTTTAGTACTAAATTATTCCACCTTCTGAATTGGGTTCCTTTTTCCATCTTTCTGGACCAGACTGAGAAGGTGTTACATAGTTTGTTCAAGAAGGAAAGTAACTGGATCTGATGCTTCCTGCAGGAGTCTAAGGGCAAGGAGGTAACTCACATAGGTCAGCCCCTCTACCCAGGCTCCCAACATTCAGAGTGACTTCAGGACACTCAGAGATGAAGAGAGCTCTTCCACAGTGGGTGGGCACCTCTGTGTGCTCTGCAGAGGAAGCTGGGAACCTCCTCACTGTCATAGGCCAGTGGGGGTGGGGGCTCTCAGGGATTACCTGCTCTTTCCAGTGAAAGTAATCAAAGCGGCATGCGATGCATGTACCTTGGGGGAAACTGGGCGGGGAGAAAGGAGTAACCAATAAGTATTAGGCAGGGTTAGTTGAAAGATTGAAAAGGCTGCCAGGTCCATGCGTAGGATCATGAGACAACCCAATTGCCTCACTTCACTCCCACTTCATTCACCCCCAGCCCTGAGTTGGAGAGACACAACTCCTGAGGTATCTTGGGATGTTCCGGTCTGCTCAAGGGAGATCTGCCAGTGCCCTCTTCCCCAAGATTGTCCTTAGGCCTAATAACATATTTTGCATGTGTGAAATGCTTTAAAGCTTTATAAAGTATCTTCCTCGCATTTCTTCATTTTTTAAAAATAGACTATTTCAGCTAGAATTTGGAAACAGCCTAGGTGCCTGTCAGCAGATGATTGGATCAAAAAACTATGGTACATCTACACAATGGAATACTATGCTGCCATAAAAAAGAAGGAATTCTCATCATTTGCAGCAACCTGGATGGAATTGGAGAACATCATGCTGAGTGAAATAAGCCAGTCAATGAAAGAGAAACACCACATGACCTCACTCATTTGTGGATAATAAAGAACATTATAAACTGATGAACCAAAAGATAGATATAGAGACAGTAAAGCAACAAGCAGACTGTCAAATTACAGCAGGGAGGGTAGGGAGATCTGGGGGAGATAATAGATCAATCGAAGGACTTGTATACATGCATATAAGTACAACCAATGGACACAAAACTCCGGGGAGGGAGGGTATGTATGGGATGGGGGGGGGGGCAATGTTAAAATATGTACACAGATAATAATTTAATTTAAAAAATGTAAAAAAAAAAAAATAGACTATTTCTACCCTGGCTGGTGTGGCTCAGTTGACTGAGTGTTGTCCCATGACAGACAGATTGCCAGTTTGATTCCCAGTCAGGGCACATACCCAGGTTGTGTGTTCCATCCCTGAGTGGGGTGTGCACGGGAGGCAACTGATCCGTATTTCTCACATTGATCTCTCTCTCTCTCTCTCTCTCTCTCTCTCTCAATAAAAATATATCTTTAACAAAAATAATCTATTTTTAGAGCAGTTTTAGGTTCACAGCAAAATTGAGCCGATATTCCCTCATTTAAAATTATGATTCTCACATCTATCCTACAAATAGGTGAGTGGCTATTATTACCTCTACATTTACATTTAGATTACATTTAGAATCACACAGTAGCAAATGGAGCTGTTGCTAACTGAGGTCTTTTGATTTCTTTAGCCCCAGGTACTTTCTCTTGGTTTTTACAGATCGAATTCTGAATCTTTCCTTCCCATAAGCTTAGAAATCCCAGACCACCTCTCATTCCCAGAAGTTAGAAGCAAGTTTGAGAAGTTCCCTGAGCTTCCCCCTCCACTGCAGAGGCCCAAGCAAGCCCATCTGGGTCCCTGATGGAAGGGGCACCCTCTTAGTCTCTGGCAGGGGCACCGAGACCCAGAACTTGTATAAGGCCCTGATAAGCTTCTTAGAAGGGGTATTAGCGGGGATTGGATATTCTTCCCCTGAGATGCCCTTCACTCCCGACCTGTCTTCAGCTAGGATTCCATAAGAGAGCAGGGGACAAGAGAATGAGGTAGTCCCTGCTGTCTAGCTTCAGATCCACTCTCTGAGATCCTGGATTTTGACAAGTTTCCAGAAGTGAGAAGACACCCAGATGTCCAGGTTTGAAGGTAGGTGATTAAGTAGTACAGTGCCGGCTCAACTCTGTTATATAACACAGGCATACCAGAAAGAGAGAGACCCTCCAAAGTTTCTTTAGGAGATTCAAAGCGTTGAATTTATGGTAAGGGACAGGGTTGACAGGGAGATGGTGGAAAGTTATAGGAATGAAGAACAAAGATGGAGAAACACTAATTTTGTAATTCTTTGTTTGCCCCTCTTGTGCTCTTTAAGACAATTGCATTTGCATCTCTAGTGTGATCTGCTGGAAAGACTGGGGTATAGAAGCCTCCTTTGACTGCTACTCACTAGCTGTGTGACACCGAGCAAGTCACATCTCTCTGGACCTCAGTTTCTTTCTTCTTTTTTAAATTGATTTGAGAGAAAGAAACATTGATTTGTTGTTCAACTTATTTATGCATTCTTTGATTGATTCTTTTATGTGCTCTAATCAGGGATGGAACTCACATCTAATCAACTGAGCAACCAGGTCAGGGCTGGACCTCAGTTTCCCCATGTCTCAAATGGAGGGTTACACTAAACTGTGTTAGTAATGTCTTCTACCTTTAACCACCTAAGATTTTATGGGATACTCATCTCCCATATGCAAAACTGATAATTTCTAGGCACTATTTTGTAATAATCTGAGGATATTGATTGGAGATTTAACAAATATTTACTTGGGCTGGGTCTCAGTGCCCTTGATAAACTGAGGATTCTCTGAGGGCCTTTCATGTTCTTTCCTCCTGTGTCCTTATGTAAAATAGCCCTTATGTAGCATTTGATTCTGCCAGTATACAGTGCTTTTCACTGATCTTATGTTTACTCTCCCAAGGAAATTAAACCAAATACTAGTGGTTACAGAGACCCTGGGCCCAGCCCTTTGGTAGATACAAAGGTTGTTAGCCAATCAGTGGCAATGATGAGCAATGGTGTGGCTGCCCCCTCCGCACTTCACCCTATGGTATAGGTATTGTTACTATTTACATAGCTAGATATTATTATTACTACTGTCATTTATGCTTTATTAAATTAAATAATTTAAATTTAAAAGATACTATCTATATAATAAAAAGCTAACTGGTTAAACTGAACAGTGAGTTATACTGACCCCTAGCCTTTAAGTTTCCTTTCTCTAGATGTCCTTCCAGAGATAATTTTTGCAATATATATATATATATATATATATATATATATATATATATATATATATATATATATATTATGGAGGCTCAGCTTATCCAGGGTGACACAGATTCCCACCAGCAGAGCTGGGAATCCAGGCCTTTGACTTCACTCTAAATATTCCTTGTACCACTTTACACTGTCTGAGAACCTTCATGACATTTTATTTTCTTTTTTTAATCTTTATTGTTGAAAGCAACATGACACTAACTTTTAAGCTTTATCCTCTCTGGATGATATGGTGGAATTGTTTTAAGTAAGTCTGAAAAAACAACAACACACACATGCAGAGTTGTCACTGTCTTCTATTGCTGCCTCTTTTTGTCCAGAGCTTAAAACCATGTCTTTTTACTTTCCTTGTGCCTTTAATAAGGTGAGATCTGTGGCCTGGGGCACGAACCACATATGAGCTCCCAGCAATTCAGGACTAAGGAGTGCTGGCAGGTCTTGGGTGGACTCAGCCCAGGAACCAGCTCAGGCTGCTGGCATGCCTCCATGACACAGAGGGCCTCTAGATACTCTTCCCCTGAGCAGGCATTGCCCCCTGAGCAGGCGGCAGAGATACTTTTGTTCTAACAGAGACAACTATCTTCTACCACAATGGCTCCTGAATGAATTGTTACTCTTTCCAGATGAGGGTTTGGTGGACCCCAACATTCCTCTTAGGGACAGATAATCTCTTTTATTTAATTCCCCCCCTCTCTCTAGGTTTGTGGATATCTCTTAGCTGGGCTTCATGGAGAAATCTTCCCTGATCACCAACCTGAATCCCAGAACAACCCTCCTCTTTCAGTGAAGAGAATGAGAGGCCTTCTGTAACCTGGAATAACAAGCCATCATGGGGAAACTGATCAGGATGGGGACGCAGGAAAGGCGGTTACTCCTGCCAAAACGGCTTCAGTGGAGTCGCTTCCTCTTCCTTCTGGGAATGTTGATCATTGGTTCCACTTACCAGCACCTGGGGAGCCCTCTGGGCCTCCCCTCCCACTACCCTGTCAAACTGGCCAGCCGGGACCTTCCCAACAGTGAGATGATGACGGTGAGCAGTGAACCTCCAAGGGCTAGTTCTGAACTGGAGGGTGAGACCCTGGAGCCCCACGGCACAGTGGGCAAGGAAGAATCAACACCTGGCAGAACAATGGAGAACACTCTCAATACACCCAGAAGAATAGCCAACATCTCTCCAACAGTGCCTAAGAATAGCTACAGCCCAACTGCAGCACGCCCAGAAAGAACGAAGGAAAGCACCCCAACCAGACCAAATGGAGTACTGACTCACTACACCCCAACTTCAAGCATATCAACCATAAAGAGTTATTCCCTAGCAACACCCAAGGGAGAAATGAAGCAGTTTCACCCAACTCAAGCAAGGGGAAAGGTAAAAAAATACATCCAATCCCCACAGGCCCCATCCACATTCCTGGCAATGACAAGAAGCCATGGGATCACGCCCAGAACAACAGTGAAAGACACTGAAACTGTGGCAACCTACAAGATATTGGAGACCAGCCCCTCCAAAGGAATAGTGGAGGAAACCACCCCAACTGCTAAGAGCATAACTGATAATACTCCAGCTTCATTGAAAAATTACACAGAAACAAACATCTTGTCTTCTCCTAGGACAACAGTGGATAAGAACACCCTGACTACCCCCAGAAGAGTGGACAATAACAGCTCAACCCATCCACGGAGGTTAGTGGGAAAGAACAACCTGACGACTTTCCAGGGAATAGTTTTAGAGCACACTGCAGCCACCTCTGATGGGACAATTAGCACCAGGGTTAGGAATCCCTCGACCAGAACCAGTACACCAACCGCTGAATTATCCTTAGCCACCTTCTGGGGGCTGGTGAAGAAACCTCCGACAGCACCAAGCACCTCAGCAACCCTCAGCATCAGGGCAAATCCGGCCACCCAGGTTCGTCACTATGTGGAGCCAGCTCCAGCCTTGCCCACTACCCCCTCCCCCAGACTGACAATGGCCCCGCTCTCAGAGGCACCCAGTCCCAGTCCCTCAGCGCCGCACCCCAGCTGGCGAAACAACCCTCATGGCGAGTACCCCCCAGACCTGTTCAGCGTGGAGGAGCGGAGGCAGGGCTGGGTAGTCCTGCACATCTTTGGCATGATGTACGTGTTTGTGGCCTTGGCCGTCGTGTGCGATGAGTACTTTGTCCCAGCCCTGGGTGTCATCACAGACAAGCTGCAAATCTCTGAGGATGTGGCAGGTGCCACGTTCATGGCTGCTGGAGGCTCTGCCCCCGAGCTCTTCACCTCCCTCATGGGCGTCTTCATCTCCTACAGCAATGTGGGCATCGGCACAATTGTGGGCTCTGCTGTGTTCAACATCCTCTTTGTCATCGGCACCTGTAGCCTGTTCTCCCGGGAGATCCTCCACCTCACTTGGTGGCCCTTGTTCCGGGACGTCTCCTTCTACATCCTTGACCTGATGATGCTCATTCTCTTCTTCCTGGACAGCCTCATTGTCTGGTGGGAGAGTGTGATGCTGCTGCTGGCCTATGCCTCCTATGTGTTCACCATGAAGTGGAACAAGAAGCTTGAGCTCTGGGTGAAGGAGCGGCTCAGCAGGAGGCCAGTGGCCAAGGTCGTGGCCCTGGAGGACTTCAGCAAGGTAAGAACAGGGTAGCTCAGGTTTTTCTAGCCACTTTGGGGCAAATGGATAAGCAAAGACCAGGACTAAAAAATGGAAAGTGCTGGGTCAGACTTCAAGAGACGGGTGCTCTGGTTCCCTTGCTATTCATTCAACTTTTAGAGGCCTGTTCTCTGCCAAGCACTATTTTGGGGTCTTTGTCTAGACAGTGACCTTGGTTCACCCCCACCAAATCATCCTATAAAATGGTTATTATTATGAGCCCCCCCCCCCCCATTGGCAGGAGAAGGAACTGAGGCCTAATGAAATCAAACCACTTGTTCAATGCCGCACAGCAAATAGGGGGTGGAGTCAGAATTTGAACCAGGTTGGTCTGGCTGGATCTTTGGAAATTATATTTGAGCCGGGCTTTGGAAAATGTCCAAGGAGATATCAGGCAGGGAAAAATGATAATCGCTTCCATGTGCATGGTGTTTAGGGTTTATCTAGTACCCTCACTTTCATTTAATCTTATTTGTTCACATTCCAGACTTGGAGGGAACGGTGTCTTGGATGGGGTCCAAGAAAGAAGTGGGGAAGACTGTTTTGGCTTTGTTTTGTTTTTAAAATAGTGAAGATGAGAGCTCCGTTTAGCCACTGACAAGCCAGTGCTAGGTGCAGACCTCTCTCTCCATGCTACCTGGGGACCAGCTACCAGGTGTGCTAACCCTGGGGCTTTCTCCTGTTCCTTTCCGAGAAATCCTCTGGCCCATGAGGGGCCTTCCTGCTAAATCCATCGCATGATTCAATAACCTAGAAGATTAAATTGGGGAGGTGATTTCTGAAAATTCATCTCAAAGTTATTTATTCCTTGAGACTCCAAAGTGAGGGCACCCTAGGGAACACAGACTCCATTCATCTCCTGCTCCTAAGCTAGAGTTTGGGCAAAGGTTGGCTCAGAGCCTGCCTGCATCAGGTCTCAGTGAAGCCACTGGTGTGAGCAGAATTTTGCGTGCAAACAGTGGAAGGACTTAGCTACTTAATCCAGTGCAGTTTTGATGAGTGGGCAGGATGGAGACAAAACTCAGCAACATGTCTGGGAGACACGTGATGCAAAGGAGATAAAATGTACTTCCTTTAGGATTTTTGAGATAATGTGGTGTTCTGGTCGGGACAGGGAACTGAGAGTTAGGAAACCTGGGTTCTAATCAGTGTGGTTAGTAAGTAACGATTCTGCCTCTAATTATGTGACCTCGGGAAGGTCCCTTCATCTATTTAGGGGAAAATGAAAAACTCCAGCTCATCACCAAAAGGTCCTGTTTAGTTCTAATAGTCATTGATAATATCTTGTGTCCACGTGAATTCAGTTCTGGTAGGCCCAGCACAATGGTTATTTGTCTGATCTGATCAACTGAGCTCCAGTTGCCTTATTTGAAGTTTTTGAAGATTGCTCCAAAAGGAGAAATGTTCTCCTCAAGGTCATACAGCTGGCAGGTACCAGAACTGGGATCCAGTATCCTAACCTCCTATTTGGCCCTATTTCCCACAAGACTACTGCTTCATGAAGCCAGAGACTTAAAAAAAGGAGGGGAGGCTCAGAGTGTCCCCTCACTCACTATGAAGAAGCAGGGCCTGCCTCTACTGCAGTTCTCAGGGAAGGCTACGCGGGGGGTGACCACGGAGCCTGGTCCTCTCCTCTGAGGAAAGTATTTACTGCTGGTCACACCAGGCCAGCAGTTTTCAAAAGGCCTTGGGCTTACCTCCCAGTCCTTCATAGTAGTTCTGTTTTTATTTAAACTCTGCAATTTCTGAACTTGTCATTTTGTCAGAGCACCTCCAGAGCAAAGCTTCCCAATGGTGTGAAGCATAATCATGATTTCAAAAGAGAATTTGCAACCTCCTTCCAAGACTTTTCAAGGGCTTCATAGCAGCTGTTTGCCAACCAGTGAGAGTGGTGCTATTACAACTCTGTTCTTAGCTATTTGTCAAAACAGATCCAGTATGATTTTTAATGAATAGAATTATGTTTTTAAAAGTGGGTTGAATTACTGGCTATATTTGAAAGCAAATCTATATTTATTTAAAATTAAAAACCTATAGTTTAGACTTCACAGCACTAACTACTGACTGCTAAAAATTAGTCCAAATAACTCAAGAATTATACCTGTTTTGAAATGGTTTTTAAAACTGTCTGGATTTGGAGTTTCACCCCAGGTTTCTTATAGCCAGAGAAAGAGGGAATTGCCTTTGCTTGTATCATTATGTCTGTGTTTGGCTGGCTAAGACCTGTGATCTGGTTAGAGGGAGATCAGTTATCCTGCATTTCACTGACAGCTAGGAGAAGCCATTCTGTTTTGAATTCATGAAGCAATTCTCTGAAAACCCAGTTTTGTTCTAGTAACCTTGGTTGGGACTCATTATGGTGGTTTATGCAAGCGTATGTACTTATCCCTGCAAATTATTTTACTTTAAGTATAAAAACGAATACACCTTGCTCTCTTCCTCACTTGTACTGACTTATTGGTTCACCCCTCTCCCTCACTAATGGGCCCCTTCTTTGAGCATCACCTCAAGAAGCAGGGAGCCAGAGCAATGGGGCTCATTTAATCAGCTGAGCTCCACAGGTGAGGAAGTCAGAGGGAAGTGGGGCAAGGCGAGACAGGTGATAGGGAGCCAAGGAGGCTGGCTGGGGAGGGAAGGTCAGCTGTTTAGACGTTGAAGGAGTCCGAAGAGAAGCAGAGGGTGGCGGGATTGGCTCCTTCTTGGAGAGAAACAGGAACGGGAAAGACACTCCCCTTCCTCTGTTGCCAGCCTAGGGTGAAGTGCGGAGGGGGCAGCCACACCATTGCTCATCATTGCCACTGATTGGGTAACAAACTTTGTATCTACCAAAGGGCTGGGCCCAGGGTCTCACCCTTAGCTAAAGCTCTGTAACGACTAGTATTTGGTTTAATTTCCTCAGGGAACCCTAACAGTTTTGTGAAAGAAAGGAGTGGCAAAGGAAATCTATACTTATGGAGGGCCTATTCCATACATACGTTATCTCCACAACTTTTCATAAAACTCCACAAGGAATAGATTGTTATACCTATTTGCAGATGAATAAACTGAGAGGCTCAGATAAGATAATTATCTCAGCCAAAGTTACATGGCTAGTTGACTGTCATGTGGGTTCATGTGGGTTTTAACCCAGGGTCCACTTGTAATTATCCCTGTTACCCTGAGCAAGTTAATGTAAATCAACAAACCTTTATTTTAAGCACTGAAATGAAAATCAGTATGGGAAATAAAAAGATTGTGTCCCATCTAGTAGAGGGGACAGGCAAAGACAAGAGTATTTGTAATAAAGGGAACACTGCAGAGTGCTACAGTCACTTTGTCATCCAGGCCTAAGATCGCTTATCTGAAAAGTAAGTGGGATGAACCAGTGCAGAGGTTGGCAGACTTATAAAGAGCCAGGTACTAAATATTTTAACTAGTGCATGAGTTGGCAGACTTGTAAGGAGCCAGATACTAAATATTTTAGCCTTTGTAGGCCCTATAGTCTGTCACAACTATTCTGTTGTGTGAAAGCAGCCACAGACAATATGTAAATGAATGGAATGGCCACGTGGTGTTTTAAGAGCAACAAACTTTTTCCTTTCTGAAGGTCTGAATATGTACACAACTGGTTCCTGTGGAGTTTCTAAGCTGGAGGATCTTCACTTTATTTTATTTTATTTTTTATATATATTTTATTGATTTTTTACAGAGAGGAAGAGAGAGAGATAGAGAGCTAGAAACGTCGATGAGAGAAACATCAACCAGCTGCCTTCTGCACACCCCCTACAGGGGATGTGCTCGCAACCAAGATACACACCCTTGACCAGAATTGAACCCTGGATCTTTCAGTCCGCAGACTGATGCTCTACTTACTACTGAGCCAAACCAGTTTTGGCTTCACTTTATTTTTTATTCTGCTCTGATAATCTAGAACCAGGATAAAAGTTTTAGGGGATGATTCTAATCAGAATTTAATTGAGTATTTTCAGAAAAAATAAATTATATATATCATCAGATATATAGCAACTATTTTAGAATCTCTCTTTTGACACTGGCTGAAAAAAAAATCAAATCCTAAAATATTTTAGACATCGTCAAACTGATATGCATAGTTTGAGGAATGACCCCAATAAGGAAATAGTAAATGTTTTGTTTATCAACATAATCTAACTTAGCTTGCTCTGAAACTTTAGACCTGATTTTGAAGCTCTCAATGTATTTGTTCTGACCCAAAATGGCAAGTATCTGACCTGCCTTGACTTTGCATACTCACAGAAAGCAAACAAACAGCAAAACTGAGGAATTAGCCTGGCTGAAAAGTCTTATTTGTATTTGAAGGGTGATGGTCTTTTTTTGAAAATATATTTTTATTGATTTCAGAGAGGAAGGGAGAGAGAAAGAGAGAAACATTAATGATGAGAGAGAATCATTGATCAGCTGCCTCTTGCATGCCCCTACTGGGGATTGAGCCCGCAACCTGGGCATATGTCCTTGACCAGAATCAAACCCAGGACCCTTCAGCCCAGAGGCTGATGCTCTATCCATTGAGCCAAACTAGCTAGGGCTATATTTGAAAGGTGATGGCCCTTCTTTAGAAAGAGCGTTATGAGCTTAGTAAGAGAGGACCAGACATTTGCATGAAATGCTGATTGAGAAGATAGCCCTGGGGATGCCAGTGGTGAGAAGGGATGCAAGGTTGGGAATGAGTCTGGTGTGGGCCCTTGGAAAACTCCATGCTCACATTCTGACCCCCAAATACTTCAGATTCTGAAACTCTAGAGCAGCGTTTTTCAACCGCTGTTCCGAGGCACACTAGTGTGCCGCGAGATGTTGCCTGGTGTGCCGTAGGTGCAGACAAGACAAGAATTTTATAATTTTTCACTATTTTGTTTACTTAATATTTCATAATAAAGTAATTATAAAATACTTTCTTTGTGTTTATTTGATTCCTATTCAAGAGAATTACTTTATATATAGTTAATATAGGCACAGAGTTAAATTTTTTAACATTTTCTAATGGTGGTGTGCCTCGTGATTTTTTTCATGAAACAAGTGTGCCTTTGCCCAAAAAAGGCTGAAAAACACTGCTCTAGAGGGAAGTCTGTCATTCTTTCCTAAAGGCATCAGGAGCTGTAGTCTTCCTGACAGGATTGTTTGTTAAACCAACCAAAAGGACCTCCAAGCAGACAAACCTGGGGCCTCCTTAGGTTTTTTTTTTTGTCAAGGTGGATATTTACCCCAAGGGCTTTCATCAGTACTGCCAGCTGCCTGCTGAGAAGACAGGGTGGGAGTGGGCAACTAAGCAGCTCCTGGCCCCTCCCACCCCTGTGGATCCTGCCCGTGCATGCGAGGCTGCAGAGAGCCCACTGTGCTCTCAAAGAGCCCACCTAGCCTGGGCTGAGGGTTCCCTTTAACTCCTTAAATAGTAAGTAGTCAGCTTCCCCTCAGGTGTCAGGAAAAGATGGTAAAAATAGAATTCCCAATTTTAAACTCTCTTTTCTTTTTTTCTTAAACTTTCAGTGTTCCCCTGCTAGTGGGTGCTAGCAGATGACAAAGTGAATACATAAGAAACAAACATTAACAGAAAATTAAAATATTAACAGAAAATTGATCATGCCTGGTCCAATATCTTATTGTTTTCACGGGTGTGGGTATACTTGCAGGTGAGATTTTACATGCATTCATACAACATAGTATATTTTCTACTAATGTATACAATGGCATTAAATATGAAATGGGGTATTCATGGTATTCTACAAAGAACAGCATAGAGTTCCAGATGCTCTGTCACCTATATAAATTGGAAGCCTAAATCCAACAGAACATTTTTTAGTGTGGAGGAGTAGGCATATGGATGATAAACAAGTAAAATAAATTAAGAAGATAATTTCAGAGTGTGACAAGTACTGTGAAGGAAATAAGTAAGCAGTGCATGTGATGGGGAGTGACTGTAGGTGGGTCCCCTTTATTGAGAGAGAGAGCAGCGGAGACCTCTTGGAAAATAAGTCCATGTAGAGGTCTGCAGAATGAGAAGGAAAACACCCCATGTTCTAAAGAATTCCAGAAGAAAAAATAGCATTTGCATAGGCTCAGGGTGAAGAAAGAGCTCGATGCATTAGAACAGTGGTTGACAAACTGCAGCTCGAGAGCCACATGCGGCTCTTTGGCCCCTTGAGTGTGGCTCTTAGGCCAGCTTAGGAGTATCCTCATTAAGTTAATAAGAATGTACCTACCTATATAGTTTAAGTTTAAAAAATCTGGCTCTCAAAAGAAATTTCAATCGTTGTACTGTTGATATTTGGCTCTGTTGACTAATGAGTTTGCTCACCACTGCATTAGAGGAAAGAATTGGAGGCCAGTGTGGTTAGTAAGTATTATAAAGTGATACAGGGTAATGTCAGAGGGAGGGTGGGGCTGCTTCAGTTAGGAGGCTTTTGAGGACATCCAGCATATATATCCCCCAAGAGATTTGAGAAATGATTTAAATACAGAATCATCTGGACTTGGTGATGAAGTGGATGTGAAGTTTGAGAGAGCAGGAGAAGTCAAGGTTTTTGCTGGTGCCAGGGAAGACTAGAGGAAGAGCAAGTTTAGGGAGACTCAAGGGTTTTCACTCTGGAATAGTGAGTTTGAGGGCCTGTGTTATCTTCAAGTGGAATGTCTAAGAAGCAGTTGCACAAATAGCCTGAAACTTAGAAATAAGGTCTAGACTGGAAATAGAAAGTTGTGATCTACCAGCAAATGTAATTAAAATCAAGGATTGGCTGATGCTACTCTGAAAGAGAAGGAGGAGGTCTAGATTAAGCCCTAATAATCTTTCATTTGGCAAACATTTGTTGAGTCTCTTTGTATGAAGCCTGTGTAGAATCTGAGGATACAGTGAGAAAGAAATAAGGCACAATCTCAGCCCTCAAGGAGCTCAGCCTAGTGAAGGAGTGGAAGTTGATCCAAGTTTTGTGAGTCTGGGCACTTTAAGAAAAAAAATAAAAAATAAAACCATTGCTACACAATTAATTACAAGGCCTTGGCAAGGGAGAAGTGGGTCCGGAAGCTTAAGCTTCATCAGCTTCCTGGTAAATCCTCTTGTGTGAAAGAAAGACATATAAAACTAATAAGTACCATATCATGTGTAGTGACACATGTAAGTTCCGAGGGATGTAGTACCATAGAGCACATGTGTCAAACACAAGGCCCTCGGGCCAAATCCGTCCCGCCAGGCCTTGCAATGTGGCCCGCACCGCGCTGTCATCACTGCACTCCGCTGCGTTTCCATCACAATGACAGTTTATGACTATTCAGTAAACCATTCGGCCCGCGATTTAGGCTGGATTTTAGATTTTGGCCCCTTCTCTGATTGAGTTCGACACCCCTACCATAGAGAATGGACATCTCAACAGATCAGAGAGTTAGGGAAGGCTTCCTAGGGGAAGTGACTCTTAGTGGAATCTTGAAAGACCAGCAGGAGTTGGCTGACTGAAGAAGGGGAAGGGAGTCTTCTAGGTATATGTAAAAGCCAGGGTACAAGAGTGTGAAGAGACTGTAGCTGCACTGTCTAGTATGGTGACCACTAGCAACATACTGAGCTCTTGAAATGGGCTAGTCAGCACTATGGAAAACAATATAGATATGACTAAAATAAGTAAAAAATGGAACTTCCTTATGATCCAGTGATTCCATTTCTGGGTATATACCTGAAGAAACCCAAAAAACTAATTTGAAAGACTATATACACCCCTTATTTTCATTGCAACGTTGTTTACAATAGCCAAGTAACCCAACTGCCCATCAATAGACAAGTGGATAAAAAAGGATATATATATATATATATATATATATATATATATATATATATATATATTAAAGAGGTAATATGCAAATTGACCATCACTCCAACACAAAAGATGTGCTTCCTGGACTTGTAAGTCTATTTCTTTCACCAGGTGGGGGAAGTTTTCGGCCATTATTTCTTCAAATAGGTTTTAAGTATCTTGCTCTCTCTCTTCTTCTAGCACCTCCATAATTCGAATGTTTGTATGCTTGAAGTTGTCCCAGAGACTCCTTATACTATCTTCTTATTTTTGGGTTCTTTTTTCTTTTTGCTTTTCTGGTTGGGTGTTTTCTGCTCCTTTGTATTTCAAATCTTTGACTTGATTCTTGGGATTCTCTAGTCTGCTATTGGATCTCTGTATGTTATTTTTTATTTCAGTCAGTGTATGCTTAATTTCTAGTTGGTCTTTTTTCATATCCTCGAGGTTCTCACTAAATTTATTGGCCTTTTCTAGAAAATTCTTGAAAAATCTTATAACCGTGGTTTTAAACTCTATATCCAGTTTTCCCCCCTCCATTTCTTTCATTTGTGACCTGTTTCTTTATTTCTGCATTTTGGCTGCTTCTCTGAATTGATAGAGTGGCTTTGTGTGCTAGGTATCCTATAGGGCCCAGTGGCTCAGCCTGCCCAGTTACTTGAGGTGGACATTCTTGGTGCACCCCTTTGTGGGCTGTGTGCACAGTCTTGTTGTAGTTAAGCCTTGATTATTATTAGTATCACTGGGAGAAATTGGCCTCCGGCCAATTGGCTATGAGGATCAGCTGTGTCTACAATGGGAGAACTGTGCTGGAGACAACCATATGGGGCAAGACTTGCTTCAGTGGGGCTTTGGTGCTCATTGAATCTGCCCCCTGAGTGTGACTCTTATGGATGTGAAGAGTTGTGATCTAACCACAGGGTACACTGGTTCTTGGATCTCCAAGGAGGTGCAAAGTCAGCCACTGCCTGGGGCCACCCAGCTGGAGCTATAGAGAGATCTTCAGATTTCTCCTCTTTGTTTGGGCTTTGGAGGTGCTCAGATGAGGCCCAGCTGTGAAGCAATACAAGCTGCTGTCCAGCCTTGGGCCTTCTTTTGGAGGGTCTGGGGCTCTCTGACCCAGCTGCAGTTTGTTTGGTTTTAGATTGCAAAAGTCCAGGCCATTCATTTGCAAAAGCCTCTATCCACAGTTTGGGTGGAGTCATAAATTGGGTAGGGTGGTGTTTCAAGTAATCACCAGGGTGGATCAAACAGCAATGGTTGACTGTTAACCCTGCCCCAAAGAGTTCCCCAGGTCTCTGTGTCCTGCGGCACCACGCAACAACAATGATTGCTTCAAGCACCTCTGAGAGAAAGCCACCCTGATGCCAGATAGTCTAATTTCTCCCGGTATGAGTCTGGGTCCTCAGAGTCTCTCCCAGAATTGGAGCATATAGCAGCCAGAAGCTTGTATATCCCTCCCAGTTGAAAAAGACAACAGTGTGCCTAATTGCCAGCCCTTTTCCTCAAGGGCCTCTGTACCTCTGTACTTCATTTCTGCACCTCCTCCCAGTCTCAGTGTACTTTTCTCTTTCCTTCTAGTTGTATAAATTCCATTCAGCCAGCCTTCCCGTGGTTCTGGATGATATCTGTTTTGTCTTTTAGTTGTAGTTTTGAAGTGGTGGTGCGAGAGAGCAAGTTCAGGTGTTTTCCTATGCCATCTTGGTTCCTCGAATTATATCTTTGATATGATAGTTTAAAGTATATTATTAAAATTAATTTTATTTGTGTTTTTACTTTAAAAAATAAGATTATGTATGTGGCTTGCATTCTATTTCTATTGATCTGTACTGTAGGTAAGCAGGAAGCTGGTGTGTGCTCAGCTTAGGCTTCTGTGCTCTCTTTAAGGACAGTGGGCTCCCAGGATGCAGTGGAATGAAATGACGTGCTTTGCTCTGAAAATCACTGGCTAAAAGGTGGAGAATGAACTTGAAGGAGAACAGATCAGAAATTAGGAGCTGTCGCAGGAGAGTGGAAAGAGGAGGCCAAATTTGAGGACTTGCATGAACTAGGTCTGACAACTAGTTGGATATGAGCTGTGAGGGAGAGGGAGGACTTGTGGGTGTCCAGCCTAGACAAATGAGTGGTTCATTGTGAAAGCCTATACTCAATGAAGGAATAAAGTGAAGTGTCCCCAACTAGAGTGTAACCTGGGTAAAGGACTCAGACCACGGGTTCAGTAAATATTTGTTGAAGAATGCTTTTTAAAAATCAGACTAAAATGTGTGGTTCAGGAAATGTGTCAGGGATTGTGCCTAGAAGGGGAGAAGTAAATGATTAGCTAATGCTACATAGTGGGAGATAGAACTTGAAAACCAGGAGGACAAGCCCCCTGAGGGGCTACCATGAACAATTGCAAGGGATCCCATTGCTCATTCTCACAAAATGCATCCCTTGCCTGGAATGGAGACATCCTCTTCAGTTTCCTTAGCCCCTTCGCTGATTTTCATGAGAAAGAAAAGGTGGGGTGATGATGCTGAAAAAAGAGGAGGGAGAAAGGTGTGGTGTGAGAGGTGGATGTGGGAATGTGTTTATAATAAGGCATATACTGAGAACACCTGATTGCTGGTACTGTACCAATAAATGGACCCATCAGCCATACCCAACTGTAGACAAACATTTCATTTACTTCAATAATTTGAAACTGAGCCACTAGGGAATATAGGTTTGACCTCATTTTCTTATGCTTGGGAAAAGAAAAGTGATTTAGTAAAAAACTAAACAACAACAAAAAAAACCTCGAATGGAGATTGGGAGATTGGAATTGTCACTACCTTTGTGAATACAGGCAAATCACAGAATCTTTCTGCATCTGTTTTCTCATCTATCAAAATAGCAGTAATAACACCAGTCTTATTTATTTCAGAGTTAGTAGTATTGAATGAGGAACTGGCAGTGAAAAGCTTTAGTAAGTTAGAAGCCCGTACTGAGGTTAGAAGATGTATATACAATGAAGCCAGAGAAAAGTGTTTTGTCTTGAACAAACTTGAATTACATAGAAATCAGTAGGCATGGGCATCATGAGACAAAAGTGGGTCTCTCCTGCCCCTCTGTGGACAGATCCAACCATCCCAAAGGGTAGCCTGGTCCCTCATCATTCTTTGCTTCCAAGAACTCATTGAATGAAGATTGGTTATGATAAACAGGGAGATGGCTGAGCCAGTGGGGTCAGTGCGGTAGACTCCAGTAGCCCAATAATCTTACAGGTATGTCATGAAAGAGTCAGGGTGTTGTTCAAAAAATCCACAGTGCTCCCCTTCATATTCATATTGGCTATACTCAAAACTTATAATCCTCTGGTTATTTCTATTCTGTTGATTATTTCTATTCTGTTACATTCATTTGTGAGACGAACGTGATAACCACTACACTAGGGAAACAAGACACATTAATTCATTTGTTCCTTGGTTCATTGATTCATTCATTCAGCCTGTATCCAAGCATTCAAACTCCCCCCACCCCTCATCCTTCAGAGCTTACCCAAATTCTATTGTACCTATTTCAGGAAACCTCCTTTGTCCATCCCAGCACAGCACCTTTATCAATCCCTCTAATTTCTTGAAACACATTTTGCTTTTTCATGTGCTTGTGTTATCATGTGTCTTGATTCCTTTATGAACATAGATTCCATGTCCTAAACATCTGGGTATTCCTACACTGCTAGCACAGCACCATATAAACAAGCAGGTGCTCAGGAAATAAGAACTGAGTGAATGAACATATTGGGTGGATGGATGAGTGGGTAGCCCTGGATTAGGCATTTATTTTCCATATTTTCTGAGCTGGACAGAGAAGGGAGTGTGGTAAGTCCAGTTCTAGTTCTAGCCATGGAGGTTGGTGGGGTGGGAGAGGCAATGGGAAGACAAAAACAGTTACTGGGGGCAGCCATAGGTGACCCTGCTGCCTGAAGATGGCGCTAGAGGCCAGTTAGGAGTAGCTACTCACTCAGCTGTAGTGAGCACCTACTGTGTACAGGATACAGTTCAGGGGAACAGAGATGGCTGCATCATAAGTTCATTGCATGACCAAAAAATATATGTGAAAATTTAAACAGTGATTTAAAAAAAAGTTAAAATGACAGTAAATGCAAAATGGCAAGCTAGGAATCCAGCTAGTACTCACCGTGGGCTTAAAGAGCCTTCAACCTGATTTTCTAGGGCTGTTTCCCAGCGGGCTGCTCTGCAGCTTCACCAGGACACTAGCACTTATTTGTCTTACAGAGCCAGATTTTGGTACCACAAAATGTGCTCACTGTTGTTTTCAAGCTTTGGAGGAGAGATGTAGCAGAATGAGCTGAAGTGAGGGTGAGGTGGATGGGGCCATTTGGGAAAGTTTTATATCTGAAAATTTGGGCATACAGAGGGACAGAGAAGGCATGAACAAGGGAATAGGCATGGAATAGATTAAGGTATATTAGAAGACAGTTCATTCATTAATTTATCAAATATTTATTGAATGCTGGCAGAGTTTTTGTGCTGGACACACATTGTAAGTGCAATAGGCAGTCTACTTCAAGATGCTAGTGGGGCAGTAGATTTATTTGCGTGTTTGCTAACATACATATAACACAAATAACCCAAAGTGGGGAGAGTGCTTTGAAGGAAAAGAATAGAAGTCTATAAAAGAGAATTAGATGGGCACCCCATAATGAAGGTTTCAAATTGGGTAAAAAGGATGGCACATTTGAGGGACCTGAAGACAGGTGGTGTTCCTGGACTATCGCGAGTAGACTCATCTGACTGGGAATGGTGTATGCAGGCTGAAGCCAGGCTGTGGAAGGCCAGGTTATTTCTACTGAATTTTTGTGTTCCAACCCGTGGGCTTCCTGGAGAGAGAGGGAGATAGGAAGAAAGAGTGATGGTCATTCCAAACATCTTCTGACTACTGTCCCTGTTTGCAGCCAGGTGATGGGGCAGTTGCGATGGATGAGCTACAGGATAACAAGAAGCTGAAGGTGGGTGCCATGTAGAGTCTGCCCGGTGAGGACACTGCAGGGTCTTAAAGGACAGCCACAGACTCAGGGCACAGTGGCCCTGATGCTGAGGATCTTGGGCGGGGCTCAGGCCTGGGAACCTCCTGGGGGTGTTGCCAGGCTGAGCCTGGGAAGGAGCGAGGGACTCTTGGCTCCAGGTGACCTTGGAGAAGGTGCTGGTTTGGGAGCTGGATGTCACTGCTTGTTTTGCCACTAGCTCGCTGTGTGAGCTTTGGGCCTCAGATTCTGTATCTGTAAATGACTGGACTAGAGGAACTCAAGTCTAACTTTATAGCCCCCATCATGCCATGATTGATCAAAAGCCTAGTTACCTGTGGCTTTGGAATGCCCAGGACTAAGAGAACCATCAGAGAGCACTGGGGCAGGGCAGTCTGAGGTTTGTGAAAAAATGTCTTAGCTGCCTTTGGCCTATGGGGTATTTGGGAAGAAGTATGGGGACCTTAGAAAGGAGTGGCTAGGCCTAAATGAAATCTCCCCATCTAAAGAAAATCCCCAGGGCAGTTGTAAAGTACTGTGTTACCACAGCCACTAGATGGCAGAAGAGTTCAAGGCCTGAGGGATGGGGAAGGTGAGAGGTGGGGGGTGGTGGTTATGGAGGCGGGGGGTTTGGAGAGGGATGGGACAGAGACTGAGCAAGTGTTTGCCTGTTTTGGGATGCTCCCTTGTAAATCTGTATGTGCCACATCTGTGTCTGCAGCTATAGATGTGAGGATGTGTGTGCGCCTGTGAATGTTCTTGAGCACGTGGGTAGAAAAAAAAATCTGGATTGGGGATCAGAAGACCTGGGCGCTAGTCTTGACTCTTTCATTTACACCCCACATGAACATGTTGAGTTTTCACTTCCTTTTCTGTAGAAGGGATCCCAGTTTCCTTATCTCTGGGAGTGAGGCGGTGGTAAGCACCATGATGCGGTTCGTGGACTGCGAAGGGCTGTTCCCATGTGCAGGGTCTGCTGTGTGGTGTGTGGGTGAGTGTGTGCTTCCATGGATGCACTTGGGGAGATGGAAAAACCCTGGCAATGTGGTGTCCTCAGAGCACATTGTCTGCTGCTCCCTTTTGAGACCGTAGGGAGTTACTCGGTCTGTAGAATTAAAGTCCTGGAAGAGTTGAGGGAGGCTGAGAAGAAAGTAGTGAAACTCCTGGTTAACGTGAAGGACAAGGTGAGGCCAGGAAAACGCTTCTGTGCTTTCCCTCTGATCTCTCCGGGAGGGAGGCAGTGTTCAGTGGGGCCCTTGGGTGGCTTCCCACCTGGCTTGGGCAGGGGCCCACTGAGGCCTGTGCTGCTCTCTCCTGCTCAGCTCCCGTCCGTGCTGACCCGAGGGAGCAGCTCAGCCTCTCTGCACAACAGCACCATCCGCAGCACCATGTACCGGCTCATGCTCCACAGCCTGGACCCTCTGGGGCAAGGTAAGCAAGGCCTCCCCAGACCTGCGTGGGCTCCCTGTCCACGCCTTCCCTCCTGCAGCTGGACAACATCTGGGACCTGCAGAATGGAGGCAGTGGGTGGGGTGAGGGCAGGAGTGGGAAGAGAGAGTTAGCAGAGGAAAGTGGGTGGCAGTTAGTCTGGGAGACAGGACAGAGTCGAAGACACAGAACTCACTGGGAGAGGAGAGGGCCCCAAGGAGCCAAAGCCCTTAGGCATCCACATTCTTCTATTTCCCTGCCTCCCGGTCTTCTCTTGTAAAATTAGGAGGTTCAGCTGCAGACAGTACGGCCATGAGGCAGTGTGCCCTGTACAGGCTATGCTAGGGCTTCCCTCATTATCTTCTCTGCACAGCCCACCACAGAGTCTCCTGCCAGGCAGCTTGGCTCAGGCTGACTGACCAGGGTCGCTTCAGGGGGACGCTCCTGTAGGTGCTAGAAACTGGTGTCCTAGGAAGACTTCCACCCCTCCTCCCTCATCCAGGAATCCAAAGGACATCCTGGGAGCTGCCAGGACCGTTTCTGTGTGTGTGTGTGTGTGTGTGTGTGTGTGTGTGTGTGTGTGTCCAAAGTGCAGTGGGAGCTGATGTCCAACTTGACAGATGATTTGGCAGCTGAGATTCTCACCATCCTTCTTACCAGTTCCTGCCTTCTGGCCTCCCTCTCCAAAGAGCTGCCCCTCACACGTTTCTCAGGCCTCCACAGGCACCCCTCAGGTATGCACCTGCTCTCCTTGAGCCCCTCTATTTTTTGGGCTCAGGAGCTCAGGCAAGAGGCCATCAAGGGAAGATTGGGTCTTGGGCGGAAGCCACGGGGTTGTGGTTGCAGTTGGGCAGGAGGGCTGAGGCCTGAACTGTATACAACACTAGAGACTGACCCTTGAGCCCCAGGGAGCACCCTGACTGAGATTTCTGGTTTTGGGGCACATTTAGGAGGCTTAGAATTTCCTCAGGCCCTTAAGTTTCTTCTTCAGAGACAATATTGGGATTTGGGGAATGTTGTACTGTGGCAGCAGAGCCAAAAACAAGGTGATCAAACCTTCCTTACCAAATCCTCGAGGTGAGCCCTGGCAGAAACTGAGCAAGATCTCCCACAGCACCAGCCCCAGAAGCAGTCCCGCTGGGGTTCTGAGAGCGAGTCTGCAGCCCCTGGCAGCCTGGGTGTTATCCGTGCGGCTGTGTCATGAAGGAAGCTGTGTCTCTGGGCCATGCTGGGCCACTCCTCTGGGAGTTACTGACTCTCCCAATGTCTTAAAGATGAAGACTTCTCCTCCATGGGACCACAGGGCCCCCTGCCTGGGCCACTTCCACCACTAACGGCCGCCAGCTGGCCTGCTTGTCCTGACAGGATTATGAGATGTCCAGGCCAGGCAGAGGTCAGAGGAGATTGATACTAAGGAGATGATCCTCCGTGCTGAGCTGAGAGGCCACGTGAGGAAACCAGCCCTGGGGCAGCCCGAAACCATCATCCAGGGAAGACAGTCCTGCGTGGTCCGCGGTGTGCCTGTGCAGCATGGAGGGGCCCTCACCCTGAGTGGTTGCTGGCATCATTCTCTGGAGTACAGTCCTGCCCAGGGAAGCCAGCCCTGATTCTACACCAGGAGATTCCACTTAGGAGAGGCTGTGACCACACAGGACTGTGATGAAGGCCTTTGTTCCCAAGACTTTCCAGATACATGTTTGTTTCCATGTACTGTTTCCCATGGCTGTCCAGATGTTTCCACTTTGTCAGGTGTTCCAGCTCTTCCACAGAACTGGTCTGAACTCTCACCCGGTGAGAGGATCCAATGATCCCCATGCCTCTTCTGTGTGTGTGTGTGTGTGTGTGTGTGTGTGTGTGAGAGAGAGAGAGAGAGAGAGAGAGAGAGAGAGAGAGAGAGAGAGACCCCCATAGCTGTCCTGCTTTTCTTGGAGGCATGAGGGTAGGGTGTGTGAGGAGGGATGAAAAGGAAAGAGGGGAACTTTTTTTTTTTTTGCCAGTCCCCCCAGCTAACAGTTGGCAGATATTCTCAGTGCCAGGACTGGAACCAAGAGAGCCCCTCTTTGAGAACAGAAGATGCTAATGCTTGACCCCTGCCAAGGGGGCGCTGGATTTGTTTGGATGAAGGAGGCAGTGGAGTTTCCGCTTCCTGACATCTCAGTCCTGACAAGGGCCTCCTGGGCAGGCCCACCAGGAAACTTCAGGGGACCACACATGCCAGAGCAGTGGAACCCGTTGCCAGAGGGGGCTGCAGCTGAACCTGCTGTGAGAATGTAAGAGAGACTGAGAGGAGGAAATTCCAGACCTGTTAATGCTTCCTGCCCATCAAGGCTGAGCTTGATCCACCCAGTTTTCCAGATCGCACCTGCCCAAGCCCTCTGGAACATGGTGCCCCTTGCTGCAGACTCAGTGGGACAGCTGCTCTCAACTCCGGTGTCAGTTCATCATTATCATCATAGCTAAACCTGCTGCAGTGCTTTCTAGGTGATAGATGCTATTTTAGCAAGTTGATGTAGTAATCAATTTATTCCTTCAACAAGTCTGTCAGATTTTACAGATGAAGAATCTGAAGGACAGAGAGGTTAAGGAATCACTCAGCTCAGTCCATGGCTAGCAAGTGGAAGAACTGGGATTCAAATCGAGGTTGTCTAGTTTCAGAATCTGAGCTAAGATAATAATATTTAATTGCAGCAATTACAGTATTTTTATTTATTTTGTCTCATGGATATTCACATCATGTATATCATGGTGTTGCCTTTTTAGAGTAGGGATGCTGAGACTTAGAGAGGATACGAAGGCTTTCCAAGGTCACCCAGAGCTCACAGGGCAGAGCCAGTGTGGGATTCAGAATAGACTCCAGGGCACCACTTTGTTCTATCCTGTGTATCATTATCCTCACCTTCCCACGCTACACAGCTGTGAGGGGGCCCGTCATGGCCCATGCACCACAGTCTCTCTCTGAGCCTCCCACCTGAAATGACACATGGAAAGCACTTGGCATGTTTCCTGGATCACAGTCACACTGGAAGAGTTGCCCTCTCCATTTTTCTTGCCTGGAAACCAGGACAGCAGCATTCTGAGCACAGTGCTCTGAGGGTCTCCAGCGAAGCATGTGCACAGGGACCTGAAGGGGGCCCTGTTTGACTTCCAGGTGTCTGGGGTCAAAAAGGGCGTGGCAAGGAGCTTGGTGAGCAGCTACTTCCCCCTTGCCGCTGAGAGGGAAGGCTCAGGACTATGGCTACCAGAAGTTATAAGCAAAGCTTTTAGTAGATTTATAGAAAGTAAGCTGTAAAAGTCCTTACACATTATCTAGTCCAACGATGGCAGAAACATCTCTCTGTCATTATTTGTCCATCCCCCGCCCAGTGCAGCACCCCTGATCAATCCTGGCACTCTCCCTCCAGACCTGGATGAGGATTCTCCTTAATTCAGCACTCAGGCAGCCATCCCTTGGGCTCACAAAGGAATTAAATCTGATTTGTGGCCCCCAACACTAACCATGTGACTTTACCAGTGACTTGCTCAAGGTCACAGCCAGTTAGTGATAGTGCAGGGAAAGGAAGACAAAGGTTGGGAACTTGGCACCTTGACAAGTCTCGTAGGACTAGAATCCAGACATCATAACTCCCAGGCTAGCCTTTGCCTATGCACTCGAACTGCTCTGGCTGCTAGCCCACCACCCACCAGGCTAACTGAAGGGTGTGGTGGGGATACTTGGTCCTAGATATGCTTCCTTTTTCATTTGCAGTACCCTCTGCCAAGAGCAGTGACGAGGAGAGCTTGATTCAGGAGGCCAAATCCAAGCCTCAGGCCAAAGCAGAGAGCAAACCAGAAGGTGAGAAGATGGTGAGACCAGCAGGTTTTCTCCTGCACCTTCCTTCCTCCTATCTGACAGGGCTGAGGTATCGCTCTTGGCCTCTCTGAGCCAGTCCGCTGGAGTGGTGACCTGGTGCTGCCTGCACTTTGGCTGTAGTCCAGGGTCCCTCTTCCCCAGGCAGTCCTGTACTGTTCCCCCTGTACTCTCCTTAGTGGGGTAGGCAAGGCCAGGCTGAAGGTTGTTGAACTCCTACTTTTGTTTTTGCTAAATCTTGTCCTAAATTAGACTATATTGGACTCTAGTTCTTCCTGACACTTCTACACAAGGATAGTTCTGCTAGGGATTGGTTTGAGACCAGCAACTCCATTGAGGAAAGGCCACCAGGGGCCTGGTGGCACAGAAATCCAGCATCTGTGTGGCAGCTGGGACAGAGAGTGTGAGACAGCTACTGCCCTGTGTGCTCTACACTGCACACCAGGACTACCCGTTGTATCAGTAACCCTTGGAGGGAGGTAGATCTCCAGTGATCATCCCATTCTATAGACACCATCTTATAGACAACGGAGGCTCAGAGAGGTCAGGTGACTTTCCCAAAGCCACACAGCCAAGAAGTGAAAGAGCCTGTACCTGCGCCCAGCTCTCCAGACTTGTCAGTGCTTCCCAGCTGCTGTCTTTGAAATCATTAGGATCCTCTCCAGGCAGTTGGTAGGGGGAAAGGTCAGACCCTTAGGGCTGGGACTTTACCCTCTCTCTGTTCCAGTTGCCTATACTGGCCAGGATGGAAATGTCTGCGAATACAGAGGGAGCAAGGACTGCCATTTCCCAGCTGTCCTCTCATCTGTGCACATCTCTGTGGAAAGGACAGTAACAGTTCACATCACATCGTTTTACTTTTTTCTATCAACAAGAAATTCCCCTTCTGAGATAAGGAAGTGGACAAGCCCAATAGCCCTGTAGCCACTCACATCAGTCTCTATTAGCTGCCCTCCACACCTGGCACTCTTCTGACCTTTCCCATGTTTATCCTTTAAAGAGGAGGAGCCAACCATGCTCCCTGCGGTCAAGGTCACAGCAGCCCCTGCTCCAGACGTCAAGGGAGATCAGGAGAAGGATCCTGGCGGTCAGGTAGGCACAAGCCTCTTCCCAGGTAGAGGAGTGAGAGACCCAGGGAAGGACTTGACCAAAAAAGTCTTCCTTCTTGAAGGTCTGAGGTTCACTCCTCTGGGGTAAGCATTGCGAGGAGGAGATTCTTCACGGGGCCAGTAAATGCACCATCCCACCTGGGTGTGAGTCAGAGAACATATACGAGAATGTGCTGCCAACTGTCACATGCTGTAAAAACATAAGAAATAACTGTTAGGGGTCTCTCAGCAACTCAGGGATGGTGAGACCAGTCAGCTCGAAATGCCAGGAGGAGGGTGCTGGCTAAAGGCCTTGGAACCTTCCAAGGCATCTTGGCCTTGTCCTCTGGACTCCCTGAGTTCTGATACCACTGTCTTTACAGCCTCAGCTCTCCTATCTGCTACAGCCAAACTGGACTTCTTGTCTCCATGCTTTTCTACCTGGGCCCAGATGGTTTCCTTCCCCTGGAACGCCTTTTCCTTCTTCTTCAGACACCCTCACCTGCCTCCTGGCACGTGCACATGCCTCCTTTGCCACAAGGCTTCCCCATCCGTCCAATCTGAATGCCTATGGTGCATTGTTCCTCTCCCAGGACTCTTATCCCTGTCTTCCTTGTACTCTCTCTTGGTTCCCCTGCTAGGTGGTGAGGTTCCTGAAGGCAGGATCCAATTCTGAGCCATCTCTGTTTCCCCCACAAGAGAAACTCAGGGCACAATAAGGGTCGAGAGACTGGCAATAAAGTAACAATCAGTTTGCAGGTTCCATCGCTGTGAGTGTTTTTTTTGAACTTGACACTCAAAAGCACTCAAATATATCTCATCCTTAAGCCAGCAATTTGGGTTCAGTGTCTAAGACATCATCACGGTATCATGAGTCTCCCGAGCAGGTCCCAGACAGCCAGCTCAGTTAAAAGTGATTAAGATGAACCCCAGGGCAGGGAGTGAAGCTTGGTGTCTCCAGGCCTGAGAAGGTATCTGTGACCCTGGAGGCTTCTCACTCCATGTCTGGCTCTCCCTCACATGCCCTCCTCTGTGTGCATGCTTTCCTAGTAGCTCGACTCCATTTGCTTCCTTATTAGCTCACACAGCCCTAAACTACTACCCTAGTTCTCCGCTCTACAGGGGGATCGATGAGTGATTGGCTCCTAGTCACAGAAGAGAGAAAATTCGTTTGAACCAGGTCATGGGGCAGGGATCCAGTGTCCAATCAGCTGTGGCAGGAAAGGTGGGGTGCTTTGACTTCAACAAGAAAGAAGGGATATTAGGGGTGCGGTTTTTAGAGAAGAGAGTACAGACTGGCAGACACTCCCATACCTATGGACTTAAATGACTTGCCGTCTTCTCCAGGAAACCTCTCCTGAGTGGGGCTGTGAGGGAGGCAGGAATGACTTCAGACTAAAAATCTCACGCTTCATTCCCAATTCAAAGCAAAGCCTTTGCATAGTCTAATATTTGACTACATCAGAGGTTCCTAACCCTGGTTGCATAATAGAGTAATTTGGGGAAGCTTAAAAAAAAATGCCCAGGTCCTCCAAAATACCCAGGCCCCATCCTCAATCAATTAAGCCAGAATATCTGGGTTGGGCATGAAAGTTTTAAAAGTCTCCAGGTGACTTTCACATGCAGCAGAGTTTGAGACTCCCTGAGTGTCCCTCGGGGCTTGGCTATGTCATGAAATTTGTTATAGAAAACATACTCCACGAGCACACAGTCCAGGCCATTGTTTGGGTGAGCATGTTGTTATAGTTAGTTGGGAGTCTACTCTGAGGGTCCTCAGAATCAATGGCTTTAGAGTGCATGGAATCAGCCCATGGTTCCCAAACACTGGTGTGCAGGTGGGCTTGTGGGGAGCACTAGAAAGCACATTAAAATAGATCCGGGGCTTTCAGTCCCAAATATCCAGGTGGGGCAAGGAAATGTGTATTTCTTTCTTACTTTTTTTTTTTTTTTTAAGATTTTTAAAATTGATTTTTAAAGAGATAAGTAGGGAAAGGAAGAGGGAAACAACAATTTGAAAGCAAAACATTGATTCTCCCTGGGATTGAGCTTGCAACCCAGACATGTGCCCTGACGAGGAATCTTAACGGGAACCTTTTGGTGCATGGGACAACACACCCACCTGAGCCATGCCAGCCAGGGCAGAAATATGTATTTCTAATAAGCTTTTTACACTATAATGTTTGGGAACCAAAGATCTCATTTGGCCCTGGTATTTGCCATACAGGGTAGGTTGGTGGTCAAGAGGCCAAGAATTAAACTATCCATATTCAAATCTCAACTTTATCACAAACTGTGTGGACCATGGGCAAGTTATTTAACTACTCTGTACTAGTTTTTCCATCCATCAGATGGGTTAATTCTATTTATATCATTAATTAATTGCTCATGAAACATAGTAATTGCTAGCTATTATTATTATTATATCACTTACCAGGGTGCCTGGGACTTGAAAGCCATCAATAAATAGGTATTGTCATCAATTTATACATATGATGTAATATAATAGTTTAGGAGTTTAGCGGACACAGCAATGTTATATAATCACTAAAAGATATCATGCAATATTAATGGAAACATAATATCTGAGATAAGGAAAGCGATAATCCTATTAAACTCTGTGCAGTGTTCTGTGTTCTGGTTTAGACGCCTCCTCACAGGATGTAAGCTAATTAGAATGAGTTCACTAAGCTGGGGATGAGGCTCTAGGCCATTATGGGGGGATGACAGGACTTGGGTATCTCTAATGTAGTGAAGAGAGCTGTCTTGTATAAAGAGTGATTAGCTTTGTTCTATGCATCTCCAAAGAGTAAACCTAGACACAGAGGGTAGCTCCTTGTTATAAATATGAACTTCAAACTAAGCAGAGTTGCCAAAGATGACAGGAGCTTCTTCTGGTGAGTTTTCCTTCCCTGGAAATGCTTAGATAAAGATTACACAACCACTGGGTAGGAATGTTATGAAGGGGAATTTTGCTGAGTAATCGAACTGGTTTTTCCTCATACAAGAGTTTTTAGTTATATTACACGAGGACAACAATAAAATAATAGGGAGAAACTGGGAAAGAAAACAAGCAGAGAAGTTACGTTAATCGGTTGGCTTTGGATTGCAGGAAGGAGATGTGGCTGGAGCTGAGAGTGCAGGTGTAATGACAGGCAAAGAGGTTGAAGCTCCTGGTGAAGGTGAAAATGGAGGTGAAACTCAGCTAGAAGGTGAAGGTGAAACTGAAGCAGAAGGGAAAGGAGACAATGAAGGTGAAGGTGAAATCCAAGCAGAAAGAAAAAGAAATGATGAAAGTGAAGGTGAACTCCAAACAGGAGATGCTGGTGAAGTGAAAGGAGACACTGAAGAGCAGGGATTCAATGCTGGAAGCCAAGGTGAAACCAGTAGTGATGAGAAAGGTACAGATGGCGAAGGGGGAGGTGATGGAGGTGATGGTGAACATGAAGAGAACAAGAGTAAAGTCCAAGCAGAGATTAAAGAAAATGATGAAGGTGAACTCCCAGCAGAAGGAGAAGATGGCAAAATGAAAGGCGATGGTGAAACCAAAGATCAGGACTTCAATGCTGAAAGTCAAGGTGAAGCCAAAAGTGATGAGAAAGATAGAAATAGTGGAGGAGGAGGTGATGGAGGTGACAGTGAAGAGGAAGAGGAAGAGGAAGAGGAAGAGGAGGGTGAGGAGGAGGAGGAGGAGGAGGAGGAGGAGGAGGAGGAAGAAAACGAGGAGCCTTTGTCCCTGGAGTGGCCTGAGACCTGGCAGAAGCAGGCCATTTACCTCTTCTTCCTGCCCATTGTGCTCCCGCTGTGGCTGACAGTGCCCGACGTCCGGAGGCTGGTGAGTTTGCCCAGCCACACCCAAGGCTGTCTATCTCCAGAGAGGCTGTGGGTCTCTAGGCATTCCACCCAGAGGAGGGCGAGGGCAGGGCCAACCAGCCTGGCAGGGCTCAGCCACAGAGACGATTTGGGTTGGAGTTTGCAGCTCTGGAGGGGACCATGCACCTAGGGGGATATATCATGGGCCTGGGAGGCCCTGGAACGTGCTTATTTCTACCACTGTAAGCAAGTGAACTAGTCCCTCCCAACTCCTGTTTCAGTACACTGATTTTAATATAGGAATGATGCCACCACACCCCTCCGTATTTCACAGGGTTACTGTGATTAAGTGCCATTTATTTCCAGCATTCCTATTCATAGGGAAAAATCTGACGAACATACTTCACCCTAAGGCTATCCATATTCTGTCTCTGGGTCTGGAGATGGGTAGGGCAGAGAGAGGTTGCAAAAGCCAAATCAAATACCTAGATTGGCTTGGTTCTGGGTCAAGCAAATAGCTCTTCAGTTTGGAGACTACTGAAAAAGGGTGTTCAGTAGTCTCCAAACTGAGACTACTGAGCTCCCCTGCGGCCACCGATCCCATTCTTTCCCTGCTAAGTCAGGGTCCTCATTGGAAACAGATTTCACCTCTAGATCCTCTCCATCATCCCTCCTGCAGATCTCGTCACTGATTCTGGGGCTCTCTCAAAAGGGCCAAAGGCCTTTAGCCTCTGAAACTCACATCTCTCTCTTTTCATACTTTCACACAGGAGTCCAGAAAGTTCTTTGTTTTCACCTTCCTGGGATCCATCATGTGGATAGCCATGTATTCATACCTTATGGTGTGGTGGGCTCACCAGGTGAGTAAAAAGCAGGAACTAAATCCTGTATCAGCAAGTTCAAAGGCCATTTCTTCCCTTCTGGGTGAACTTCCAGTGCTTAGGGAATGGTGAGGACCAAGTGCATTTGTAGTTTCTACATGGTTTGTAAAGGCAGCCTTTTTATTCCAGTGAATGTAGTACTTTCCAAGTGTGGCTTTCCTTACATTCACATGCAGCATGGCCTCGAAGGCCCTTCACAATCTGCGCATAGCTCTATTCCCTGCTTCCTCTGCCCTGCATCTCCCCCTCTTCCCACCTGGTGAATTGTACACACTCGTGAGAGCAAGCACAGCTTTGCCATGTCTCTGGCATTTTAATCCTCTGAGTGCCCATGGATTTTCTGTTCTACCTGGAATATTGCACCAGCACAGAGCCGTAATCGTTGTTGATGATTTTCCCCCCTTCACTAGGCTGAGACTAGGGTTAGGGTTGCACTGCTCATACTCTTCTCTGCAGCTCTCAGTTCCTGGCACATGGCAGGTGTCTATGGTTCTGGAAATGGAAATGCCACATGAACAGATCTTGGGAGGGCAGTTCTTTTAGAAGTAGAGGTTCTGTTGTTTGAATGTCAATGGCAGGTGGTATTATCGATAGACTTTTAGTCCATCTTGGATAAGAGCAGAGTCATTCTCTGAAGCCTTGAGCAGGGGCCCCATCTCTCCAGCTGTCAGTTCGCCATGACCCTGCCTTCCTCAGACCGTGGGAGTGTGCTGAGCTCCATGGGAGGTGTTGGGTTTGCACAAAGTAGTATGTGGAACAGCTTCAGATTTTCCACTTGCTGTTGCCCTGGTTTTTATTACTGTTACTGTTTACCAGGTTGGTGAAACAATAGGGATTTCTGAAGAGATTATGGGTTTGACGATCCTGGCAGCAGGCACATCAATTCCTGACCTCATCACCAGTGTGATTGTTGCCCGGAAAGGCCTGGGAGACATGGCCGTGTCAAGCTCTGTGGGCAGTAACATATTTGACATCACTGTGGGGTGAGTGGCAAAGGTGCTTTTTAAGGAATATTAAGTAAGACTAGAAAAGCTTGTGTTGGCTCTGTTCACTGGTTTTCTGCTTCATTCATTATACATGGCATAAAAGGGCATTTATAGTATTAGTTTCTATAAGGCAACAAAGTATTCTCCCATCATTAATCACAGATGAGATAATAGAACTAAAATGCTGCCTGCAATGTAACTGACTGGGATTTACAGATGAGTTGAAAAATGAAGTCCATTAAATTCCATTACTAAATACCGTCAGATGCTCTGCTCAATGACCTGCAAGGTGGTGGAGGTGGGGTTGGGACAATGACTCAGCCTCACTTCCTGATGTTCTTGTTCCTTTGCATTTGGGTTCCTGCCAGCTCTGAAAGCATTTTGTATAAACAAGCAAATACTGCATCCTGCTGCACCCATGCCCTTACCTGGCCCATTTTCATTTCCCTAGTCATGTCCTGCACTTGAGTGGTAGCTTCGGTTTCATTAATTTGAATTTGTGTGTATGGGTGGGGCTGGGAAAGGGCATAGGAGAGCCCTGATCCTTAAGTAATTTGAAGGAATGCTATCCTGAGCTGGGCCTTATCATAAAAGTTGAGAGATTAGAGTCAAACATCAACACATCTGGTTAGTCATACATAAGTCATTTAGTATGAAGAAAAATCCCTCAGACCTAGAAAAGTTCACTTTTAATCCAGGCTCTCCCAGTTATTAGCTGTGAACCCAAGGGCATGTAATTGAACTTTCCTGAACCTTGGTATCCTCTTCTGTGAAATGGGACTAATATTTTCTGCTCTATTTCATAGATTTTGTGTGTGTGTAAAAAAAATGAGTGCTTTGTAAATTGTAAAATACAGTTTAACTATATGGGATGATTACAAACATGAAAAATACTCTTTGTTTCTTCGATCTCACAGCCTGCCTGTTCCCTGGTTGCTTTTCTCTCTCATCAATGGACTGCAGCCTGTTCCAGTCAGCAGCAATGGCTTGTTCTGTGCCATCGTCCTGCTTTTGCTCATGCTCCTGTTCGTGATCTCTTCGATTGCATCGTGCAAATGGAGAATGAACAAGATCCTGGGCTTCACAATGTTCCTTCTTTACTTTGTATTCCTGATAATCAGTGTGATGTTAGAAGATCGCATCATATCCTGTCCTGTATCTGTCTGAGTCAGTCACTGTTGCTCAGAGTGGACATGGATCAGAAAACCATGCCAGAAGTTACTGTACCTCTTGGTACACTGGTGAATGAACATGATCCAGGAGAGGGAACTGAGAGGCCGAGAGCATCTGATGTCAATGTGATAGAGGAGTGAAGGCTATCGTTGGAAACACCTGTAGCTCTTTGTGGATTAAGACTCTCGCTCTGGGGTCGGGGAGAATATGCAGTTCCAACCCTTACTGGCTCAGACAACGGTCACGTGGACTCCAGGAAAAGGACCCCTGGAGTCAGAGGTTTTCTACATGAGAGAACTGGAGGTTGGGACAGGCACAGTAAGACAAGCCACCAAGCTCACATATTCTGGTTATTAAAGGGCTGCTTAAATTATTTAATCCGAAAGATGCAGATGTGGTCTCTACCTGACGCTCCTGGCTCCTGCCCCAAGCACATGTTGCACTTCACTGTCTCCTCTTTTTTCTGTTCAAAACATGAAGTTTCAAAACCAGGTTTGTAATCACCACTAGTTCAGTTACTGGTGAGTGTAAGAGCTAAGGCTATAGGAAAAAGTGAAATATACAGGAATCAATTATCATTAGTAAGATATGTACCAATACACATAGCTTAAAATGATAACTTTAGCTCTTATTGCATTTCTGAAAAGTGAAATTAAAGTGATCCAATAAATTAAAGTTTATAATTTGCCCTTGAATTGGAAGGCCTGAATATTAGAGAAGGAAAACTACTGTAAGGGCTATTTAAAAATATGTACTTATTAGAAAATCCAAGTTAGTGTGTCTCCATCAAGTGGTCTCCTTGAGGAATTAGACATATAACACAGTGGTTGTCCTGGCTCTGCCCCTCCAACAGCTCAGCTGCTCACCCAACAGCTCAGCTGCTCCTAAGGAGTGAGAAGGTTGAGTTCAGTCAGTAGAGCCAAGTTTGGTTTATAAAGTAAGAGATCCAGTGGGGCAATGTCACTTTTTTATGTTAACCTAAATGGGACTATAAAGCAAGAAGATAGATGTCTTGTGTGGCATACAAGTGGATATTAAGGCAACCACAAAGGAGAAATCTTCAAAATGCTTTGCACAATGGCAAAACAGTTGAGAACAAAAGTATTTATACTTCCAGGACAGCTAGTGTAAAGAACACTTGTTTTTTAAAAAGTGTGTGGTTGTTTAAACATTTCATGTAGAATTTGAAGTGCTTGTATATTAAATACCCATGCTTACTGCTTTTACTAGCATCAAGTTAAGGGACACATGAGAAATAAACAGTTCTATGTCCCTGGATTCAGAACAAAGGGAGCTGAGGGGATTGTAGATTATGATGGTAAATAGAGCTTTATTTACAACATGAGAGAGGATTCACTGAAGACTAGAAGATAGCAGGACAGATGTCATATGAAAAGAAAAATCAAACGTTTTGTTGTTGATGGGCTGTGCTCAAAGAAAGTACTTTAGTCCACAATCCATCTTGAGTTTGGGTTAATTAATGGCCTACTACCACAGGATTCATGTTCCTTAGAAATGACTTTCATTCAATTTCAATAAATTGTGATGCCTATTGGTATTTTACAAACATGGTCAGAATGCTCCAAAGACTGATGAAGAATGTGGAATCATATTCAAATTCCATATTCTGAAGTTAGTTATCCTCATTCCTGATGCTGCTGCAGTGCCCAGTACCCACATGCCATGACCCAAGGAGGGAGATCCCAATGCCAAAACTCTGGCCGCCAACCTGGTTTCAGCAGCCAATTCCAGCTAGCCATGGGGAGTTCCTCCCCACTGATGGCCAGGGACCTGACACCCTTCCCCAGAATGACTGAGTGGGGAGTGATGGACAGTGAAATGTTCTGTAATGATAAAGCTGCTTCATTATTAAAATAAATTCTAATGATTTAACAACCTTTTCCTAATCCGTGTACTGAATTTTTGGCATTTCTCTTTGGCTAGAAAGGAAGTTCTGATAACTTTACACTATGATAGAAAGGGTTAAGCATATAAAATAAAAGCTGCGTCTTGATGGGTGAATAGGAATTCAAGAGGAAAAGGAGAGAAAGATTTCAGGGAGATGGAAAACGTATGTAACTTCTAAAAGATGCTTGGAAGCTAAAATCTGTCATACATTTACAGATCTATAATTTATTAAAATTGTGCTGTTCTGGAGCTAAAGTACCATCTTAAAATGTCAAGATAATGTTGAGATGGTCCTTTCATTTGATAGGCAGAACAGACGTGACATGAAAAGATAGCAGGACAGAGTATTCTAGATCATTCGTTCAGTCTAGAAAGTCCAAACTGTCCCCACCAGGGTGTCTGAATTGGAAGACTGGCTGAACAGATGGTTTCTCCTTCATTCTCCATGAGGTTGCATTTTCTTGATGGAATTGGGCCAAATTTGTAACAATGTGAAACTTGTTCTAATTTAACGGGTTAAAATTCTACATACTACCAGAAAAAAAAGGCTACATTCCAAACTTAGGAAAATTGGTATATGTTTAAATTGTTACTATACACTGTGAACAATATATTGCACTCTCATCTGAAAATATTTCTATCAAATTATAGGCTTGACCTTTTATAACACTGTCTATACCATAATGATCATTTTGTTTAAAGACTAGTGGCCTGGTGCACAAAATTTGTGTACATTAAAAGGGAATTAATTAGAGGAGATATTTTAATATTGCTATTTGCCCTTTCTTTATAATAGAAGGGTCAGAGATGAAAGAAAATTAGTAAAATGCATATGAAAATCTTCCTCCTGTCAGAGTCTGGGGCATGCTGCGGGACCCAGAGTCAAGTCCCTGCCCACCTACGTGCATCTCGAAATTGCACAAGACCCAGACCCAGCTGCCCCATCAAGCCCCACCAGGTGGGGGATGGGGTACAGCCTCAGGTCTCCTGGCCTGGCGCCAGGCAGGGGGGCACAACCTCAGGTTCCCCAGCCTAGTGCTGGGTGGGGGTGGGGGGGTGCAGCCTCAGGTCCCCCATCAAGCCTGCTTTGGGGGGGGGGGCACAGTCTCAGGTCCTCCAGCATATCCTCAGGTCCCCTGGCCTGGCACTGGGGTGAGGAGCGCACCTTGAGGTCCCGTCAAGCCCTACTGGGTGGGGTGGTGGTGGGGGACACAGCCTCAGGTCCTCCCTCCCCAGCCGGGCGCTACACAGCCTCAGGTCCCTGCTGATTGCTCGTTACAAGAACCCCGCCATCCACTGTGGGCACAGCCATCTTGTTACGGGAACCCTGCCTCTGCTGTGGGCACAGCCATCTCATGACAGCGTGAGGGTTAATTGCATATCATCTCTTTATGATATAGGATTGAATACCAAAGGCAGCCAAAATTGGAATGTAATATTCTGAGAAAAGCCTGGTAGATACAAATGAAGAACTGGTCGACCTTATATGTCAAAGAATACCCTTGGTTCTGACCCTGTTTTTGTGGGCAGGCCCTGCTGCAGGTGGGACTGGTCTCTGTAAAAGGTTCATGGAAAGAGCTCATGATCAGGCTGTCTACCCCTGGGGGAGGGGAGTCACTAGAACCAGCAGGTCCCCCTGGCTTAAGGCTGCCCACACACCCAAGGCACTGCTTCTGCTCTTCAGGCCCCTCCCTGTGATGAGCAGGTAAAACCTGGAGAATTTCATTTAAAGAAAATTCCATCAGTTGCTCCATTGGTCTATCACAGTTCTATGTTTAAAAAGAAAACCATTAAATACAAAAGGAGGGAGCCATCCAAATGAACAGCAACCGTGAAAAGGGCCACGTAACTTTGTCAGATGAGTTTGTTACCATCTCAGAGAATAAGCCCACACACACAGATTTTTTGAATCAGAGTCAGAAATGCCTGTGTGAATCTGTACAGTTAATTTTGTTAACAAGAAAAATTAAGCCAGCAAATGTACTGTGAGGCCAGAGGAAGAGGGTAATATGAAGGTATTGAAAAGAAGAGACCAAGGACTGAGGACATGGAGGTAAACTGGTATGCAGCTGCTACCGAATTCAATTCTGAAGTGAAACTCAGCCTTGGGTCTAAACAGAAAGGGCAGAGAATGCAAACTCGAGCACAAAGGTGGGCCCAGTGCAGTCTGCTCTTCCCTTCCTGCTCTGAGATAAAGTGCCTGAAAGCAGCCTTCAACGTCTAGAGGGGGAATAAAAACAAAGCTGGGCTATCACACTTTACCATACAAATGGGCATTTTCTTACCGTATACTGACAAAGTATTTAGAAAGCCAACATAACAGCCTTCTATGTACAGTAGGCTAATAATTGTTAGTTGCACTAAGATATAGTAATTAACAGCATAAAGTAAATTTAGTATTTATCACCTGAAATGCTGAACCAACATTTTCAGGGATCATTTCTCTACATACAAAAATGGAAAGACATATTAGAAAATCCTATATAATAAAGAGCTAATATGCAAATGATTGTCACACCCGCATGCCCTTGCACCTTTGTGCGGGGGCCCAGGAACCTGCGGGCCAGGGGACCTGAGGCTACACCACGCTCCCCCCAGCACCAGCACTGAGGCTAGGGAACCTGAGGCCGGGCTGGGGAATTTGAAGCTACGCCCCCACCTGGCGGGGCTTGGTGGGGGTGGGGCCAGCCAGATCTGGGTCTCATGCAATTTCGAGACATGCTCGCATGGGCTGGGACTTCACTCTGGGTCCACAGTGCACCCCAGAATTTGACAGGAGGGAGATTTTCATATACATTTTACTAATTTTCTTTAATCTCTGACACTTCTATTATAGAGAAAGGGCAAATAGCAATATTAAAATATTTCCTCTAATTCCCTTTTAATGTGCACAAATTTTGTGCATTGAGCCAATAGTCATATAATAAAACAGGCTGGCGATTTTAGGGTTTTAAAGCAAAAAAACACCCCTCCAATCATAAAAGACAAAATAAGAATATGAACAAGCTGCATAGCTCCCTGACAATAGAATGATAAACTATCTAAATGTGATATAAAATACAAATGTGTGACATTCAAAACACAATTGAAAAAAGTAGTAAAGTTATACCAGGACACAGAATGATTTATTTGCAACTATTAAACATATAAACAAAACTAAGAGTAAGAAAATTAGAGACAGATAATATAGCAAAGGGTATTTCTCTCCAACACAACTGGCCATGATTCTCCAAAATGTATGGTCAACAGAGAAAAAAACTGAAGGAAAGAATGCATAAGGTTATTTTAAAGGATGATCATATTTTAATTTTGTTTTGAGCAGAGTTTACCACTTCCTTTTCATGGTTCAGAGTATTTTTTAAGACTAAATTTGTGTAAATAATATTCCTTGGGGATTTAAAAGTAGGGGAAACAAAACCCAACCAAAAGCAGAAACAAAACTGTGTGTGGGGGGAGGAGATATAAATTACATTCACTTTCCAAGTAAGTTTGACCCATGAGGAATGGGCTTTACTTCACCGTTTTTGGTCAGATTTGAAATTAAAAAAAAACTGTGACTCATACTGTGTTAAAGATAGGTAAACAATAGTGAAAGCTGTTCTTATAAGGGACACAGACCAACCAACAAACAACAAAAGCCAGAAAAGAACCCCAGGATCCAGTCTGGAGGGATGTTTGAGGGCAATGCCGAAAGCCTCACCTATCACACATTTCTCACTAGACAGCTTACAAGTGATTCAGATCAGTGGTCGCCAACAAGTGGTCCGCAGACATGGTGGTCCCTGAGGTCCCAAAGGCTGGCGACTGCTGATTTAGAGATCGTAAGACTCAGAATGTGAAGCTTGGATTTGAATAGTAAAAGACAAAATTGGGAGTGGTATTTACAAAGGAGAGGCAGACACATGTGCATAGCACCAGATTTTTCAAGTAAGCAAAGTTAGCCCCAAACTAACTGAACTAAAATATTACATTTTCAAACTCTTCCCATTATTTTCCAGAGTAGAAGAAAGCTGTGAAATGTTTCAGTGTGGTGATATTCACTAACAGTGTGATCTCAAAAGGTGGTTTTCTGTAGCTGAACTGATTCTAAACCTCACGACTTCATGATATCTCCAGTCCAAATGTCCTGGATGCTACTGGCTTTATACATAAATTGAGACCACCCATTTTTTTCTTTGAAATTGGCTAGAGAATTCCTTCCTTATTGATAATGTATGCAAACATACACACAAATTGAAAATCTATAAGTAATTCTAACAGCCAAAGAATACTTTTGACCAGAATTACCCAAAGAAAGTAAAATTAGAAATGATGATATTAAAAATATATTTTAGAGCCTATTCTTGGTGCTTAAATATTCAATTTATTGTCTGATTTCTGGATTTTAAATTCCATAAACTTCAGATCCTGAAGGCTTATTGAAAAAGCGAATTTCCTCAATATTAGAAATTCTCTCTGACTTTACTTTTAGAGTTATTACTTTCTACTTTTGAAAAAAAAATTGAATATTTATACATGTATATAATGTTAACTGAATACTCCAGTAGACCATATTCCCGAAAAATACAGTACAATTTGCATCATACCCAATATTTTAGATTAATGTTAAAACCTGGAATAGAGTACACTGTCTGACATATTTCCCAACATAAATATTTATGTAGAGTATTAAAATTTAAACTGATATTTGGCTTTGTAAGCTATTTTCCCTGTGGACTGTGTGTATCCATTAGCCATAGAGAAGTTTTGCAGTTGTGGTATGCTGACCTTGACTTTGCAGAAACAGACTTGGAGCCTCTCGGCCCTCCTTCCACAGGGCTCAGTGAGTCCGTCTGGGCGGTGCACGCCCTTGTCATGACTCACGCCCTGCAGTGAGGCGTAGGAGTGCTAACGTGCAATTCCAGGACAACACAGACACTATCACTGACAACTTTTTTTAATCATTCCCCCAAGTCATAAAAAAAATATAGATAGATAGTTATACATATAGAGATCTGCAACTGTACTAGTTACTTCAAATAGCAGACAAGGAAAATAAGCACTTCATTGCTTGCTTTACAAGTTTAAGTTCATTTTAAGCTTGCTATATTAAGTTTAAAAATTAAAAAAATATCAACTTACTATAAACAATTTAAAATATGTATAATACAACTTCATGGTCAAAACATTTGACTAGTCTATGAAAACAGGGAATACTACATTAGTTCAAGTTCCATACATGAGTTTTCAATCTGTCTCTTTCAAGAGAAATCATGAAAAGGCTGTTTTATTTTATGGGAACTAATTTTGTTTAGGGATTTCCTCATCACAAAACTAATTGATTGTTACAGGAAAGGTAAAAAAAAAAAAAAAAAAAAAAAAAGGAAAGGGGAAATAGAGTGGCTCTCTCCCTATTTGTCACTATTCTCTTCTTAAAATATTCTGTACATAAGCTATATGGACATTCTGAACCATTTACAAATCCATTTTCAAAAATTGAAGAAAAAAGTTTAGAGTCTGAAAGTGTTATTTTATACACGGATTATATAATACATATTGAAAGTACACACACACACACACACACACACACACACACACACACATCTTAAAGATAAGGTTCTCCAAAGGTTTTTCGACATTCCATCACTCCTGTACTTGGTGGTCTATCACAGTTGTGTGTACTCTTGACTTGACTAGGTGTGAGACGATCGTATGCCATCTTGTATTCTTTATCAAATACATCTGAAAAAAAATTCACAAAGAAACAAGGCATAAAGAAATTTATCTTAGACTTTGACAACAACCAAGTGTTGTAATACTACAGAACTGCAAAATTAAAGACCAAGAAGGAATCTTGAGGGTTTTTTCTGACAACTGAAGGACCACAGAATTTCAGAGCTGGAAAACGGGGACTTTAGAGTCCACAGCTCTTTAGCTCTTTAGAGTGAGATTACACAGACCAGTGAAATTTAGAGCTTTAAGATACCAACTTTTAAAAATGATTTTCCCAAATTTTAAAATTGAGGTAAATATATATAACATAAAATTTACCATCTTAACCATTTTTAATTTTAATTTTTATTATTTTTATTTATTTTTTATTTTTGGGAGAGGGAGAAGGAGAGGGAAAGAGAGAAGATTAGGAGAGGGGGAAGAGGGAGGAGGAGGGAAACATCCATTTGTTGTTTCACTTATTTATATTGATTCTTATATATGCCTTGACTGGGGATTTAACCTCAACCTTGACGAAATGGGACTCTGCTCTAACCAACTTAGTTACACAGCCAAGGCCACTATCTTAGCCATTTTCAACTATACAGTTCAGTGGTATTGCATACATTCATAATGTGCAACCATTATAATCATCCATCTCCATAACTCTTTTCATCTTATAAAATGCAAACACTACATACATTAAACAATAATTCCCCATTTTCCACTCCTCAAGCTTCTGGCAACTACCATTCTACTTTAGTCTCTGTGAATTTGACTACTGTAAGTACTTTATAAATAGACTCATAATAGAATTTGACTTGTTTTGACTGGCTTATTTTGCTTAACATAATGTCCTCAAAGTTCATCCATGTTGTAGCATATGTCAGAATTTCTTTACTTTTTAAGACTAAATAATATTCCATTGTATGTACAATATATATCACATCTTGTTTATTCACTCATACTTCAATGAACACTTTAGTTGTTTCCATTTTAGCTATTATGAATAATGCTACTATGAGCATGGGTGCACAAATGTCTCCTTAAGACCCTGCTTTCTTTAAAAAATATATTTTTATTGATTTAAGAGAGAAAGGGAGAGGGAGAGAGAAATAGAAACAACAATGAGAGAGAATCATTGATTGGCTGCCTTATGCATGTCCCCCAGTGGGGATCGAGCCTGTAACCCGGGCATGTGCCCTTGACTAGAATCAAACCTGGAACCCTTCAGTCCTCAGGCTGATGCTCTGTCCACTAAGCCAAACCAGCAAGGGCAAAACCCTGCTTTCAATTCTTTTGGGTATATATATCCAGAAGTGGAATTAATGGATCATATGGAAATTCTTTTTTTTTTTTTGAATTTTTTTTTTATTTTTTTACAGAGAGGAAGGGAGAGGGATAGAGAGCTAGAAACTTCGATGAGAGAGAGACATCGATCAGCTGCCTCCTGCACACCCCCTACTGGGGATGTGCCCACAACCATTGTACATGCCCTTGACCAGAATCGAACCTGGGACCCTTCAGTCCGCAGGCAACGATGCTCCATCCACTGAGCCAAACCGGTTTTGGCTGGATCACATGGAAATTCTATTGTTACCTTTATTATTATTATTATTATTATTATTATTATTATTAACATTAGCAAAAAGTCAAAGTATCTCATATAAAAAAATCAAAGAAAAAGTATATTATATGAATATAAATTATTAAAATAATAAAGACTACTAATATAAAAACTATACTATATTGAAAGTATACACACATATTTTATGATATATAAGTATTACATGTTAAGTATTATGCAGAATTACCTATATCAATGTTTTCTCTTCCCAGTGCCACAAGTGAGAGAAATAGTATTTCTCTATATAAACTCCTGGAGGGCAGAATGGAGAAGATATTACTATACATAAAGTTTATTCATTTTCTACAAAAATTTTATGCTAATATAAGCATGAGATATTCTAACAAATTACTAATATGCCTAGAGGAACAATATGTTCATTTAAGATAATGCCTTACCTCTGTCTTTTAAAATGAGGACATTTATTCAGTGTCTCTAAAATCTGACTCATTGGTCCATAGACATCATTCATTTTAATGCTTTTTACCATATTTTTCAATAGTTCTTGACTAAATGAATTATCACCTTTTTGTAATAAATGGACCATTGGATACTTTTGGGCTGTAAAAGAACCAAGAAGCAGTTAAAGGAAAATGTTCTTTGTAGAAAGGAGAATGTAATTAAGCAGCAACTGATAGCTGGCAAAGAAGTTACAAAGCACTAAAAATAAATTAAGGGCAATAGAAATCTTAAAGTGAAGAAAGAAAAAGAAAAAAGAAAATAAAAAAGATAATGATAAAAATAGGCTGAAAGCTTTTTTGGCCTCAAAGACAAAACTTAAAACACTGTTTTCCTTAATATAGCTCTTGGGGGAAGTTCTACATCAGCAGCCCAGATGGAAACAGACAAACAAAAATAAATATAAAGAAGAAATTGGGACAAGCAATATGCTAAAAGCAGAACTCTACAAAACATAAACCCTTCAGCACATATACAACACTACTGGAAAACCCCCCCAAAAAACAAAACAAAAAAAAACAACAGCAACAAAAAAAAAACACCTCAAAACATAAAAAATAAAAAAAACCCTTGACCTCCATAGAAGATAAGCACTAAAAGCATTGAACTTAACACTCACTCTCAAACAAAAGAGTACGATTTTGACCTGTAAGACAAAAAGTAGTATAGTAAAATAGAAGTCAGTTACATTAGATTACTATTTAAAGTAAGTAGAGATTACTCTCATATAAAAAGAGCCAGCACTCTATGATCGCACTCACTGTGGGCATTCCAGAGGATGTACAAGGGCTGTCCTGGATCCTGATGTAATTTCATATTGTCCCATAGCATTTGTATTAAAACATATTTACTATCTTCAGACATACAATGGCGGGGAATCTGTGTTGAAAAATAAACATTCATTAATGGTCCTTACATAATGTTTTGTAAATAGCTTATAAATAACCTTATAAATGTTTTTCAGATGTATGTGTGCAAGAGATAAAGAGAAGAGAAAATGACTGGTTTGTATGCATTTTATATTGACTGAAGAAGATGGGCTGAGTTGAGAATCCAATGATCTCTAAAGTAAAGTGATCTCTGCTCTGAAGCAGATTTTACAAAGTCCTGAGACCTGTGAGGAAGGGTGGTATGAAGGGTAACCTCTATCAGCTTATGACTGACGGTCCAAACCAGGCAGCCCCATTCTGCATCAGTCTAAGACCGTAGGCCAGATAACTCTGACTGACTTAACCTTTAGACATTCATTCATCATGCACTGAAAATCCAAAACGTGCGCACAGTCATAGATATAAAGCACAAGAAAGGAGAATACGAGGTTTCTGAACTTAGATGCTGTACAGTTTCGTGGTGGTGAGAGCATATGAAAAATAAGAACAGTTTTATAGAACAGCGTATCAAAACTACAAATGAACATATAACAAAATGACTACCTAAAGCAAAATTCAGAGTAAAGGAATGAAGAGAATGGTAGCACATGACTGCAATATGAATTAGAGAGACCCTCTTTAAAGAAGTGTCAGGCTTGTTTTTGAAGGTCTGAAACGTGAGTGGGGCCAGCTCACAAACTCTTCTCGTAAGAGTCATTTACAGTTAATTCTTGAGGCCATAACTAAAATGCAAACCCATTTTGAATAAATTTCACAAGAAGGCTAACAAACATGACTTAAACTGTAAGAAGAAAAATTATTTGTAAACACAATTTGATCAATCTTAGTAATCTAATGATTAAGATGGTTATTAAAAATAGCATAAACATTACTTTTTTTGTCTTTAGGAATATGCAAACATTACCATGGTGACAACAGCACTGTCTTTTAGTTAATTTTTTACTCTCATACCTTTGAATACTTGTTACAATGCTCAGAAGAAAGAATTAATCCAGGTAAGTTACTGGGCAGGTTAAGACGTCTAAAATACCACACCAGGTTCCAAAAAACAATTGGATGATGATCCACAAAGTCCGCCACTGTTATTGCATGATCGCCTTCATTCTCCAATAAGCTCTCAAGTTCCTTCCATACCACTAAAGGGCTGAGGTACGGGACAGTGATAGGATCTGGACTTGGGAGGCGCCATTCCAATCCTAAAGAATCCTGTTGAATAAACAAAAACCAAAAACGGTAAATACAAGATTTATGATACGAAGTCATTAAACAATTTCCTGTCAGTGTTTTCCATGTAAGTAGAAAGGTACTATAATTGTATTATGGAATAAGAAACTCTCCTTTACAATAATAAAGTTAAAGGTGGCTCAGTTGGTTGGGGCATCATCTGGTACACCAAAAAGTTGCTATTATAGTTCGATTCCCGGTAGGGGCACATATGGGAGGCAACCGATGAATGTTTCTCTCTTACATTGATGTTTTTCTCTCTCTCTATCCCCTCCTCAGTCTCTAAAATCAATGAATATATCCTCTGATGAGATTTAAAAAAAATTAAAGCTAATAAGGCTGTTTTGGACAAGGTGAACAAAATCATGTAAATGATCAATGTCCAAATTTTTATTTATTTATTTTTAATATATTTTATTGATTTTTCACAGAGAGAAAGAGAGAGGGATAGAGAGTTAGAAACATCGATGAGAGAGAATCATCGATCAGCTGCCTCCTGCACACCCCCCACTGGGGATGTGCCTGCAACCAAGGTACATGCCCTTGACCGGAATCAAACCCGGGACCTTTCAGTCCACAGGCCAACGCTCTGTCCTCTGACCCAAACCGGTTTCGGCAATGTCCAAATTTTTAAAAACCCCCAAATACACACTGTAGCTCCTTGTAAAGCAGCTGGCAGGCTGCCTGTAGGGGTTAGCTCCTTCCCTCCAGAGTCTTCCTTATCCAAGGGGCCGGAAGTGCTGACACTCCTGGCCATTGGAAATACTGGACATTTTGAGATAGCTGTTCTTGATCTATCAGCAGGAATCTGAATACTTCGGGCATATGTATTTTCCAGCCGTTTAGATTTGCTATTGAAAAAAAGCAAAAAAGCATATCACTGTTTAGATTTACTTTATTTCTCTAGAAAGACCATATTCTGCTCTTTAGCATCAGTGCTGGACATAGCAAAGTAAATCCAAGGAACTCAGGCTTCAGCTTGGAAAAAGGAATATATTTTTAAGTAGTCTAGTCATGTTAAATTTCCTTTTTATCCAGTGCATTTTAAATATTCAAGAGCCATTTAATTATTCAGAAACAGTTAGTGGACAACTTTTATACAGCAGGAACTACAGCAGGCCCAGATAATATAAAGCAGAGAAAACAGGCATCTATTCTTTCAGCTTGTGGGAAGGGAGATTCCCACCTATTCATAAGCTAGTGGCAGTCAATGCAAGGGCTACAACAGACCTGTGATGAAAAATAGTGCACATACAGATTTGCGATTTCGCTGCCTAAGTGTTTAGGATTAAGCAGAGCATACCAGCCTGCTGGTACTATGCAGGCATTTTCTTTTGCACATGCGGCTACCAATATGGCTTCATCTGCCAGCTATCTATATTTGGTACTTCTCCAAAATGAATTTTAAGCATAGATTTATATATATTAGGCTTACTGTATATATATCTTAGCTTAATTTTACAGTTCCTTTGTCAGCTCCAAATTTTTTTAGATTATTAAATATTCCTAAGTAGAAGATTAAATATTCCGAAATAGTAGTACTGACTTAATTCCTGAAGAGATAGACATTAGAGAAAGGTGTTCATTATAAACCTCAAGTGTTCTACAAAATTTTTACCTTTAAAATACTAGTAAACATTACATTATATAAATATATAACTAATACCATGAGGATTCATAGAGCATAAACTACACTATTTAAACATTTAGGTTATTAAGATAATTTTAATATTGTTTTGCTTAGAATTTAAGATTATGAGTCTATTATACATATCAAATTAAACCTTAAAATGTTCATCTAATTCTTGTCATTATAAGAAACTTGTATAATACAAATTGTTAACATATAGTTCCACATAATATACTCACCTATTTAAATCAAAATTCCCTTGAACAGAGCTAACAGATGTGTCAAGACCAGAAGCTGATGCTGAAATACAAGACTGCCTTCCCTGACTTGAAAAGGATGTAAAATGTATATTTTCTATAGATGGACTTGACTTCAAAAAGTATCTGCAATGTGAATCAAAGGAGCTTATTGAGAAAGGAGAGATTCTAGGAAATGATTCTTAAACATGAAGGGAAAAAAGCATAAATCATTACCTTCCAGGTCGTCTTAAATCTCTTATCTCGACACTTAAAAAGGGCAAGAAAAGATTGCCACAAAACGGGCATGTAGTATTGAGATTTGAATCATCTGCTGTCCAGCCAGCCATGATTTCTTCATCATGGACAAGGCAATCACAAGTTCTACACCGAGAGCAACTTGAGATGAGAACCTGAGAGAGAAAACGGCACTGTATAAAGTAAGCTGGTTGGTGCATATTATAAATTAAAAACCAGTTCAATTCACAAATATACTGGGAAACTAAAATTCCGAAGGATTCAGAAGTTACAAACAAAATATGAATTACATTCATTGCATTATATATTTATCTTTAACTATTTCAGCTAAATCTATTCCAAAAATTTTGCCTGAAAAGGAAACTTGCATTTAAGCGAGCATTTTAACCATTATAATTACTAAAAAGGCCTGCCATGGAAAAGTAAACCCAAGTATAATTTGTTAATACCCCAAATCAGTATTTGTAATTACACATTATAGATTTGTGCTACTCAAAGTACAGTCACCAAACAAATGTTAGTCCACAAATTCTTACTGGTTTGTAATAAGATAAGTAAAGAAATTGAAGGGATGACTTAGAAACATTTAAAGTAATTTGTCAATGCTGTGACAGCTAAGCGTGTGATCAATGTATTTTGCAAGAGTATCAGCCATTACAAATTGGAGATTTAAAACAACAATAACCCCCTGGTCTGTCACTATATATAGTTGCTGTGGATAAACATAAATACTGTCTTTAAATTAATAAAATGTAGAAATTACTGAAGCCATCAGAAACTTTATAAATTGCAACATCAGTGCTCATCATTTATTTTTCTACTGCATGCAAATTTATTCTCCATTTTATGCAACTGTTTTTGAAAGTAAATTATACCAAAAAATTTGGGAAAAAATTTAAAGGGTAAAAAAGTAACTTTTTTATTGTAAGAAAATGAGATGGAGCAGCACATCCAGCAGATAGCTACATTAAACTGATACAAAAAATGAAAAACATGATGGAAAAAGTTGACACAAATGCCAAAATGGCTCCCTGTTCCTTCATCAAACAAGTGTAGCTTGCTCAGCAAACTTGGTTGTTAAGTGTTTAAGATGTAAAATAAAAATTCAAAGAGAACATACATATAATAAGGGATAAATAGAATACTAGATATTTTAAGTTCATTCAGGTGCAACATACATTTTGAAATTTTCAGATTCTACATATTTACCATTGAATTACTCTATCCAAGATCATCAATACTTAAGAAATGTAAATTTTATAAAGTAGTACATAAAAATGTTCTTTTGATTAAAATTGTACCTCCATTGCATAGTTCTGGAAGATATTTGTATTACTCGTGTTGCAGGAAGATGCCACCTCTGATTTCCCAGGTAAGGCAAACTTTGACAGGGATCCTATCCATTATTAAAAAACAAAGAGCAAAACCATTAAAATTAATGAGAAAGAATATGAGAATCTTTCACTTTCTTAAATTTTCTGATAAAATTCAAACTGTTCTACTGAAAATATTAAAGGTAATTAAAGGAAAAAAACCCACAAATAAATGATGAAAAATATTTTTCAATGCATACGTCTTTGTTTTGAGTGTAAACCTAAGGAAATGTGCCCTCATTCCCGATTCTCACATGCTTGGTGTGTTCATCACTTACTATTAAGCACTTTATTTTATTTTATTTATTTATTTTAAAAAATATATATTTTATTGATTTTTGTACAGAGTGGAAGGGAGAGAGATAGAGAGTTCAAAACATCAATGAGAGAGTGTCATTGATCAGCTGCCACCCCCTACTGGGGATATGCCCGCAACCAAGGTACATGCCCTTGACAGGAATTGAACCCGGGCCCTTCAGTCCCCAAGCCACTGAGCCAAACCCGTCCCGGCACTATTAAGCACTTTATGTGTACAGAGTAGAAGGCATTCTAGCTGTTTATAATTACTATTTTGCTGTTTGTGTTTTCTCGTGTTTAAAGTACAAGAAAATGTTTAGTTCTAAGGTTTAAAAAATATAAAATAGCTAATCTTGTTTCAAATCCTGAAAGACTCTAAAAATTAGGAAAGCGTTTCCAAGTATATTCTTAAGAGCAATGGGATATTAACAAGTACAAAAAGTAAGGGGATTCCTGTGGTCAAATCAATAGTTTACAGTGATTATATCTTGTTGGTAAAAGTAGAGATAATCTATACCTTTTGTTTTTCTCTAGCAGCTGTTAAATTTTAAGAATGAGCACTGGTATTTTAATATATATAAAGGTAAAAAACAAACAAAAAAAGTAACTACTAGTTTACAAGAAATAGAGAGGACAGGAAAACTTGTTAAATACCACCATGGGCATGCAGTCAACACAATCCAGACTAATGACTGGTTACTTCAGCAAATAAGTGATGATGGGGAAGCGGGGAGGAATGACTGCCCCAGAGAGATCATTGGCCCTACGCCTAGCCACACGAGATGTAGAGGCAGAGAGAGACCTGAAGCCTCACATCATTAGGTGCTTAGAGCTGGTGGGAACTGCAGTTCTTTCCTGGATGGCTCCCCAGTAACCTTCCGGAATCCCTCTCTGCTAATGCTAGTTCAGAGTTGCTTTCTAATATTTGCCTTGACTGATTCAATAATTTATGTGGGCACCTTTGTATCTAATGAATCATCAGTAAAGAATATTCATTTGAACAAGTATAAATCAGGTTGTGAGCTAAGTTGTATTTGCTTAGCACATCAAACTACCCATGTTTCCCCAAAAATAAGACATCCTCGGAAAATAAGATCTAGCGCATGGAAAGATAAGACATCCCCTGAAAATAAGACCTAGTGCAACTTTGGGAGAAAAAATTAATATAAAACACTGTCTTATTTTCGGGGAAACAGGGTATTCTGTTATTGTTAAAAAAAACTAAAAAGGAAGGGAGTTAATCACCTGATTTCTTCATGAATATATGACAAAGGGGATAAAAGAAGAGAGGGAACAAAGATAAAAGAAAGTTAATAGACATCAACCGAATGCAATAAGTAGACCTTGTTTGGATCCCAGTGTGAATAAATCACCTAAAAAAGAGCATTATGAGATAATTTTGAAAATTTAAATATTTAATATAAAATATACAATAACTATTGTCATATTAAAAATACAATGGTATTACAATTATGTTTTCAAAAAATGAATGTATCACAAAAGATACATACCATATAAGTCCATAAAATTCTTAAAAATGGCCATGCTAACATATAGTATTAGAAGTTAATGTTTATCTATGAAGGGAGTAGTGACAAGAAATGGGCATGACAGGAAGTTCTGGATACTGTTAATGCTCTGTTTCTTGATCTGAGTGCTGATTACTCAGGTGTCCTCAATTTATAAAATGTTATTTACATACATGGAAGTGTACACATTATATGCATAACACATAAGATAAAAATAAATAACTTTAATAAGTTAAAAATATATAAAATTAATGTTCTTATATTTTAGAGATACATATTTAAGTACTTAAAAATAAAATTATATGTTGTCTGAGATTTAATTTAAAATAATCCAGTGAGGAAGAAAAAATGTTGGCAGTAGAGGGGAGAGAGGAAAAGATAAAACAAGACTTGCCACTTGTATATACTACTGAAATTGGATGAAGGACACATGGTGGGGGATTCATTGTGCTATTACTTCTACTTTGCTGTATGTTTTAAAATTTCCACAATTAAATTTTTTTAAATTAGCAAAGGTACAAATGAAAAAAAAATATGATATTCATCCATTCCTCATATCATATACCAGGATAAATTTCAAATGGATCAAATATCTAAATCAAGGTTCAAATCTATTTTTGTAGAGCCGTAAGAATGGTTTTTACATTTTAAAACATTGTTTAAAAGAATAAGACAAAAATGAACTATGTGGTTTAAAAAAAAAAAAAAAAGATGCTTGGTGCCTACAAAACCTAAAATATTTATGTATGGCAGCCCTTTACAGAAAAATATACTGACTCCAGAAAATGTTACTAAGGAAACCAGAAAAGTATCAGAAGAAAACACTGGAGAACCTGGGGGAGGGGAAGTACTTCCTAATGACTCAACCCATAAGCAAGACGGGGGAAGACTGATAAATTTGATGACATACAATTAAAACCTTACTTGTGACAAACCCCCACCCGCAGACTAGGAAAAGTACTTGCCTTTTACATAAGAGATAAAGGGTTAATTCCTTAATATTATAAGAGTTACTGAAACATTTTAAATAAAGGACCAATAAGTGAAATGTAGGCAAAGAATAGTCCATAGAAAGAAAAATACAAATAGTCCTTAAACATATAAAAAGGTCCTCAATTTAGTTCATAAAAGAAATATAAATGAAAACTAAATTGAAATACATTCCTTAGTTATCAGATGGCAAAAATACAAAAGTTTGCCAACATATTTTGCTAACAAGGCTCTGAGAAAATAGGTATTCTTATATTCCCACTGCCAGAGGGAATGCAAAATGGTGTAGTCCTGAGGAAGGGAACTTGGCAATATCACTTCAAGGAAAAATTTTAAAGTATCTTTCAGAGTCCTGGCAAAAACAATATAATATATATGCATCACAGCAGTTTTTATAATAGTCAAAGGCTGGAAACTTCATAGCCATCAACAGAGTAGTGGTTAAAATAAAATAGGATACACTGACACATGATGACCTATGCAACCATAAAAATGAATGAGGGACAATGTTATATGATGATATGTAATGATCTACTGTTAAGTGGGGGGAAAAAAAAAGGGAATGGGAAGGTAATTCTAGTAGGCTACCTTTTGAATAACAAGACAAGGAAACAATAAGAATACACACACATGCACACATGGGCCTATTATTTTTTAAAAAGCAACAATGGAAGAATAATTAAAATGAATAAAAATGGTTGGTTACCTCTAGTGACAGGGAGAAAACAAATGAAGGGGTTGGGGATGGATACTAGACTTCTCTGGAAATGCCTTGGTTCAATATCGTTTTGACTTTGGAGCCATGCAAATCTTTTACAAAAATAAAACATATAGGGAAATAAAAGTAAAGTACCACCTATCAAATGAATTATGACAACACCGTCTGAACAAACCTTCCTGGGAGGCAGAACTTTCTAGGCTTGTTCTGCTGAAGTCAAAGCTCTTAGTCCTCGTGGTGGCACTGCTCTCCTGGGAGGAAGTAGTTCCTTCCAACTCAGGGCAGGCGTCTTCGTCCGTCAAAGAGGTGGATTCAGAATCTTGGGCTCCCACTGAAGAAAGACTGGTACGATCAGAACTTTGATCCTAAGGACATAATTATAAGCTTACTTTCCTTCATATTTAAAGTGCATTATTTAAAGTCACTTCTAAGGCAGAGGAAGTACTTAATTACTCAAATGATCAGTTAATCAACATTACAAGAAAAAAAACCCTGATTTTACAAGTGCAAACTACTTTGGACCAACATATGCTATAGATTTCCCCCCCTTCTTTATCATTGTTTTAATGCACTTTAAAATGTATCTACATTAGTTAGGAATAAAGAAACAAAAATAGACATTTCTTTGTTTTTCATAAATCACTACTCTCCATATTTGATAAAAATCTCAAAGCATTATTTTACCTTCCCACAAATATACACAAAATTTTTCTGAAACAATGTCAGCAAATTATCATGAGACTAATATAACCACATACACAGCTGTTCTATTGGTTTCCAGGATCAGAACAAAACAAAAGAAGAAAAGATGCTCTGGGTTTCCATTTGTTAATGCTATGATCTCAGAATTATAATCATCTGCCAATAACTTATAGAATCAAATTGATTGTCTACAAATCTGATTCATAAGTTCTGAAGATGTCTTTGTGAAGCTACTGCATGGGATAGGCACTATATATATATGGAAATCATAAAAAGTATTAAATGCCCTTAAATGCCCTGGGCTCAATCTACTGACCTGGTATGTACCTCATTTGGCTCAGTAATAAATTCACCTCCACCAAACCCATATCAAAAGTCACTAAATCTCATATATATATATATATCTATATATATATCTATCTATATCTATATCTATATCTATATCTATATCTATATATGTATATATATAGATATATATAGATATATCACATACTATACATATAGATCTATTTTTAAGACAGCATTTTAAAATTAGATCAAAATAAGTATCTGTTAATAAGATAACCTTGCTGACTTTATAAATCTCTATTTGTTGTTAATTTCTTTGTGAAACTCAGTCCAGGATGATACCTTAGAAATATATTTTATTCTTTAAAATTTATGTTTACATTTTATTCGTTTTCACAATAATCCAAGCTATATTTCTAGTTTTATATTAAGACACACTTCTAGTTTTCACTTTTAAGAACACCAATGTTAATTTTTTTTTCTGGTAATACCATAATCCATAAGAAAATCTGGTAGATACAAATTTTTGTAGGCAGAAAAAATTAATATCTATAATTCTATTGCCCAGATATTACAACTGATTTTTTTCTAGTTGAGTGTGTGTTACTGAGTTGTTATTTATAAAATTATCTGAACATTTTTATGGGCTTTTTGGCTACATTTCATTGTTGTTTTTTTAATCCTCACCCGAGGATATGTTTTTTTCATTGATTATGGAGAGAAAGGGAGAAGGAGTGAAGGGGGGAGAGAATGAGAGAGAAACATTAATGAGAGAAACAATGATCTGCTGCCTCCTGACTGGGGATCGAACTCACAGCCCTTCCATACAAGGGATGAGGCTCCAGGCAACTGAGCCAGCAGCCAGGGCTTACTGTATTTTTCAAGCAGGTGCTCAGGGATTAGCACCTAATCATTTTGATTTACTTAAAGTTAGTAATGTATCACTTTGTATATAATAATATCACTACAGGGGAGTGCAAAAGTAGGTTTACAGTTGTTCCTATGGAAAATACAATAATTAATAAAATAATACAAGAATAAACTTTCATATACTCACAACTGTAAACCTACTTTTGCCTCACTCTGTATAATAAACGTCAGTAGGATGAGTCCCTTTACCATAACAAAACATCACATATATATTTTGAAAAATTCCCAAGAAATAATGTTATAATGTTTGTTTTAGGCAATCATAAGTATTTTAAGAAACTTAAGAGGTAAAGAAATAGTGCTTATATTAACCAGAGGTATCATTTATTTTCAGCCTGAAGAACTTCCTTTAGCACATCTTCTAGAACAGATCTGTTGGCCAAGAATTCTTTTTATTGAAAAATATTTTTATTACACCTTTACTCTGAAGAATATTTCCACTGGATATGAATTCTGGGTGTTGACAGGTTTGTTCTTTCAACACATTAAAGGTGTTGTTCCACTGTATTCTTACCTCCATGGGTGATGAAAAGTACAAGGTTACTTAAATCTTTATTCTTTTGTAGGTAATGTGCCATTTTTCTTTAACTGCTTTTAAGGTATTTTTTATTTTTGTTTTCTTTTTTCAGCAATCACTTTCTTATTAGCAGATGGATAGCTCTGGTTTTGAGTAATTTGCTTATGTGTGTGTGGGTATGGTTTTCTTTGAGTTTATCCTGTCTATAACTCACTGGGTCTCTTGTATCTATCTGTAAATATAAATCTCTTACCAACTTTAGTAAGTTTTAGCCATTATTTCTTCAAATATTTTTTTCTACCACTATTTTTCTCCAATTCTTCTGAGACTCCAAATATATATTATACCTTTTGATATGTCCCCAAAATCTGAAGTTTTATTAATTTTCAAAAAAAATATTTTTCTCCATTCTTTTCTTTTTTATTCTCCCCCTATTCTTCAATTATATAGTTTATAGACTCCTTCCTTTGCCATCTCCATTCTCCTATTGAACCCATCCAATGAATTTCAGAGTATTTTTTATAAATTTTAAAAATGAATTCTATTCCTTCGAAGAATTCATGTGTTTTTCTTTACCTCAGGGAATCTAGTTATAATAGCTGCTTTACAGTTTCTGTCTTATAATTCCAGTATCAGGGCCATCTCAGAATTATCTTTCCCTTTAGAACTGGTCATATTTTCCTTTATATATATCAACTAATTTTGGATTTTATTTTAGACACTGTGAATTTTATGTTAAGTAGTCTGAATGCTGTTATAATCTCTTAGAGAACATTGATACTTTTGTTTTAGCAGGCAGTCAAGTGAGTTATTTCAGATTATGATTTGTGTTTCCATTTTTGAGACTTGTGTGGGCCATCTACAGAATTAGAGAATCCCCTTCTTTTAGATTCCCCTCAAATGTTCTAGCCCAGGGAGGCCCCCTTCCCTGGTTCCTTTGTCCAGAAAATATGATAAGATTCTCTTGAAGTTTTAGCTTCCAAAGTTGCCATGTCACATTCTGATGGGCACCTGCTCTTGAGGCAAATATGAGTAAAAAAAGAAAATGGGAAATTCTTCTCTGTGTGAGTCCCTCCTCATAAACTGCCTGATTTTATTTTTCAGAATCCTTAGTTGTTGTGTTTTTTAAAAAATATATTTTTATTCATTTCAGAGAGGAAGAGAGAAGGAAAGAGAGAGAAGCCTCCACGATTGAGAGAAAATCATGGATCCACTGCCTCCTGCAAGTCCACAACCTGGGCATGTGCCCTTGACCGGAATTGAACCTGGGACCTTTCAGTTTGCAGGCGGACACTCTATCCAGTGAGCCAAACCGGCTAGAGCTTTAGTTAGTTTGTGTATTCTGTGTGGAGTTTTTAGTTGTAATTGATGGGAAGGACAGGTGTTAGTGGCTTTATGTTACCACAGAGGAACTAGAACTCTCATCTTAATTTATAAAGAATAATACTGTTGAATATAGAAAAATAGATTTGCAGTTATTTTCTTTTTGTTTTGTTTTTGGTTAAGCCTCACCAAGGAATATTTTTTCCATTGATTTCTAAAGAGAGTGGGAGGGAGGGAAGGAGGAGCAGAGACAGAGAGAAACATTGATATGAGAGAGACACACTGACTGGATGCCTCGTGCACATGCCCTGACGAGGGCCCCAGAGCAAACTTGCAATCTAGGTCATACCCTTAACTGATAATTGAACCAGAGACCATTGGGTATGCAAGCCAACCACTGAACCACAGCAGCCGAGGGCAGCTGGCAGTCATTTTCTTTCAGCACCTTATTCAGGTAATTTGAGTTCCAGAAGAAGAAAAAAAGAATTGGATACAGGAAAATTTTAAAAGCTAATTGTCAGTAATTTTCCAAAAGAAAACTAAAGATGTCAAGGTACATATTTAAAGTATCTACAAATCTCAAGCAGAATAAAAAAAAAATCATCCTTCAGTTTTGAAATAGATGAAAATGAAACTCAAAGAAAAATCTTAAAAGAGCCAGAGAAAAGAGATATATTAACTTCCAAGGAACAGCAATAAGAAATGGACAGAAGCCCTAACTTGTTTGGCTCAGGGGACAGAGCATCAGCCTGAGGACTGAAAGGTCCCAGGTTCGATTCTGGTCAAGGCATGTACCTTGGTTGCAGGCACATCCCCAATGGGGGGGGTGTGCAGGAGGCAGCTGATCGATGTTCCTCTCCCATTGATGTTTCTAACTCTCTCTCCCTCTCCCTTCCTCTCTGTAAAAAATCAATAAAATATATTAAAAACAAAGGACAGTTGACTTCTGAACAGAAATTATGATGTCATAATATGCTGAAAAGACATCTTTAGAGTGCTGAAAGTGACTGCCAGCTGCCCTCTTCTAGGCTTCAGTGTAGATATTTTCTACTCAATTCTCATCTAGTTTACTAGCCTTTATTTTTTCTGTGTTTTGTCTGCTATTAAATCCAATTACTGCACTCCTTAATTTTTTGTATCATTTCTGGTTCTAAAATTTATATGTGATTCCTTTATATATATATTTTAAAATTGATTTCAGAGGGAGAAAGGGAAAGGGAGAGAGAGAGAAACATCAATGATGAGAGAGAATAATTGATTGCCTGCCTCCTGCATGTCCCTACTGGGTATTGAACCTGCAAACCTTGACTTACTGGGCCATGAGTTGATGCTCAACCACTGAGCCACACTGGCTGGGCTACATTTGATTCTTTTTAATAAATAATTATCTGGTGAAATTTTCCAACTTGGGAGCTATTTTTAAACCTCTTTTCTGTATTTTTTTTAAAACACAATTATTTCAAAGTCTCCTGCTATTCAAATATTTGGATCTCCAACCGAAGGACTTGTATGCATGCATATAAGCAAAACCAATGGATGAAAAACTCTAGGGGGGGGGGGGTGGATTTTTTTACAGAGCGGAAGGGAGAGGGACAGAGAGTTAGAAACATCAATGGGAGGGGGGGGGCAATGGAAAGATATGTACACATATAATACCTTAATTAAAAAATTAAAAAAAACCCTACTCAAATAAAAACAAACAAACAAATATTTGGATCTCCTAAAGATTTATTTTTAATATCTGTTTTTCTTTCGTTTTTTAGTTGTGGTCTTGTCTCTTGGCATAGTTATTTTTAATTGAACGACAGAATATAAAAAAATTGTATGGACTTCAAATGATGTTCTATTTCTCCAGAAAGGGTACACTTTTTCCTCTTTCTAATAAAGGCTGATTATTTTAATCTAACCAAAGACTGAAATGAGTCAAGCCTGGGTTTCAGTTTTGGTCAGGCCCAGTCTACCTCCAGTTTGCCAATGCTCCAAAGGTATAGCTCTACAGGGCTTCCAACTAAGGGCTCAGTGTCTTCACCAGCACCCTCAGCCCCTTGAGCAGCATCAGTTCATGAACTCTAGCTATTACTACTATATTCCCAGTACCATGAAACTTCTTATCTGTCAGAGACTTTCTTTTTTTAGCCTCCTGTCTCATGCAGTTTCAGTGTTTAGAAAATGTCTTGAAGGAAAAAAATTGTGTATTTGAAGACCCTCAGGTCTCCAATTTTGTTTCTCCAGCTATACATAAGATCTTCAAAGCTCTGCTGCCCCCTTCACCTCTCCACAGCCCTCTGATACAGCAAAGCCTGGATTTGCAAACTCTTGCTCTGTGCTCAAAACAAGCAAATGACCTCAGGGAAAAAGTAGCTACGGAACTTCAGCTCACCTCTGCAAGTCTCCTCTCTCTTGTTTTATTTTCTAATTGCTTCAGCAGTTCTCTGATGACTATGAACAGCTATTTTCTATATTTCACCTAGCTTTTTGTTCTTAGAAGGTATGTAGGTATATCACAAGCTACTCCATCCTAATCAGGAAAAGTCCTACGACTGGCTGGTAATTTTTGAAGGTATGCTGGACACTGTCTGAAAAAAATTTGCATTTTGAAGGAAATAATGAAGTAAGCATTTTCAGATAAGACTAATTTTTACTCTAGCTACAAATCACTTCCTTTCAAAATCTAACTATAAACATAACTTTAGTTAAATTTTTTCAAGTTTGTATTCAAGTCTAAATTCTAATACAAACTGCACACATCTGAAGAATCCTTTTTAAAAGCTGTGTTTAAGGAGAATGTAAAAAAAACAAAAACAAAAACAAAACCCCCCCCCCAGACATCTCTACAAGTAAGGGAATTTTGGTGATGAAGGAGGATAAAGGATAAGTAGAAAATACTAATAATACATACCTTAGATGATGTGGTATACATGGTGAATCTTGAATACCATTTGCTTGCTTTCTCTGCAACTCCTTTTCCAGCAGTGAACATACTGTTCCTTAGAACATCTAGTTTAGGTACTAGTAGTGTATCTAAATTAAATGAAGGTGATGAATGGGTTAATGCATCTTGAGTTTCTTCCCTAAATGGGCAAGAAGGTGAGAATGTAGGAGAAGACCAGAGTCTATTCCTTGGTCTGTCTTCATTTTTTGTATAACTTTTAGATTTGGTAAGCCTCATTGGCCTAGGAGAATTAGGAGGCAGGCTGGATCTTCTACACGCCTTGACCAATGTTGGACTTTTCTTATCAATTAATTTATCATCATATGCCCGTTGTAAATCAATGCTTGGTGTCCGACTTGTCAAAGGACTGGTCATGTTATTCATATACATCACAATTTCTTCAGCTAAATCACGCTTAGCAGTAGGTGTTGAAATGCTTTTGCTGTCATCTTCATCTTCTTCCTCCTCTTCTTTTTGCTGCTGCTCCGTCTCAGCAACCAAAAGAGAGAGGGGATCAAATCCTGTTGCAACATCAGTTTTTTCAAAAGGTTTTACTGAAAAACTGCTATTGAGACGTTGAATCCTTTTGGGATTTTGTGTGGAAACATATCCCATTTTTGACCCATAGGTTTCATTGTCTAAGTCTTCTAAGTCAAAAATTACTGGAGAATCCACTTTATCTGCCAAACAATTAGAACCATCAAAAGGTGTATCATCATCACTAGATTCCTTTTCTAGACTGTCTCTTTTTGATCGTAAAGATGGACTTCCAATATCAAGACTATTTGGTCTTTTGCTTTTTGAGATAGCATGTGAAAGAATTTTTGCATCAGCTCCTAATTTTTCAACCATATCTCCAGGGTTTGCTTCCTGGTTAATTCTATTGAGCATAAGTCCCATCATTACTCCTCCACTATGACTGCGGTTTCTATTTCCCCAGGACATTTGCTGCTGCAAATTAGGTTCACTGCCATTTTTATCTCTTTTCCTGAAGCATCTACTTTGAACGTTTCCTGTTTCATTTATATCCTCACAAGATGACATTAAGAGAGGCTCAGATGTGCTTTCTGAAAAACAAGAAAAGTGTTTTTAGCCATAAAAATGTAATGTGCTAGTATAAGTTGTCTTAAATATTTAAAATACTAATAATGAAAATGATAATAGTAAGAACTCATCAAGTGTCTGCTATTTGACTGGAACTATACTAGGTACTTTATTTACATTGTCTACCCATAATTATTCCAACATCCTTAGAACTCGAGAAAAAACTGACACTCAAGAGAGATTATATCTAACCCAAAGTTACCCAGTCTTTAAATGACAGAACTGGGATTAAAACCCAGATCTGACGAACTATAAAAGGTATATTCCTACATGTTAGACTACTGTTTTTTAAAACTTACAAATTAAAATTTACTCATGGTATATTTAATAATAATATTACCCTACATAATAAAAGGCTAATATGCAAATCAACCAAATGGCAGAACAACTGGTTGCTAGCGCACTGACCAGGGGGCAGATGCTCAACACAGGCATCCCCTGTGGGAGTGCCACTCAGCCAGAAGCTGGACTCATGGCTGCCAAGCGTAGCGGTGGTGGTGGGAGCCTCTCCGTGGGTTCTATGACCTCCGAGGGTTCCAGACTGGTAGAGGGAGCAGGCTGGGCAAAGGGACCCCCCACCACCACAGTGCACGAATTTTGTGCAGCAGGCCTCTAGTTGTTAATAATAATATTCATATTAATTCCACTAAATTGATTAAATAACAATGGTTACTACAATTGTGGTTGTGTTAGATGACCTTAAGTCTGAGTCTTCTGCCTATAAAAATGAAAAACCAAACCAATTAAAGGCAGCTGTGATAGTTTTATCCACAAAAAATAATAATTATTTAATATGTTTTTATTGATTAAAGGGAGAGGGGGAGAGAAATAGAAACATCAGTGATGAGAGAAAAATCACTGATCAGCTGCCCCCTGAAAGGGGATCCAGCCCTCAAACCAGGCATGTGCCCTGGCCGGGAATCTACAGAGACCCCCTAGCATTCTTAGGTCGATGCTCAATCACTGAGCTACACCAGCCAGACAAGCATTACTATATTTATAAATATAAAATAATATATAAAAGCACTTTAAAAAGAAAAAATATTATGTATTGTTACCTAAACAATATGAAGGACTATCCTTTTGCCCCTGAAAAACCAGGAACAATATGAAGACTAATGTCTTCATTAAGCCTATAAGCTTAAAAAATGGCTCTGTATAATGAACCCTCAGACTGATCATCTCAATTGCTCCCACTTCCCTCTTCACAAAAGTCCCAACAGTCCAAACTCAAAAGATAGTATGTAGCTTATAAGTTTGTCTCTATACTTTCTTATCATAAAAACTTGAATGAACTATATTACAAAATACAGAATTCAAACTACTAAACTATACTATGTGAGGATGCATAAATATATAAAAAATAATCCTGGAGAATGAAGATTTTAAAAAATAAATATTTACTAGAAATACAGATACAAGATACACTGCACATAACAGAGGTATACTATTCAACTCACCTGTGCCTTCTCCCAATATTTTATCAGCACTGTTGTTATTTGTACTGAGGCGAACTATACTGGAAGAACTTTGATAATTGAGCTTAGGAAGACAATCAGCACTTCCTTTTGCACTCTCACTCTCTGACACTGTAAAAGTTAAATGAAATTGGTAAGATGAAAACTATATGCATCATAAAAGGCATAAAAAGAAGTAGCTTTTAGTTCTAATTATTTCTCCTCCAAATAGATAAATTGTCGAACACCCCTGTATGAATTTGTCAATCACAAATGATTACACTGATCTGAGGCCTCAAGGTATATATTAAATATGTACTGTTTTAAATGAGGTCCATGCATACATTTTATAGTATTTCTTTGGTTGTAAATCACTGTTTTCAATAGGAAGAGGTAAGGGTGAGAATATAAGTAAAAAATGGTTAATAAAAGCATTATTAAACCTCAGGAAAGAGCCACTGTTTGCCCTGGCCATGTGGCTCAGTTGGTGGGAGCATCGTAGACCAAAAGGTTTCAGGTTTGAAACCTGGTCAGGGCACATACTAGATTGTGGGTTTGATTCCCGGTTGGGGTGCATACAAGCGGCAACTGACTGATGTTTCTCTCTCATGTCAAAATTTCTCTTTCTCTTTCTCCTTCCTACTTCTCTAAAATCAATAAAAACATATCCTCAGATGAGGATTTAAAAAAAAAAAGATTCACTGTTCGAAGAAATAGATTTCTATTACAAGAGGAATAGTATTTAATTTGAGATTGGTTGTGAAAACTATAGACTTCACACATGAAGATTTGTATGTTGGAATATTAAGTGGTAGAGAGGGCTTGTAATGGGAGGAAAGAGGAGTTATAATAGGAAAGTGAAAAATGAAATTAGTACTTTTATACTGAAAGCCAGTTGTATTAAATTATTAATATAAGCCCACAATTTTATACAATATCAAATTAACACCTACAAGAACTAGAATCACTCCCTTTCTTATCTTTTTCTTCTTGAATGTCTTCAGTAGATGTATCTCCTCTTCTAACTTCATCTTTGGATAATGAATTATATCCAAGATCAGACTGGCCACCTAGAAGGAAAAAAAAAAAGAAGCAAAATCCCTATGGTGTTTATCATAAACTTCTTTACTGAGAAATGGAATTAGGAGTAACACATTACTATTCTGATTTATTTATAGAAATTTTTCTGGATAACTTTCATTGGAAGCATTATTTTGTTAGGTTCCATCCCCCATCTCTATTAAAGTAAGAAAGGGATAATATTAAAATAATTTATTTTTGGCTCCATGCTGCAGTCAAAAGCATATACATGCACACTACTAGCTGGGCTCCAAAAGATAAAGACAAACCAGATATTCTTTATACAAGTCCATAACCTTCCTAGTAAAAGTCTGAGTTCCAACTAAGCAATGAAGAAAAATCTGCATGGAATTCATAACAAGACCTTCACACACAGGAAGCTGAATGTCTAAATAATTTTACCCAAAAAAAGGGTTTATGTAAGTTTATAAGTAAGTAATTACTTTTTCTGAAAATTCAATAGAATACTGAATTGCACTTAAGTACAAATACATGAGAATGAGAAAAAGAATATGTTAAAGTTATTTTTAGGAAATGCAAAAGTTGCATTGTTAAAAAAAAACTTCTGATATATTATAGTATTGTTAGAGGCTCTCTACTTTTCAGCAAATTATTTTCACTAGATTAGCATCAAGACATAAGGTTTTGAAACCTAGTTCTCTATCCTAACAGACATAATTTTAAGTAAACCATATAACCTTTTTTGTTTGGATCTCTAATTCCAAGATTTATAATACACACGGTTGTTATGATTATATGAGAAACTATATATGGTATGGCTTAAATACTTGTAAAGAACTATTTAAAGGAAACTTTATCACCAGGTATTTAATACATTTGTTATACTTTTGAGTTTGTACTTTTAATAATCAATTTTTCAGCTCTATTCCCAAATAAATAAGTTAAAAATGTGAAAGATAATCTTGAAATTCATGCTTTCATTATGTCCTGTACTGTTATAAGATAGTATTTTTTTTAAAAAAGGCCATAGTTAAAAACAAAAGATAGACTTCTTCATTTTTAAGAGATAATGCCTGAGGATGACTGCAATGACTAATTATATTCACATTGTATAATTAATAAAACCAGCCCTATAAAAAACTATAAAAATTACATCTCAACACAACTAGCTTATATGTATATTCTTAAAAGAAGGCATAAAAGGAGACCAGCCAAAATGTTACTGTTTGCAGAGATAGTAAAACTTTATATTTTATGCCTTTATAGAAGCATTTATATTTTATTAATGGTTGGAGTTTTAAATTTAAAATTTCTGTCTATTAAGAGCTAGCTCCTATATTTGAAAAGCATACGTAATTTTTAAATATAATAATAAAAAGAACAGAATTATTCAAGTAATTTATTTTTAAAATGTCAGTTTTAATATTAGAGAAGGATATGTACAAACCTATTTTAATGAAATTAATACCATCTTCAGTGCTAGAAAGCTACACATTTTATATATAATTAAATTACTTATTTGTAACTTTTATTTTAATACTAGAGGCCCAGTGCACAAAATTTCTGCACTGGGGGGGGCCCATCAGCCTAGCCTGCACCCTCTTGCAGTCTGGGAGCGCTCAGGGAGATGTCTGACAGACAGCTTAGGCCCACTCAGTACAGCCTTAGCACTGCCTCGGAGGCAGGAGGGGCTCCTGCCACTGCCGTTGCACTGGGCAACTGTGAGCCTGGCTTCTGGCTGAGCAGCGCTCCCCCTGTGGGAGCGCACTGACCACCAAGGGGCAGCTCCTACACTGAGCATCTGGTCCCTGGTGGTCAGTGTGTGTCATAGCAACTGGTGATTCTGCTGTTTGGTCGATTTGTATATTAGTCTTTTATTATGTAGGATAGTTTAAGACTCAGAAGGAATTGCAAAAATAATACAATACAGAGAAAGCTCCTGTGTACCATTTACTCAGCTTCCCCCAATAATAATATCTTATATGAAACAGTAAATTGATGTTGACTTTTAACTCAGAGCTATAAGTTTCGTTATTTAAACCTTTAATTAAATTTTCATATTTACATAGAACTTATCCTATAAAATTGATATGATGAAGAGATCTGTGTGCCATCCAGAGTTAATTAGATTATCATAGACTAAATATTTAAATAAATTTTTATTTCTAGTCAAATAAAGAATGAATAAAATTGCATATATTTATTAAGTGCAATATCAAATCAAATGCCTAACATATAAAATTAAAGTGACAGTTAAGTACATCGTTGAAAATTAAAATCCTGAAAAGATCAGAGAGAAAATCTAATTTTAAAATGTACTTTAATATATGTATACATAAGCACAAACAAACCTGTACTAGATCTATCATCAGTAGCATATACTTTGATTAAACCCGTATTAAAAGGTGCCTGCTCCACAGTGTGTGTCCCATGACCACTATCCATGCTGCCATGACTAACAGCATCCAGGTCACTGCCATCTGCTTAAGAACACAATTTGACAGCGTTTTACTACTCAGGGAGATACCAAAAACACACATCAGTTTGCTGCTCAAGCTAATATCTATTAATACTGAATACAAAAAGTGCCACATAATTAGCAAAATATAACTGTTAACAAAGAACGCTACTGTGAATCATCAACGAATACTAAAACAAGACCACCAACAGTTGATAGTTTAAGTTACAAGAAAAAAAGTAAAATTTTGTGTTTTTTAAATGTGAAGAATATGCCAATTAAAATTTGCTTAATGGCTGCCGAAACTGGTTTGGCTCAGTGGATAGAGCGTCGACCTGCGGACTGAAAGGTCCTGGGTTCGATTCCGGTCAAGAGCATGTACCTTGGTTGCAGGCACATCCACAGTAGGGGGTGTGCAAGAGGCAGCTGATCAATGATTCTCTCTCATCGATGTTTCTAACTCTCTATCCCTCTCTCTTCCTCTCTGTAAAACATCAATAAAATATATTTTTTAAAAAAGAATTTGCTTAATGGCAATAAAAACTAGAAAACATTCTATAACTTGAAAGTATTTAAAATTTCTAAAAAATGTAAAGTATAACATGTCAATTAATTTTAAAGAAAAATTTAAACATAAACATCCTTAAAAATCTTTAATTACCTGAGAGAGTTGTTTGTGATAAATGTGCATGTTTCTTTAAAGTTCTTTTGAACTGTGCTACTCCTAAAACAACGTTTCTTAATTTTGTCCAAAGATAATAGCCATTATGACTTCGTGAAGGCCAGGTACTTTCTAAAACAGCCTATTTGTTCAACAAAATAAAATAATTAGTATAATAATTTTTATAAATGAACACATTGGCTGTAGATTCAAACTAAAGAATATCTAAGTAGATTGTATAACACAAAATAGTACAAAAATTTTACTTGATTTACAAAATATATTTTAAATAGTCTAAAATAAATGTCAAATAAACCCTGCATCAGCAGCTTCTGCCATTAAATTAAGGTTGTATAATCACAAAAGTTATACTCTTTCTCCATGAAATAAAAGTAATTACCTTATTATAATAACCATAAGTAATGGCATTGGGGTCAATACCAGCTTTCCGCATTTCAAAAAGCACTCGAACTGCAAGCACTGGCTGATCATATTGTCCACAGAGCTGCATGAGAATGCGGTAGCACACCTGAAACACAGTTAAGTTCAAAAGCGTACAGAAACAAAAACACCTATGAACATAAATATAGAAATAATGCATTTTAAAGATAATTGCTACCTCATCAGGTGGATCCATCTTCTTTGACTGCATTTTTTTAAGCACATCATATGCCGTTTGCAGCGCCCTGACTTTTGAATGACATACTTTCACATAAGCTGGGAGACAAATAAACCATAGTCCATAACAGTGACGCAGCAGACACCGAGACCACATCTGAGGAATGGAAGAATACCGCTTGGCAATTTTATGGGCTGATTTAATTTCCTAGGGAAAAATGTAAGGATCTTATTAATAAATTTATACACAAGGCATTCTTATTTAACTGCATGTTGAACAGGTATTAAGTCACTTGCTTTTATAATGTTTCCCTAGTAAAATCTGCTTATAATTAATATATATTCAAGTCTCTGCTTGAATTTGTATTATATCATATAGAAAATAAAGTTCTAGACAAGAGAACTAGTTAACGTTTTGAAGTCTGCTTACTCTAAATTATCTTCAGAATACTTCAGGGAGCTTAATCTAGTCACAGTTATATGTGAGGTGGTAAAGTATATTAAGGGAGGATGAGTGTCATATTTACTTTTGTTCTAATATTTGGTTACATGAAATACACAAAAATTTAAAAGCACCTGTTTTGTTCTTCTGAACATAGGAGAAGGACTACTAGGACTACTTGATTTTGAAGGCAATTTGCTCTTTCGTGTTTGTAGAAATCCTTCAGGTCTCTCAAATAAACTGTTCCTAAGAACTGGAAATCCATTATAGCTGTTTTTGAAAAGAAAAAGAAAATCTCAAACACACATGGATTATATCATACTGGTTACACGCTAAAAAAATGTATGACCAATAACTTCTTAATTTACAATTTATCCTGTGGTTTCTCCATCAGACTGGGATATATACTCAACAAATATTCATGCTAATGTTGCTTTTCTTATTATAATATTTGGAAATGTAATAGCCAAACATAAACTCAAATATATATTTTGGAGGAAAAAGTTCTGCTGAATTGACATTAAACTACAAAGTAACTCAAACACTTTGGTAGTATTTGTGTAAATATATAGCAAACTTATCAGATATTATGACAGTTGATAAGACAGTCATTAATATCATTATTTGAATTAACTAATCACTGCAGAATTTCCCTCTTAAAAAGATGTAAATAACAATGCTCACTTTGGAAGCACATATACTAAAATTGGAACAATACAGAGATTAGCATGACCCCTGAACAAGGATGACATGCAAATTCATGAAGTGTTCCATATTATAAAAAAAAAAAAGATGTAAAAACATATTAGCACACCAGAACAAGCTCTCATATTGTCGTGAATTGGTTTATCAGGTTAGCTAGGAGGTTTAGGGCCTCATTTATCGGGATGGGGGGGATGAAGAGGGTAGAGAATAGGAAGGAAAAGATTAGACTAGGTAGCTCTTTGAGGAAGAGGGTTTAATTTGGGTGCTAGTGAACATGTTTGGGCATTTAAGATATTGGTAGCTAAGAAAAAGACATACTGAAAAGAACAGAAGAAGCCTCTGAACAGCAAAGGTAACCTAGTTTTAATATCCTTAAATAGTTTTAATTAATTAAGAAGAAAACAATAATAAAAGACGGCAAACTATATCAATTATATAAAAGCAAATTCAGTTGAGTAATAAAATATTGGTAATGACTAAATGTTAAACAGCAATAAAATCTCAAAGTTCAGGAAAATCCTGACCCTTAAAAATTCTTTGTATGTATATGGTGTGATAAGACCATTCTGTGTATCCTATAGAAACTTACTGCCTTATCATTTTATATAGAAAATGTAAGTATATGATCATCTATTTTTTAAAAATATATTTTTTTATTGATTTTTTTTTACAGAGAGGAAGAATAGAGAGAGATAGAGTCAGAAACATCAATCAGCCACCTCCTGCACCCGCCCCCCATATGGGATGTGCATGCCCCTGACCAGAATCGAACCCAGGATCCTCCAGTCCACAGGCCGACGCTCTATCCATTGAGCCAAACCCGTTTTAGCTATGATAAATTCTTATTAAGAGAGCAGACAGTGCTCATTAAAGACATTTAAGTTGTTTCAAGTAATGGGGATGATTACACCAAAATTATAATGGGTAGTTTCAGGGGGAAAAATAAGTTAGATTCTTTAAAAAAGGGGAACTTTTTAAGCTAAGTGATTTTATTGTTAAAGGACTAAATCTCAAAGTAAATTTTTAATTAAAAGGTTAAAAACAAACCCCAAAACCCCACAAAAGTATATTAGTAAACATACCAAAAGAAGTCTTAGAAATATCATGTACAGCCCTGGCTGTTTAGAATGTCAGCCCTTGCACAACAGGATCTCAGGTTTGATTTTAGGTCAAGGGCACATACTTGGGTTTTGGGTTTGCTCCCTGCCACTGGTCAGGGCATGTTTGTGAGGCAACTGATTGATGTTTCTCTCTCTCCCTCTTTATAAAATCAATAAAAAATGTCCTCAGGTGAGGATTAAAAAAAATGAGTGAGCCTGGCCAATGTGACTCAGTGGTTGAAAAGTATCGACCTATGAACCCGGAGGTCACAGTTCAATTCCAGGTCAGGGCACAGACTGGGGTTTCAGGCTCGATTCCGAGCAGGGGCATGCAGGAGGCAGCCGACTGATTCTCTTTCATCATTGATGTTTCTATCTTTCTCTCCCTCTCCCTTTCTCTCTGAAGTCAATAAAAAAATATGTATTTTTAAAAATGATATGAATAATATCATCAATAGATGTAAAGGGCAGGAATCAAGTGGCCTATGAATATTTATAAATATCGGTTATACCACTTTTTAAAATTTAATAATCTGGGTTCTAAATAAGGATGTCCTGAAAAATCCTTTCTTAATGAAATTAACTAACTGTGACTTAATGAATGATAGGTGAGAAATGGTTTTAGAATCTTTAAAGTAAGAAATATTACTAGAGAAGAAATAAATAATTTAAAATCTAAAAGGAAATACGACTTTAAGTAAAAATAAATATATACTGGAAACTAACTATAGTATATAACAAATGTATATACACAAAATATATCTAGATAGATAGATGTATAATAAATCTACCTCTATTAGGACTTTTCTATAGATTTGAAGACAGGAACTGTGTGTCATTCAAGTCTAAAAACCAAGCACTTAGCAGCAACTGGTCAAATTCCTTCAATTAATAACCATCAATTCCAATCGTTCTGAATCTCCTTTACTTAAAATAAAAATCATGGAATAATTAATAACCTAAAAAATTACACATTAACCAATGTGTGTGTTTATGGGGATGGGGAGTGAGGAAACCAGCTTTAGTAAGAAACAAAAACCAAAATTTTATAATAAAAGTGCTGCATTTTGGTGGGGGTAGAGTCCTAACTGAATGCAATCAACATTTATGAGAACAGATACTTATGCAGATATAGAACTTCCCATCCCCAAATCTATATTATGCAAAATTATAATTTTTTTCTTTTTAGACCTCAAAACTTAATAATGGATGTGGGATAAGCTTGCTTACCACCTAAAAATTAGGGATCTGTAAAGTTTGGATTTTTGAAAATACCACAGTCCTTAGAAAGCTACGTCACAGATGATGGATTGCTTCTCTCTTTCAATCTCACACATTCGCCTCTTGAATACCTGTACTGTAAAGGGGGTTCTTCACCATTGGGTAGATGGGGGATCTCAGGTGGTGTTACAAAAACAGTATGTTCACTTTTGAAAGATTCATCCAGTTCTATAAGTCGCATTTCACCACTTTTGTCCATATCCACCTGAAGGAGTTTAAAAAAAGCATATATTAAAAACACACACATCACAATGGTTAGCCAAGTGTTCATCTATAGGGGAATGGTTAAATAAACCATGTATACAACTGGGTACTATAGAGCTATTAAATAAATGAATGAGCAGGTTGTCTATGTATGACTATAGAAAGATCCCCAAGATAATTAAGTGAAAGTAACAAGGTACAGAGCATTATATATAGTGAACTAATTTTTTAGGAAGAAAGGAGCCTTGGCCAGCATGGTTCAATGGTTAGAGAGTCATAAGTTTGATTCCCTATCAAGGGCATATTTATGGGTTGCAGGTCTGATTTCCACCCCCGGTTGGGGTGGGTGTGGAAGGCAACCAATCAATCTTACATCAACATTTCTCTTTCTCTCTTCTCTCTCTGTCCCCCTACTCCTCTTTTCCACTCCCTCGAAAATTCAACGGAAAAAAGATCCTTATTCTTTGGGTGAAAATTAAAAAGAAAAAAAAAGAGGGAAAAACAAGAACACACACACACACACACACACACACACACACACACACTCGAGGACCAGTGCACGGATTAGTGCACCCGTGGGTCCCTCAGCCTTGCCTCGAGGCTGCGTTGTCCAGTCCTGACTGGGCTGGGGAGGGACCACAGGAGGGCTCGAGGGTGTGTCCGGCCCCTCTTGCCTAGTCCCGATCAGCCAGACCCCAGCAGGAAGCTAACCTACCAATCTAATACTCAAACTACATTTGAATTTTGTTAATTAGCTTAATGTTATATCAAACGCATTTAGTTCTAGCCCTGGCCAGTTCTAGCCCTAACCACTGAGCAGTGGTTAGAGTGTTGGCCTGAGCACCAAAGGGTCACAGTTTAGATTCTGGTCAAGGGCACTTGCAGGATTGATGCTGGCCCTAGTTGGGGTACATGTAGAAGGAAACCTATTTTTACATACATATATATATATATATATATATATATATATAAATACATATATATATATATATATATATATATAATAAATAAATTTTATTGATTTTTTTTACAGAGAGGAAGAGAGAGGGATAGAGAGAAACATTGATCAGCTGCCTCCTGCACCCCCTTCCCCCCTCTGGGGATGTGCCCATAACCAAGGTACATGCCCTTGACCAGAATCGAACCTGGGACCCTTCAGTCCTCAGGCTGACGTTCTATCCACTGAGCCAAACTGGTTTTGGCAGGAAACCTATTGATGTGCCTCTCTCACATTGATGTTTTTTTCTCTGTCCTGTACACTTTCTTCTCTTCTACTCTTTCTTTAAAAATCAATGAAAAAAATATCCTCGGATGAGAATTAATAACAAAATGCTCAAGTTAGAGGTCCACAGGCTTGAACAAAAGTCCTACTGTCCGTAAGTGGGCAGGCAGGACACAGACCTGACTGCTAAAATAAAACTCACGATTAGTAAAACACATCAGGAAATTTCCAAGAGGTTGTGGGTTCTATAATGGTAGGCCACCAAAACTTTCATAATAAAGGGTCAATAATGGAATGAAATTAATTTAGATTTGTTAAAAGCTAGTAAAACTTATAAGCAGAAACCATAATTTCTAACATTTATAACAGTCACACAAAATAAATAGAGCACTGCCGACAAACTTACTTTATCTACACAGTCATCAAAAAATGCCAGGCTTGCATCTTTGTCACTGACAAAAGAACATTCCTCAATGAAGCGGATAAACATTTGCGTTTTGGTCATCATATTATAGAATTTTTGATGTGATCGGTCTCGGCTTCTTAAGAAAGCTGTTCAACATAAATTTACAATGTCAGAAAGAACTTGATCAACCATGTCATTTATACCCACCATTTTGCAGAAAAAGAAACTAAGACCCTGAAAGTAGAAATGATTTGACAAAGATAGCAACAGGAAAGAAACTTGAATCAAGATCTTTCAAATCTTCAGCCAGAACTGTCTCTGTTGTCTGCTCACTACCTTGAAGATTACACATAAACTAGTAAGTGTGAAAGCATCTTAAAACTGCAATTTCCCTCCCTCCTTTATGTATTGCCTGGTATGTGCATGTGGCTCATGCTCTCTCCATATACATATATAGTTTTTTCAAAGCAGCAGTTATATCACCTCTAATATTAACTTATGCTTGTGTCATACTTACTGTAACAGAGTAAAAGTTTATTTCCTGATTTCACATTCCACCTCATTCACTATACTCAATTACACAACACGGGTTTCCTTTTGGGCGCATGAACTCAAACTATTTCCAGCCTCAGGGACTTTGCATAAACTGTTCTCTCTGCCTGAAACATTCTTCCATTTTCCCTTTGCCTGTCTAATTTCTACTCCTCCTTTTGAACATAGCTCTTATGTGAATTCCTCACAAGGGCCTTCTGTGACCTAAAGTTGTGAACTGAAGTGTTCATTCATATTATTTTCAAACTAGAGGCCCGATGCACAAAATTCGTACAAGAGGCTTGGCCTTTGCAGCCCTGGAGGCTTGCCTTGGCCCTTGCAGCCCCGGCCTCATCCAGAAGGTCATTGGGCTGTCCAGTCTAATTAGTATATTATGCTTTTATTAGGGTGTGCTTATCTTTTTACTATAAGCTCTATGGGAGAAGTGACCATGTTTCTCTTTTCTTTTTCTTTTGTGTGCATAACCACGTATCTTATGCATACCACTATATACCCAAAGCCTAGCATTTGGAGGCACTCAATATATATTTATTAAATAAATTATCTTTTAAATGTTAAATACCACAAAAGAAAGTAAATACACATTATAGTACAAATGCATTCCAGGGTTTCCCAACATTTTTTTTTTTTTTTTTTACTTTGTGTTATGAACAGAAAATAATATTTGTAAAGCATACTGAAGTAAAACAAATGAAGCTGCTCCAGCCTAGAGGTAACCCTCAAAGGCTACTCGGCATGTCCAACATTGTCTGGCTTCCCTGAAAGCTAAAAGCATCAACATCAACACAACTGTGATGCAAGTGCAATAGTGTATGTTTAGAAATTTCTGTACTTTTCAAATAATTTTTATGCATACTTTTGCCAATGGGATTATACCTAATGTGCCTGAGAAATAACTAGTCCTATGGAAATGGATTACCAACAGAATTGCTATTCACATACTCTCAAAATAGTTATATATTTTGATACATATGAGCTATTGAGCTAGAAAACAAATCACACAAGGTTAAGCTCAATAATGTGACAACTATAAAACTATGCCATCACTTACCTTGTAGGTCAAAAAGAGAGCTTGCATCTGTGGCTGTCTCAGATGGGGCTTGTGTTATTGGTGTTAAGTATGATCTATAACCTTTTAAAATAGAGGCCATGAAACACAAAAATGCCTCTTGGATTTCCAAATCTATCATATGTAACCGCTTTCCAGAATTAAAATCATAGTCATTCATTGCTAAATCCATTAGTCCATCATCTCTTGGTCTCTGCTGCACTGTGAAGAAATAGTTTTAATGTTTCTCCAAATAGTCAAAACTAATGTTAATAATTGTATTATTGTCAATATAAATTTGTTGCATGTGTATATCAAGTCATTATGCTATACACCTTAAACTTACTAGATCTGTATGTCAATTATCCTATATAATAAAGAATATGCAAATTGACCATCACTCCAACATACAAGATGGCCACCCCCATGTGGTCAAAGATGGCTGTCCCCATGTGGACCCAAGAGGCTGCCACAAGATGGCCAGTGGAGAAAGGCAGTTGTGGGCCTTCATGCCAGCAGGGTAGGACAGTTGAGAGGAAACAGGCCTGCAAGGGAGGACAGCAGGGGGCAGTCAAGCTTGCAGGGAGGGGCAGTTAGGGGTGACTGGGCTGACAAAGGAGGGCAGTTGGGGGCGATCAGGCCTTCAGGGGAGGACAATTGGGGGGTACCCAGGCCTACAGGGGAGGGCAGTTGAAGGGAACTAAGCCTTCAAGAATGAGGTGACTGATTTCCGATCAGGGCACATGCCCAGGTTGAAGGCTCAATCTCCAATAGTGGGCGTGTAGGAGGCAGCTAATCAATGATTATCTCTCATCATTGATATTTCTATTTCTCTTTTCCCCTCCCTTCATCTCTGGAATCAATTAAAAAATATATATATATGTATTTTTAATTGAACATAAAATAATTCCTTTTTATCTGATTACTATCAGAAAAAATATTCATGTTATAAAATAATTATATGTAGATTAATAAATGAAGATCATAACAACCATAGCAACTGGACATAGGGTTAAATGCAATAGTCCTTCCTTTCCTCTTTTGTTTCTTTTAAATATAAGTGTTATAGGAGGAACATTCTGGGATTAAAATGTGAAAATCAACTCTTACTCTTTCTGAACAATTCAATGCTAAAGCCATTAGGTAGTAAAAGAATAACTTTATAGTAGAGAAAAAGCCTGGTAGATATCACATAATCAAGTGACCAATGTGAACATTTTCATCAATAATGGGTCATATTGATATAGTGCTCAATCTGATAAGGATACTATGCAATAAACTCAGTGTCACTTCTGTCAAAGTTGCATGATCTGTATTTATCATGAGGACATTCAGACAAACCCATATCATGGACCATTCTACAATAAATATAACCTTCAAAAGTGTCAAGAAAATGAAGAAAAAATTGATGAATTTTTTGGAGAAAAGGACACAAAAGAGACCTGAGAGTAAATGCAACAGCTGATATGCAAATGGGTTCTTTTGCTTTAAAGAACATTACATATTATGATAACTAGCAAAACTAAAAGCAGGCCTGAGAATAATGATGGCAGAAATGCTAATTCCCTGATTTTCATGGTTATATGGTTATACTGTAGTGCTATAGGAAAATGTACTTGTTGGTAGGAAATAAATTTCATTTGGAGGTGATGGGACAGCTATTCTCCAAGGATCAGAAGAAAAAGTTTATGATTGCTTAAAATTTTAAAAACTTTTTAAAATATGAGGAATAAATATCTTAGCAAGTTTTTTTGAGTTCTTATTGTCTAGAAAAATAGAAGTATTAGAAAGAATGTAGGCATTGGAACAGAAGGTTTTAATTATTAGGGTCAACTGAATGATTTCTAAGAAAGTACTTTTTACTTCTTTCAACCTTATTATCCTCACCTCATAGATGCAAAGGTAAAAGAATGTATGTTAAAGTACTCTGAAGCTATAAAATGTTATACAGTCCTGAACTGTCAGTATTGCTTAAAAGTCTGTAGTTCTAAGCTTTAAAATTCTGTACTTCAATAGAGCTAAATGAACTATTTCATTGATTTTAATAATATTTAAGTATTGCTATGTATTCACTGCTGGACTTTTAGCTATTCAAAGGAATTGCATGTACTTTTAGAAAGCAATGAACTAGGTAGTTCAAATTCCATATACAATTTACTTGTTCCATAAGATAAAATTTTATTTATTTGATGTTATTTTATTAATATTCCGATATTTATGAACCACATTCAAATTATCTACACCTGAAGTGAGTTTATTTTGTAAACATTATCTTTCGCCCTAGCCAGTTTAGTTCAGTAGATAGAGTGTAGGCCTGCAGACTGAAGGGTCCCAGGTTCAATTCCTGTCAAAGACACATGCCTAGGCTGCAGGCTTGGTTCCCAGTAGGGGGCACACAGGAAGCAGCCGATCAATGATTCAATGATTCTCTCTTATCGTTGATGCTTTTATATCTCTCTTCCTCTCCCTTCCTCTTGAAAATCAATAAAAACATACTTTTTAAAAAACCAACAAAAGATTGTTTTTCATGTCCTCTTCCATATACTATACTACAGGTTATAAGCCATTTCCTATGCATATATTTCATCTACTACATAAATGAGAACTTCAGATATTGCTACACAATTACTGACCATTTTTCATACAGTAAGTACTGCCCTGAATAGATAGTTACTATAAAATACCAAGAGGATTAGATAAATGAAGATTTAATTCTTTGAATTTTGGATCACTGTCAAGATATTCTTACATAGCTTTTTACTGAAATATTCTATATTCTAATCAATTTACATTTTGATTAATTTCCTAATGCTTGCAGCAAGTTTCTATTTTCAAATTATTTGAAGAAAGCACAGTAGGTGAAAAGCAAATGACCGAGCGCTCACCCTATTGGAAATTAACATTTTCTAATGTAACTGAAACCATCTAATATATTCAAAACTAACTTTCTATTCCATGTGTGAAGAAAATATACAAGCAATAAATGTTTAGTTTTTCCATGATGTTTCAATAACAGTAACATTAAAGAAAACAACCAGCTTAACTTCTTTTTGAATTTTATTATTCTAAAATGGTTCTATAAAAAAGTGAAATAAAAAATAAATCTCCCATTTAGCTTCTAACAAATTCTGCCTATATACTCATTTGCCTTTAAGACTGTAAAAATACTCTCCTTTAGATAAACTTTATATAAGTACAGCAAAGTAACGGGAGTTCTTTTTCAGATTAAATTACTTCCTTTAATTAAGTTAGACACTTACATTTTGCCAATTGCTGGTACAAATTATTCAGAGTGTTCATCAGATTTTTACATGGTTTCTTTGGAAGTATCTTCCAGGCTACATTTTTCTTGTCACCAGTTCTGAGATTAAATGGCAAAAATAATATATTTGTTAGATGAACCTTTTTTGTTGTTGTTGGGGAAGGGGACATATATACTTAATTATGTAAAAAAGAAAAAAGAGAAAACACATTGAACAAAAAAAGAAAACATTTAACAAAATATTCTAGTTAATAGGAGAAAACTATCACTGGGGTAAATTGGAATGTTGAATATTAAAGAGTAATTTATATAAGGATGAAACCCTGCAATAAATATAGCTCAAAAATTTGTAATTATGTTGATATTGAGTACATTGCATATGCACTGGAATCATGCCCATCACTACCAAATTTAATGTGATGGTCATTACTCTTAAACTCCACTTAAGAATCTTTAGATACCTAAATACTGGGAAAATCCTACTATGTGGATTTTTTCTGTTATGGATTAGAAAACTTTCAATAAGCTTATCAAAATACTTTGACATAAATACTGTTTTTTAGTTTCTGAAAAGAAAAATTATTTTGTTTCCTTTTGAAAAGAAATAATCTATAATATTAACTTAATTGAATAAACTAGAATATTCCAAAATACTTTTATAACTATAAAATAGAATATGTGCTTGAAAGTGGTATCTTTAGGGGGGAAAAAAAGTGGTATCTTTGTTTCTATGACAAACTTCTATAATCTCCTTTAGTACCACTATGGCAACAGTTAGTTGCTCTTTAAACTACTGTACATATGGGGTAGGAGGGGAAAAAAATGGTGATAAAATACCATAAAGGTTTTGGACTTAGCTATAACTTTGTTTATTCCACTCTTTATTAAATCTTTTTTTGAAATTTCAATAGCAATGAATACTCATTTTAGAAAACTTGAAAAATGTACAAAAAAAGAGGAAAAGCACATCACTCATGTTTTAACCACAAACATAACGATATAGCGCAGGTGTGAAGTGAAACTTGCTGAACTTTTCCCCCCAAATCTTCCCTAAACTTCCCACAGAACAAAAGGACAAATATCACTCTGAAAATTAAACGAAGAAAAAAGAGTAGATGGGAAAGCTTAAGCAGACAAAGAACAACTGTCTTGGAATCTATCCTATCTTTCCACAAATGAGAATAAAAATATAGATAGGAGAGTCGGCCTGCAGAATGAAGGGTCCCGGGTTCGATTCCGGTCAAGGGCATGTACCTTGGTTGCAGGCACGTTCCCAGTAGGGGGTGTGCAAGAGGCAGCTGATCGATGACTCTCTCATCGATGTTTCTAACTCTCTGTCCCTCTCCGTTCCTCTCTGTAAAAAAATCAATAACAATATATATATTTAAAAAAATATATAGATAGGGCAAGGTCAAATTGCAGGTGTCCTGCCGTGAAGGTTTTATTTCATTTACTAGAGGCCTGACGCACAAAATTTGTGCAAGGGGCTAGGCCTCACAGCTGTGGTGGCTTGCCTTGGCCCTTGCAGCCCTGGCTTTGTCTGGAAAGTCGTTTGGCTGTCTGGTCTAGTTAGCATATTACACTTTTATTATTATAGATAATGTGTCTAGGAGCATGTAATCCTACATTACAATGAGAACACAACATAAAAACAATATTTACATTATTTTTTTGATAAAACTTTGCAACACAGTACTCCCACTGTGTCTTATTTACTATATGCATGCCTGCCTTAGATTAGATTATGAGCAACTTAAGAAAAGGGAGTGTACTTGGTTTACCTTTTTATTCCCAGTGCCTAGCAAAGAAAGTATTCAAGATGTAGCATAAATGAATGAAAAGTATCTTATCATTTCATTAAATCTAATTATTTACATCAAGTAATTAATTTCCTTCTCTAATGCTTGATATCTTCACTTTAAAACTTGGCTGACTAGGACAGGTTAATTTGGTATCTGAATTTGGTTCTATGATAGCTCTCTGCATTTGCATCCATAGTAACGTCATTCACAAGGTAACTATTACATAAATAATTAGCCAGTAATTAATGCTAGATATATTAGTTTGGAGTCAGACAGTGATAGTTTCAAAAATCCAGTTCTGGCAGTATAAATTATGTGCCTTTTGATAAATGACTTAACAATCTAAGCTTTGGTTTTCTTCTGTCACAGGGCTAATAGAAACTACCTCGCAAAATAAAGAGAATAATATGAGACAACTAAGGCTATGCATAAAGCTTTATGACTAGCACATATCAGATTCTAATTGCCCTTTCTTCAGATTCTTGACATTAATAATATACTCTGTATTATATTACAGAGAGGGAAACCAAAAAATTCCATATTCAGAATTTGTTTTTCTTTCAAATTAGGTTGAGGCTCCAGAAATTCTGGATGAAGGAAGGTCAAAAGCTGTTAGTTTATTAGTTTAGTGTTCCCATAGTTTTATAAGGATGATAATATCAAGAAGGAAGCATACTAAAGAATGCAAAGACTCATGTTTCTTTGATTCTTTAATTCATTAGTGATCAAAACAGAAAGATAAAATAATAATTAAAAATTCTGTCAGCCCTGGCTGGTATGGCTCAGTTGGCTAGAGCATCTTCCCATGCACCCAAAGGTTGCTGGTTCGATTCCCAGTCAGGGTCCATATATAGGTTGGGGCACATTCAAGAGGCAACCAATTTATGTTTCTCTCTCACACTGAATATTTCTCTCTTTCTCCCTCCCTTCCGCTCTCTCTAAAATAATCCTCAGGTGAAGATTAAAAAAATTCTTTTAACAAATTGAGAGGAAGTATAAAAAGAGAGAAATGTAATTTATCACCAAAATAAATCTAGTATATACTCATTTCCCATTCTTAATTTCAATTTTTAAAAACATTATATCATGTAACATTAACAAATGGCAAAGAAAAGAGATACTACTTTAATATTTAAAGAGTTAAATATTCTGAGTAAATAATTAAATATTCCTAGTAAATAATTTTTTACTCTATTTATCCCATAAATAAAATGGCTTTTACATACCAAGTACATCCCATATTTCTTGGTTAGGCTTTCTCTGCATAAAAGCTTTTTGACAGCAGACATGTTTTATACTAGAAAATTATTTTTTTGCTAAACTTTTCTGATGATTTAGGTATTTGAAGTTTTGATGTGACAAAATTAGAATTAATGTAAGATTTCAAGATTAAATTAAAAAGCTTTAATATAACACATGCATATTTTAAAATGAAGAAAACCTATTTCACATATACATAAGTTATAAAAGGCATACTAGCTTTTGGGCTTTACTGATAATTATTTTAAGCATGTCCTGTGGATTTAATGTTGTCACTGCATCAATTTCCTCTTTCCTGACTAGCATAAGTATGATTAAACTGAAAATAAGGGATATAAGAGGAACAATTATTAAAAAGCTGAAAATATACAGCTCTAGTAGTAAAACTTAAATATTTTTTCAATAAAAGAGAGAATCTTATAAAATCCTTAAACTCCTAGGATATAAAAGTTAAAAAAAAGTATAATTAAAAAGTGATTTAATGACAGAGGTGGGGGCTAGGAGGACTGGATAAAGGAAGGTGAAGGGACCAGCTAAAGAATATATATACACACTGCCGAAACCGGTTTGGCTCAGTGGATAAAGCGTCGGCCTGGGGACTGAAAGGTTCCGGGTTCGAGTCTGGTCAGGGGCATGTACCTTGGTTGAGGGCACCAGTAGGGGGTGTGCAAGAGGCAGCTGATCGATGATTCTCTCTCATCGATGTTTCTAACTCTCTATCCCTCTCTCTTCCTCTCTGTAAAAAATCAATAAAATATACTTAAAAAAAAAAAAAAAAGAATATATATACACAGAGCCTATGGACACAGACAATAGTGTGATGAGGGCCAAAGGAGGTGGGGCGGGGCTGAATGGAGGTGGACAAAAGGGGGGAGGGAATAGGGGACATCTGTGATAGAGTGAACAATAAAAAAATTTTTAAGTTATTTAAAAATTTTAAAACATTACATTAATTTTTATATGAAGTATCAGTATTCCAAATAGGATTACACTATACTAGAAACAGGATTGAAATACTAATCAAGGTATAGTATTTCAATTCAATTTGTTTCACCCATACTCATTTGACTAAAGGGAAATAAATTTTTTTCTATTTCTAACCTCAATGTCCCTTCTGCTAAATTTCTAGGTAAACATAAGATTATACTGTTTGTTTGTTTTTTAATATTTAAAAAGCTAAGGATGAAAGGTACATTTTCTCATGTCCTAAATCTATCCCACTGTATATAGTAAGAGCTTATTCAAAGATGGTATTAATCCCAAACACAAAAACAATATAGCTAAAGGGAAATTCTAATAAGCATTCATAAAATAAACAATTATACACACAGACTATGAAGTAAAATTTGTGGGTGTAGAATCAGTAAAATATACTTACTGAGAAATGGTGTTGGTATCTAGGTCAACACAACTAACATCTGGTGGAGGGTCATAGAGATCAAAATATCTTGAATCAATTCCTACTATAAATGGACATGGTGCACTCAAGACATCGGCTAGAGCCAATGGGCAGAGAGGAACATACGGGCATGGCCAGTGGAAAGGGAATATCATCTTGGATAAACAAAAAATTAAAGAATATTTAGCTATTTGACACTGAGCATAATTTATCAGCAAGCACAAAAATTATATTTTAAATACTTAGACTTAAAGTCTAATGCTTAATAATTAAAAATGAATTAAATAATTATAACTAGTGTCAATGGTCAGAAAATTTAAATTATTTTTACAACATTAAAATTCATTACACTTTAAATTAAAATAGCTTTAAATCACATATTTTCGTAATTAGAAATGGTGATACTCACAGACACTAATGCTTCCGTCACACTAGTAAGCACAGAAGGCCGTAAGGAATGGATGAGAATCTTATGTTCTGTTACTGCAAACACCAGTAGTGTCACAGCATTTTCAGGGCCTAGATTCTGAAGTAGTGTTGAAAACTTGCCACCACTGTCAACCCAAACAAAAATAAGATAATAAGATAAAGATCCAATAACCTCATTACACAAAATAATGAAAAAAATTCATAATTAGGGTAGAATCTGTATTATATATTCAACTTTAAATGTGATTGCTGATCTTATGTAGGGAAAACTGCATCAGAAACACTGAAAACAATGTGCTTTATGAGGTTTTAAAATCACTGAATTCTTCTGCATTGTATTCATTATGGAAAATGAAAAATCATCTGCTTTATTTTATATATGAAGATCTACCATGTAGGTAATGTCCAAATAAAGAATTTATTTTTTAACAGGTATACTTTGATTGAAAGCAAATCCTTCAATGAAAGTTTTGGCTCATCTTCCACTGTAATAATAATAAAAAAAAAGCTACATGACTGACAGGTCCACCTCCCTTAAGTTAAATACACATATTATTACAAGTAGATAATCTTTTTATATTGTAATAATAGTAATATGAAATCAAGAGCTATCAAGTGATGATATAAATACAAAGCAAATTCACAACCAAAACTTAGACATGTAATGGTTGAGCACAGACCTATGAACCAGGAGATTATGGTTTGGTTCCCGGTCAGGGTACATGCCTGGGTTACAGCAGATGATCAATGATTCTCTCTCATCATTGCTGCTTCTCTCTCCCTCTTCCTCCCCCTCTCCCTTCCTGTCTAAATCAATAAAGATATATATTTTTAAAATCATTTATACATCTTTATAGTAACAAAATACTGACAAGTAAATAACTTTGTAAGCCAACCAGTATTTTGTCTCTGTAATCTATCTATAATAATAAAAGCATAACATCTATAATAATAAAAGTGAAATATGCTAATTAGACTGGACATCCTTCTAGACAAAGCCGGGGCAGCAAGGGAAGCCCAGATCCCGGTGCCAGAGGGAAGCAGGTGTCGGCAGCCAGGGGAAGGAAGGCCAACTCTTGCATGATTTCATGTATCAGGCCTCTAGTGCTAAATAATTGGCTTCGCTGGATTTTTTTTAAATAAAGCAAAATGAATAACAAAAGTCTCTTGGAGAAATGAAAACTATGTCCACAAAGATCTTGTGCATATTCATAGCAGCATTATTCATAGTAGCCAAAAAGCCTATCAACTGATGAATGGATAAATAAAATATAGTATATTCATATACTGAAATATTTGTTGGAACTAAAAAGAAATGAAGTACTGATACACACTGCGTCATGGATGAACCTTGGAAACATTATGCTAAGTGAAAGAAACTAAACACAAAAGGTCAAATATTATATGATTCCATTTATATGAAATAATTAGGATAGGCAAACCTGTGGAGACAGAAACAGATTAGCTATTGCCAAGAGTTGGGGAGGTGCGTGTGTTTGTGTGTGTAGGATGGGAGAAATAGGGAAGGTAAACTGCTAAAGCATATAGGATTTCTTTGTAGAGAGATTAAAATGTTCTAAAAATGATTATAGTGACAGTTGCAAAATTCTGTAAATATAATCAGTAGATTGTACAATTTAATTGAGTGAATTGTTTAATAAGTGAAATATATAGCAAAAAAGCTGTTAATAACAACAACAACAAAAAAGTTCTTGTGAATTTAGAATCATTTTAATATAGTTTCAGTCAGTATTTCTAGTTTATTTTTGGTTAAACAAAGGTTAAGAAAACACTGATCACTCTGGGCCAAGACCTAATGATGAAATAATCTGCAATTTTTACAAAATTAATGTCAAGGATGGCACCTTTTCTCCCTTTGATGTGTGCTACAAAATAACCTAATTATATTGTAGCTATTTCTCTGCAAAATAATTATACAGCTAATTAAATTTCAAGAAATGAAACCACAGAAAAAATATATATTTAATAATTCCTCTGAATTCTTTTTTTTATTTTATTTTTATATTTTTAAAAATATATTTTATTGATTTTGTACAGAGAGGAAGGGAGAGAGATAGAAAGCTAGAAACATCAATGAGAGAGAGTCATTGATCAGCTGCCTCTTGCACACCCCCTACTGGGGATATGCCCGCAACCAAGGTACATGCCCTTGACCGGAATCAAACCTGGGTCCCTTCAGTCCCCAAGCCGACCCTCTATCCATTGAGCCAAACCGGTCTCGGCTCCTCTGAATTCTTAAAGTGATGAAATACATTGTTCTACTCCACGGTTTAATATTTATAGGGATTTTTTTTATTTTGAGATTAAATGGAAAGTTACTTACATTGAATGTTCTTCAGAGAATATTTAAAGCTAAAAATAACTGTTTCATAATCTACATATGTATATACCTATTTATGTAATAGTACTTAACAAATGGATACACAAAATACCAAACACTACCTCAAAAATCTTTTTTTTTTTTTAAGAATGTTAACCTAAATATTAAGTAAATGGAATTTAGATGAAAAAACAGTTAAATGAAAATATTTACGTCAACATTTGAAATTTTACTTAGGAAAGAGAGAAAATACTTGAATGTTATTTGAGCTCACACTAGTTTTAGAGAAATAAACAAAGGAAGTTTTACTTGCCTTAGTGGAAGAGGCGAAGAAACAGGCTGACTGAGGATCAGATTATCGTGTGGTGATAACTGAAAGAGGATTTAAAACAAAGTATTTGAAATACAAAGATAAACTTTAAATACCACTTTCTGGTAAAAACATACAGATTGATGGTGATGTTTCAATATATTCATTCATCAGTATAATCATTTACTAAGATCCTGAAGATGTCTTGATTACTGACCTCTTCTGACTACTAACTCTTCCATTCTAAGCCCTCTATCTTTTCTTCTATTCCTCAATGTTTTCCTAATGCCATTTTAACAAATCTCTATTGAAAGACAAAATTATTAATTTAATACCATAAAACTAGAGTTAGCAAATCCATGGCCTCCAGGGCAAATCCAAGGCCACCTGTTTTTATAAGAACTCATCATTTACATATTATCTCTAGCTGATTTTGTGTAATAACAACAGAGCTGAGATCAAATAGCTTGTAAACACTAAGATATTTACTTTTTGGTCCTCAACAGAAAAAATTTGCCATAAAACAAATGTTTTATGTGTATTCAAACTGACTGCTACATATATTATCTGGCACTAAATACCAAGAAGTAAGACAGAATTGATATATATATATATATATATATATATGTGCAGACTGATGATAAAACTTATCAAATGATATTTTTCTGTATCAGTATAATAATGCAGTTATTTTTATCCACATTTTCAAATTTATGAAGATTTTTACAAGTTTGTAAATATCTATTTGTCAAATGATTTCTAATTTTGAATGATATTCCAATAATGGCTGTGACAGATTTAGTGCAGCACACATAGTGATGTTACATGAAAATGTCTTAATGTAAATCACTTCATAAATGATGATTAAATAAGCAGAAATTTACATATTAAGAGTATAAACAAAAAAAATATGAACAAGAGAAGAAAGTTGCAGGCTGGAAGAGGTTAATCGGGGGAGGGGGAGGATCTACAGAATACTTTCAACAATAAATATTAAAAGGAAAAAGAAGAACTGGGAAAAAGAGAGGGGGAAATAATTTGTTCATTTTAATCTTCCCCCTTCACAAAGGTATGAGCATTCCTTCCTGCAATATAGGAAAATATACAACTTTCCCTTTTGTATATTGTAATATCCTAGGGACCAATGCCAAAACCATAGAGAAACTTTCAAACACAGAATAAATTTAAGAAAATAAGTTCCTTTTTTTTTGTATTCAATATGTCTACTGCCTCCTACTTCTTTAACTCTGCAATTCTTTATTTAAGAAAGAAAAGTTAGTTGTCAATAATGGCTCAAACTCCAAAATAAATTAGCATCTTGTTCTCTTTCAATCTCATTTTTTTTTTCCCATTTAAAATTTTTATTCTTATGTTACATTTTTACAGAGCCAACACTTACATCAAGAAAATCTTACCTGAACTAAAATCCGTGGTCTCTGAGGAGATGGAAAAGGAACTTTATGCATAAAATGAGAAATATGCCTTAAAAACAAACAAAAAACCAATTGATCAAAGTGAGTGCCATATGCTACAAAGGTCAACATGTCATCATAAGTCCAAGTTAAGTCAAAAGCTCGGTGAACCTATAATTTTGAAATCTCTGCTACTATGAAAACAAGTGAACAAACAACCAAAAAATGTTTGTCCCATTAAAGTTGCTTCTACCTAAATTCAATAGCTTCTCATATTAATAGTTGTTCACATTCAACAATGTTTATGTCATGAATATCTCAAAAGCCATTTTACCTCTCCCTACGTACATAATATACAACACATAGGAGATGCGGACAGTATATTTGTAATATATACTTTAGTCAACTATTCATATTTTAAAAATGAAACACCATTTAGAGAGCTCTAGAAAAATGTGAACTATTTCTAAAAGATGAATATACAGACACACCTTGTTTTATTGCACTTCACTTTACAACTTTATAGATGTGTTCTTTACAAACTAAATGCAAGACTCTGCACCAGCAAAAAGATTATGACTCACTTTATTGCAATATTTGCTTTATTACAGTGATCTGGGTTGGAAATCACAATATCTCCAAGGAATGCCTGTACTTTTTATTAATAATAGGTTTTGAGTTTGTTTTTTTCTAGAAATAGATAAAAACTGAGACTGACGTGTTTTGTTTTTGAGCACCATGAAAAAGAAAAAAGAAAACATTAGTGAAAAATCTTTTTTTTTTTTAAGTTATTTTATTACTTTTCTCTTAAATATTATTTCAAAATCATCTTTGTTTCAGAACTGGGGTAATTTCAACAGGATAGAGAACATTAAAAGAGAAATGTATTAATTTTACAAACATGTTTTGACTGCTTGCTATGTATAAGACACTGCCAGACATTTTGGGAATTATAAAAAAAGCATATTACACTACCACTTTATACCGTAAAGGTACTCACAACCTAAGAAAAAAAGATAAGGGGAACGAGTTCCAGAACACACTTTTGTTTGAATTATCTTAAGTCATTAGAACAGCAGAAAACAAAGTGTACTCCATGAACATCTAAAAATATAAAAATCTCCAAAACCCTTCCATGGAGGATCTGCAGGGACAAAACTATTTATTTATTTTTAATCCTCATGAGAGGATATGTTGATTGAATTTGAGAGATATAGGCATTAATGTGAGAGAAAAACGTCAATTGCCTCCCGTATGAGCGCCCTGACTGGAAATCGAAACTGCCACCTTTTGGTGTATGGGACCACGCTCCAATTGAGCCATATTGGCCAGGGCTTCAGTGTATTTGAAAAAAAAAAAAAAGATAATCTGTGGCCTTAGCTCGTTTGGCTCAGTGGATAGAGTGTTGGCCTGCGGACTAAAGGATCCTGGGTTTAATTCTGGTCAAGGGCACATGCCCGGGTTGCAGGCCTGATCCCCATACAGGAGGCAGCCAATCATAGATTCTCTCTCATCACTGATGCTTCCATCTCTCTCTCCCCCTCTCCCTTTCTCTTTGAAATAATAAGTATATTAAAAATAATAATAATCTGTAATGGAAGGGGAAGAATGTATTGTATAAAGCACTTCCGCTGTGCATAGCAGTACAATGGTTGTCTTGAAGAAAAGCATTTGTACAACTGAGTCCACAGCAACATTTAGTTCATGCCAAAAGATCCTTAATATTTGGTTCTATGAAAAACATCCATGAGAATATATGGTACATGACAAATTGTTCTTTATATTTGGTCCTGTCAAAAATGTCCACGCTTAGAAAATGTCTTCAGGTTCAGATAGCCCCTAATAGTTATTTGTAATTTTGGTTTTACAGGATTGATACATAAGAAATACTATCAAATTTTATTGATCTTATAAATGTGTTGTCGCTGTATTGCCGATAATAATCCTTCTTGTCTCAGTAACCAGCTAGTAATGGCACATGGGGTAGATAGATGGGTCAACGTGGACTAAATATCTCCATGGATGTTTTAGACAGAACCAAATGTCTGCTAACCCCTATAATAAACTCTACTTGTCATGTCTGGGTGCAGTAACAAAAAGGGAAATCCACAATTTTATTAACAGACTATTCAAATGTGCACTTACTTATCTTTCCCACCCATTTATCTGCGTAAGGTCAGATTCATGTACTTGACCCAAGCAACATTTTGCAACATATTAAATACAGAAGCACACATGAGAATCTACCTGTGTTCAATTAATCCAGATATTGGATTTATAAAAATGTAAAATAGTGTCACTCTCTAACTTTTTGTTTTGAAAAACAGCTATTTAAAAAAAAATTATGTTAGCATGTATTGGGTTTATTATTTTTAAAAATAAATTGGTATATTTTTAAGTTTTCAGTTTTAATTTCTACTATAGTAAATATCAACAGATATAAAGCTCTTCGAGGGTACTCAGTTGTTAAGAATATAAAGGGGTCCTGAGATAAAAAAAACTGAGAACTGCACCGGAATACTGACACTAGAAAAGTGCAAGGAAAAATTAAAGAATAATCCTGTACACCAATGTACTTATGATAATTCTATCACTTTCCAACTGTCATTTGAGTCAGAGAATTCTGCCTAAGAACACAAAAGAGCTTAAGTGATTGATGGTATAAAACAAACAGTCTCTCTGCTGGTTTAGCTCAGTGGTTGAGCATCAACCTATGGATCAGAAAGTCATATTCCCAGTTAGATTCCCAGTGGGGAGTATGCAGGAGGCAGCCAATCAATGATTCTTTTTCATCATTGATGTTTCCCTCTCTCTCTCTCTCTCTCTCTCTCTCTCTCTCTCTCTCTCTCTCACACTTCCTTTCTGAAATCAATAAAAATCTATTTTTAAAAGAAAATAAATAATAGACATTAGAGATATTTAGATCTCATTTACATCAGATCTTATACATAAAAAATTATTCATCTTAATGACCTTAAATTACTAAAATTTTTTAAAGAAAGCACTTGTCTGATTTTTCCTTTAAATTCATTACATCTAAAAATAGGAATATTTTTTAAAGTCCATAATAAACCCAAATTATATGCAAAATAAAAATTATAAAACTATGTTTTAAAATTCTAATTAGGATTTCTAAACTTCATAAGAACATCAAAAAATGAAACACTGCCCTGCCAGTATAGTTCAGTGGTTGGATGTCAACCTATAAATCAGGAGGTCATGGTTTGATTCCCAGTCAGGGCACATGCCTGTGAGGCGTGTTGATTCCTAGTAGAGGGTGTGCAGGAGGCAGCTGATCAATGATTCTCTCATCACTGATGCTTCTATCTCTCTCTCCTGAAATCTCTGAAATCAATAAAAAATACATATATCTTTTAAATGAAACACTTATTTTGTTAGAGATAAAGCTATTTAAAATAGCATGACTGTAAAAGTATAATAGAGAAATATTCCTGGTTGAAATCATCAAACTTTTTTTTTTTCCCAAATAACTCCTGACAAACCTAGTTTCCATATAAAATTTACCAGTAAAATTCAATTACAAGTACAAATATACCACACATAAAAGAAAATCTGCCACATTTTGAACCAAGAAAGTTTCTAACTTACTTCTCAATTGGAAGCACATGAGGGCCAGAGATGGAATAACGATACAAAAAAGTCAGAAACTTCCTGAATGCATCAAAAAAAGGCCAGTGAGAAAGAAGACAGATGCATTTATTAGTGTGAACTGTTTTGGAACTGTCAGACTTCCCATCTGCCAATGATGCTAAACCCAATAGAAGTCTCTGTTTTTCTGTGAGATTCTCCTCGGGATATGGTTCATAAAACTGAATAGCAGCACCATAGACCTGGAATACAAGTAATTTGTTTACTAAATACACCTTATATCATTTATTCAAATCATGTAATTAGTTAAATATTTAATGGGTGAGCCAGGCCACTATGAGCCATTATATGCCTATGCGTTAGGAAAGGTGCCAGGAACATTGTAGTGAACAGACATCACTCTTTGCTTTCTTGAAATACATTAAAAAATAAAAAATTTAAAACTACACAAGTGCTACTCTCACATCTCTATATTTTTTCAAAAAGGTGTTTCAATTAAATTGTATTTGTTTCATAGAAAGTGAAATAAATAATATCAATATTCTCTATAAGAAAATGATTAAGAACTATTATTTAGTAGATAGTGGGACAATTTTAGATAGGGAAATACAAATTCCAACTTTAGGCAATTCACTGAATTTCTTTGATCTCAATTTCTCAATCTACAAAAAGAGAGCATCAGACTAAATTTCCAAGGTCCCTTCCAACTATAACAGTCTATGATTCTAAATAACATTGATTATTAATAATGTCTTTTATATTATTTTCAAAGCTTCTATATTACAAAAAATAAATCAATGAAGGATCATCATTCGACAATTAAAAAATCTTTTACCAAATTCACAAGAAAACATTTGGATACATGGAACAGCATGAAAACTCTCTTTTCCTATGTCCCTGGATATAGTTACTTTAACCAAATAAAAGAGGTGTGCATTATAGATTCAATTTAATCAATCATGTTTTCTCACTGTTCCTTGCACTATATAAAATTTAAATTTAAAATGTACAACAATTTCCTGATATAATTTGTTAAAACACATAGTACCTTTTCAGCTGAGGCTCCAGTTAACACAAATGTAGAAAATATAGGGAGAGGGTATTTGCTATTTGATGGCCAACATTCAATAGTTGCACCCATTGGTAAACAAAATAGGGGAACAGATTCTGGGAGTGAGAATGATTCATAATCTTCTTGAGGATATCTACAAATTAGACCTACAAAAACAACAATAAACATTAGGTCATCATCTCTTGAATTAGGTGCTTGTAATTTAAATGATGCTGAAATGCTTTATTTAACACATTTCAAAGTTCAAAACATTATATATACTGGGTGAGGCAAAAGTAGGTTTACATTTGTGAGTATGCAAAACAGAGTTTATTCTTGTATTATTATTTATTAATTAATGCATTATTTTCCATATGAACAACGGTGAACCTCCTTTGGCTCCATCCTGTATGTTCATCAAATAATTGAATGCTTCAGTAGGATTCATATAGATTTTAATCCTCAAATATAGTGATTCATATTAACTGCTTAATATTTCTCAAGCTTCATCCACAAATACTAAGCAAGGCGAACGAGAAAAGATTATTCTAAAGAAATATACATAAACTAGAGGTCCGCTGCTCGAAATTTGTGCACTTAGGGGAGGGGTTCCTCAGCCTCTCGCAGTGCTGGAGCCCTGGCATTGCCACAGAGGCAGGAGAGACTGCAGCTGTGCTGCCAGCCTTGAGCTGAGCTTCTGGCTGAATGGAGTTCCCCTGTGGGAGCACACTGACCACCAGGGGGCAGCTCCTGCATTGAGTGTCTGCCCGTGGTTGTCAGCACTCATCAGTGACCAGTCATTCCACCATTTGGTCATTTGCATATTAGCCTTTTATTATATAGGATACACAAATATTAAAAAATTCAGTTTGTGGTCAAACTACCACCTTAAAGCACATGAATATACTATTTTTTAATTTTTTCAATATGGTTACTTGTATATATCCATTTCATCAGTTCTCAATAACTTTCTCTCAGGGTGTTTTACACATTAAAATAGATGTTCTATAGAAATACATATATAACTTCTAACACAAATACAAGAAAAATACTAATAAAAATAGAAGTCACATATTAACAATGTCTTCAGAATAGTATCAACTCAAATCCTGCTTCTGAATAACCCCAACTTATATGAAGACAGTGTTTCAAGTGGCCTATGATTTCATATTAAATAGACTAGTTTAGAAAGTGGTCCAGAAATCTTCTATTGAACACAACCTCCAGCAGAGTCTTGTACTGGATTTTGTGAGACTAGAAATAGCAAATAGGTTCCCTGAACTTGAATAGTAAAAGTCAAGTGGAAACCATCACTAGATATGACCTTAAAAGCAAAATGATAAATTAGGAATACCAGTGGTTGGTTTGTCACTAATATCTATGTGATTCTGAACAAATCATATACCTGTAAGACTGCTTTTCTCATTTATAAAGTGAGATGAACTAGATATACTAAGGGCCAAGGCAGTTCTCAAATTGTCTAATTATATGCTGGCCAACCAGTAGATCCCATGAGGGTCTACAGTTAATTGTCTACTACTTTCTTAGGTCATAAGGCTACAGCGTATGGGCTTTAAGCAGTTCAGAAATAGTGATAAATTGTATATAGATCTTTAAAAAAATCAAAAGTTAGAACAGAAAGTAATAGTCTAGGACTTGATTTTAAAACTACATATAAAAAAAGACTAATATGCAAAATGTCTCTTCAGGAGTTCGACTGAGAGACTGGGAGTTTGATCGGTCTCTATGATGTGTATTGACCACCAGGGGATGGTGCGGAATGATCGGCCCTAATCGCCAGCCAGGCCTGGGGACCCTACCCGTGTACGAATTTCATGCACTGGCCCTCTAGTATTATTTAAAAGACTGAATCTACTCTGCAAATAAGATGAGGATGTTTGTTATTTTGATGTTTTTGGAATTTCAGTTATGTATTATAGAATCACAAATTAGCTTATAATATCGAATATCTCAGATTATTATGACACAATTACATATGAACTATAGATTTGACTAAATTTGATATATTAAAGAAGCATTAATTTAACTAGAAAATACTTTCCCCCATTTTCTACTGATTTAAAAACTTAAAGAGAATTTCTACTTATTTATTTATACCTAATGTTTAAAAAGTCATGCTTTCTTTTAACATTAATCTTTCATTAACTGTATGGATGAAAACAAAACAGAACCAAAAGACATAGGTTACAGTTCTGATGCTATCACACTGTAAGATGGGTTTTATTTTAATATTATTGGCCCTAATAAAACATTTATATATAACTATACATTAATCCATGAAAAATTCTACTTACCAGCTTTGTAAGATATAGTGTTAGTTTTTGCCACTGATTTTTTATAACATAAGTATACTGCGGATCCCCACTGAATTAAAAAAAGAAAATACCATTAATTTTAAAAGGTAATAACTTAATAAAATGGAGTATCTTTGATCTTTCTAGTATGTATTACCTAAAATGTAAACGATTGCTCTCTGTAAGCTATTTCAGTTGGTTGTTTTGTGAGCACCTTATTAGAGTTACTGTCCACTTTTTTCTCAGAAGTAAAATTTAACATTTTTTCCTAGCAAAAGCATAACATGAAACTCTGGCCCTTTAAAACAAAAATAAGCCACAAAAATTTAGATTTTATGCTAAGTCCAAAGTTTGGGCAGAAGTGGATAATCTAAGAATTATCTACTAGTATGTCTACCTTCCTTTTGATTCCATAACCCCTTTCAGATACTGCCATATTTTTCTGCAGCTCTTTATACCAAATCTTGAGTAGTAATTTGCCATATACATTTCCTTACATCCCATTCTCTCCTGAATCCATCCCAAAACATGTTTTATTTCACCATTCCTTAAAAGAACACCTTGACAACTTTAATGATGCCAAATCAAATAAAGTAGTTGATTCCTAGTTTTCATTTTATTCAACCTCTCAGTAAATTTTGATACCACTAATGACTCCTTCCTGAAACATTTTCTTTTTTGGCTTTTCAGGCATCACATTCTCCAGGTCCCATTCCATCAAATTTATGGCCAACCCTCAGACTTCTTTTTTAAAACCTCACCCAAAGAGATAAATATATATATATATATATATATATATATATATATATATATATATATATATGTAAAATTTATTGATTTTAGAGAAAGGGAGGGGAAGAGAAACGTCAACTGGTTGCCTCTCATATGCACCCCAAACAGGATCAAATCTAAAAGCAATCCAACCCACAACCTTTTGGTGTATGGGATGACACTCCAACTGAGCCACCTGGCTATGGCCCTCAGTTTTCTTTGTAGCATCCTTTCTTTTCCTGATCATTAAATGTGATCTCTTATGTTCTTTCCTTTCTCTAAATGATCTCATACGTTGGTTTTAAATAACTGCTACTCCCAAAGGAGTTTTAATTTTCTAGTCCTACTGTAACTGAGATGAGGAATACTGACTAGAGCAAGTTTTGGGATGAAGAAAAGGCGTTCAGTTTTAGACATATTAAGTTTGAAAAATCTATTAGACATTCAAATGAAGAATCATACAGAGCTAAGGTGAGAAATGGAGATGTAACTTGGGAAGATATCACCACTTGACATTAGGTAGTGACAGATATATTCACATAGCACACTTCCTTACCTTCTTTAGGCCTTAACTCAAAGGCTACTTTATTATTTCATCACCTTATACTATCTAATAAAAGAGTAATATGCAAATTGACCACACATCTGCCATGCCCACCAGCCAATCAGAAATAAGTATGAAAATTAACCCAACCAAGATGGCTGCAGCCATGGAGAGAGCAGGAGGTTTGAGTTACCCCTGGCAATGGAGGAAGCCAAGCTTTCCGCCTGCCCTGGCCTGCCTTGGCCTCTGATCAAGGCTACAAAGTTTCAATGATAGAAGATAAATAAATCCCAAATACCAGGGCTTCCGCTTGGATCTCTGGGGAGCATGGCTGACCTGTAAACCACCACAGGCCCCTCATCCAGCCATCCCATGACCCAAGGAACCCCACCCTGATCCGGGACAACCTTCGGGGCAAACCAGCTGGCCCCCCTCCCATGCATCAGACCTCTATCTTATCTAATAAAGGAGTAATATAAAATATAAAATAGTAATATAAAATTGGCAAATTGACCATCACTCCAACACAAGATGGCTGTCCCCATGTTGTCAAAGATGGTTGCTCCATGTGGACACAAGATGGCCACCACAAGATGGCCAGCAGGGGAAGGCAGTTGGGAGAAACCAGGTCAGCAGAGAGTGAAGTTGGGGGCGACTGGGCCTGCAGGGAAGGGCAGTTGGGGGGGACCAGGCCTACAGAGGAGGGCAGTTAGGGGTGACCAAGCCTGCAGAGGAGGCAGGTAGGGGCAAACAGGCTGGCAGGAGAGCAGTTAGGCATTAATCAGGCTGGCAGGGGAGTGGTTAGGGGCTGATCAGGTTGGCAGGTAGAAACAGTTAGGGACAATCAGGAAGGCAGGCAGGCGAGCAGTTGGGAGCCAGCAGTCCTGGATTGTGAGAGGTCCCAGTTTCGAGAGGGTGCATTCTGGGCTGAGGGACACATACCCCCATGCATGAATTTCATGCACCAGGCCTCTAGTATGCAATAACAAGCCTCCATCTATCCTTCCCAGTCCTCCCTATCTCCCCTTTCTTGCTTTTCTTCCCTGCATAGCACTTACCACCATTTGGCATATTGCATATTTTCTTATTTATCTACCTCTCACCACTAAAATATAAGTTTTATGATGACAAGGGTTTTATCTTGTTCACTATTATATCTGTAGCACTTAAAACCATGCCTGCTATGCTCAATAAATATGTGTTAAATGAGTCAGGACATGTTTGTGCACACATGATAGAGTACCTCTATAAACCAGTACATGAGGGCAGATTCATAGCACTGAGACAAATATATTGAGAAAATAAACTTAAAGAATATATATTTAAATGTTTTATTTATTTTAGAGAGAGAAAAAAACACACATCTATGTGAGAAACATCTACTGATTGCCTCCTGCATGCATCCCAACTGGGGATTGAACCCACAACCTGAGCATGTGCTCTGGGAATCGAACCAGTGACCTTTTGGTGCATAGGATGATGCTCAACCAACAAAGCCATACTGGCCAGGGCTAAGAAATATTTTTTAAATATTAAGAGACTACTATAACAAACACCCACTTACCACCAAGATTTAACAAATGTTAACAATTTATCAGGGGTCAAGTTTTATAAAGATAGAAGAAACATGGTTTGCATGCAATAGAGAAAAAAATTGATGATTCAGAAAGGAAATAAGGAGAATTGCTGAAGTTATGTCCTCAAATAGGTAAGGATATGGGATCGAGTGCACAAATGGGGGGAGGATTTAACCTTGGCTAGTGCATTACTTTTGCAATAGGGAAAAAATTTTTATTTCAATGAAAAAAGTTTTTTGGTTTTTTTTTGCATAGATCCTTTTGAAAGTACAACTAAAGTACTTTTCTAAAAATAAAATATCTAATATCTTTAAAAACATGTTTTCAATTCAGTAATTGTGCTATGCTGTTTTCCAAACAAAGATTTTACATTATGGTCTTTTTATCAGTGGCTAATTTTATCAGTGCAAAAGAATCACTTACCATACTGTTATTGAGATTCTTGTCGACTCTGCAGAATGTGTGTGGGGGACTTTCTCCTTTACTGGGTATTATAATACATATGTCTGTGACAGCCAATGTATTCTGAGTCATATTTTCAGAGGCTCTTCGGTAAGTGATATAAATTTTTTGTGATGAGGTACTGCCGCTAATAGTTGCAGGACGTCCATAGGGAGTACTGTGAATAATTTCACACCCTTGTTTCAATCTTTCTTTCCAGTCATATAAAACCCTTAAAAATAAATAAATAAATAAATAAATAAACACACACACACACACACACACACACACACACACAAATCACCATCAAATGAAAGTTAATATTATTAGATATCATGAACTGGTCCTTAAATGTAGCCAAGATGTCAATCTTACTGCAAATTTGAATTGCACAGTCCCATAATATAATTAAAGGATAACTTTTCCCTACCAAAATTTAAGTAATGTAAGAAAAATTCAGATTAACTTTTGTTGACATAAACCACAGGAAAGCAATGATTAAGTGCAAAGGTACCTGATTAGTGTACCATTTAATGGATTTATTTATTTATTTATGTTTCTAAACCCAAGCATCTTCTTGAGAAAAAGCAAATTTGTATTGTTTCCAAAATTAAAATTTTAAAAAAAGCTTTTTAACCAGAAGGAAAACGACCTGCCTGCACACTTTTATTTCCAATACTTCCCTCAGATTTAAGAGATATTTTTAGTCTTTCAAAAGAGAAAATAACCTCAAAAGTATAGGGGAAAAGTCATGGTTTATTTCTCCCTTCTTTATTGTGGTAAAAATCGTAGGCTCTTCATAATGGGCAGGCTAGACATCCATTCCTTAAGTCTTCTAAATACTATACTTAACGTACTTGGGGAAACAAAGAAAATGTCATGATTAAATAATATAGTGTAATTCTTTCACAAAATTCACTTATTAGACTTTAAAGTTAAGTCTTTAGCATCAGTTAAAAAAAAAAAAAAGGTCTACTATACTGTGTTTTTGCTATAATAAAAATGGTTGCAACTGGCAATGTCCTTAATAGCAATCAGTATCCTCTTTTATAAAATCCATTACACAAAGAAAAATTAGTACCAGAAATGGGCCAATTATTGCTTTCTGTTATAATTTTTAAAATATATTTTTTATTTATTTCAGAGTTGAAGGAAGAGGAAAAGATAGGAACATCAATGATGAGAGAGAATCATTGATTGGCTGCCTCCTTCACACACCCTACTGGAGGGCAAGCCTGTAACTCGGGCATATATCCTGATAGGGAATTGAACCGTGACCTCCTACTTCATAGGTCATTGCTCAACCACTGAGCCACATCTGCCAGGTTAATAAAATTTTTAATTTCCCTTTATGTCCTAGCTATCAGCAAAAAATAAATTAAAAAAGTAACACTTTAAAGCTAACTTGGATGCTTAATCATAGGAACAATTATCCTATAATTGGCTTAATTGCTTATTCCTCCTCTTTTTGATCTTGTTTTTCTGTGTGTGTGTTTTTTCAATCTTAAAAAAAAGGCTTTGTAACAGGAATTACACACATCTGAATTCAAATTACTACTACTTGTTACTAATTATTCTATCAAAAAACAATATAAACAAATAAAATAGAAACAGACCTACAGATACAGAGAACAGACTGATGGTTGCCAGAGGGGAGGAGGGTTGAGGGACTGGTGAAGGGATTGAGAAGTACAGATTGGCAGTTACAAAATATTCATGGGGATGTTAAAGCACAGAATAGAAAATATAGCAATGATATTGTAATAACTGTGTATGGTGCCAGATGGGTACTAGAAATATCAGGGGGAACATTTTGTAAAGTATATGATTATCTCAACACTATTCTGTACACCTGAAACTAATACAAAATAATAGTGAATGTAATCAGCAGATGAATGGATTAAATACAATGGAATACTATGCTGCTATAAAAAAGAAGGAACTTTTACCATTTGCAACAGCAAGAATGGTACTGGAGAGCATTATTCTAAGTGAAACAAGCCAGTCAGAGAAAGATAAATATCACATGATCTCATATGTGGGATATAATTATCAACATAATTTGATGATCAAGAATAGATCCAGAGACAAATGGTAGGGGAGGGAAGGGGGTTAGAGAGCAACCAAAGGACTTGTATGCATGCATATTAGCATAAGCAATGGACACAGACACTGGGGTGGTGGTTGGCTGGGGAAGGAGGGTCAACAAGGGAAAAAGGAGACATATATAAAATTTTAGACAAAAAAAAAATAGTGGATATAAATTGTAATTGAAAAAATAAAAAATAAACTAAGATTTAAAAGACAAGAATGATGTCATATTCTTCACAATGACAAACATATAAAGGTAGCTACAAGAGTAGTTGATTTGTTCATTTCAGTTCAAGTCCTTTCCTATTCCAGAATCCTTCCTATGCTTGGAAAATTCTTCATCTCTACTCTAGGGAACTTCAGCATCCAAATGAGAATCTGCAACATTGCCTTCATTTTATCCACAAGCTAAAATTCTAATGATAGTGGTCATAGGAGCAACTTACCTAATCAAGATTTAACAGCTGGTTTATTTTCTTTTAAAACAAGTGATCCGGTACATGAAATTCTTGCATGCCAAAAGCGGGGGGAAGAGTGGGGGAAAGGTGTCCCTCAGCCCAGCCTGCACCCTCTCCAATCTAGGACACCTTGGCGGACATCCCTCTCACAATCCAAGACTGCTGGCTCCTAACTGCTCACCTGCCTGCCTGCCTTCTAGCCCCCAACTGCCTCCCGCCCTCCCCCATCCCACGCTAGCATAATGGCCCTCAACTGCCCCCCTGCCAACCTGATCTCCCCCAACTGCCCCACCCGCCAGCCTGCTTGTCCCCAACTGGTCCCCCCCCCCCCCCCCGCCCCCAGCCTGGTCTGATTGCCACTAACAGCTTTGGCCCCACCACCATGGCTTTGTCCAAAAGGACATCTGGAAGGTCTCCTAGTCTAATTAGCATATTACCCTTTTATTAGTAGATTCTTTATTGTTTAAAGTATTACATATAGTATTACATATGTCTCCTTTTTCCCCCATTGACCTCTCCCTGGCCACCCCCCAGTCCCTATCACATGCCCTCACCCCCCTAGTGTCTGAGTCCATTGTTTATGTTTATATGCATACACGCAAGTCCTTTGGTTGATCTCTTACCTCCCCCCTTCCCTCTGAAGTTTGATGGTCTGTTCAATGCTTCTCTGTCTCTGGATCTATTTTTGTTCATCAGCTTATGTTGTTCATTATATTCCACAAATGAGTGAGGTCATGTGATATTTCTCTTTCTCTGACTGGCTTATTTCACTTAGCATAATAATGTGCATCTATGCTGTTGTGAATGGTAAAGAGTTTCTTCTTTTTTATAGCAGTGTAGTATTCCATTGTGTAGATGTACCACAGTTTTTAATCCACTCATCAGCTGATGGGCACTTAGGCTGTTTCCAAGTCTTAGCTATTATGTGCTGCTATGAACATAGGGGTGTATATATCCTTTCTGGTTGGTGGTTCTGATTTCTTGGGATATATTCCTAGGGGTGGGATTACTGGGTCAAACAGGAGCTCCATTTTTAATTTTTTGAGGAATGCCACACTGTTCTCCACAGTGGCTGCACCAGACTTCATTCCCACCATCAGTGCAAGAGGGTTTCTTTTTCTCCAAGTCTTCACCAGCACTTGTCATTGTTGCTTTGTTGATGATAGCCATTCTGACAGGTGTGAAATGGTACCTCATTGTCATTTTGATTTGCAACTCTCAGATGATTAGTGACTTTGAGCATGTTTTTATGTCTCTTGGCTTTCTGCATATCCACTTTCAAAAAGTGTCTAAATCCTTTGTCCATTTTTTGATTGGATTATTTATCTTCCTTTGGTTCAGATGAATGAGTTTCCTATACAATTTGGAGATTAGGCCCTTATTAGATATAACATTTGCAAATATGTTCTCTCATGCATGGACTTTCTTGTTTTACTGATGGTTACTTTTGCTGTGCAGAAGCTTTTTAATTTTGATATAGACCCATTTGTTTTTTTTCTCCTTAGTTTCCATTGCCCTAGGAGCTGTATCAGTAAAGATGTTGCTATGACATATGTCTGATATTTTCCTGCCTATGCCATTTACTAAATATCTAAATGTCATATGAAGCAATATAGTAGCTCTTTTGCAACCAATTTAAAATTATTGCAATTAATTCATGAATTAACAGAATAAGACTGATTTTTAATGTAACTTTAAAATATATATATATATATTTTATTGATTTTTTTTTTTTTCACAGAGAGGAAGAGAGAGGGATAGTTAGAAACATCGATGAGAATCATCGATCAGCTGCCTCTTACACACCCCCCACTGGGGATGTGCCCGCAACCAAGGTACATGTCCTTGACTGGAATCGAACCCCGGACCTTTCAGTCCGCAGGGCAACGCTCTATCCACTGAGCCAAACCGGTTTCGGCATGATTTTTAATGTAACTTTTTGATATCAACCATTAATGATAGAATTTTAAAAGTATAAGAAAATTCAGGAGCTCATCTTATCTTCCCTCCAGTGTTAGTAAACATGACTACATATCCTCTTTCAAACTTAATATATTAGGAGATGAAACCTTTATAGCCCTTTCTGGCAACATCAGTGGGAATGGTGATATCTTCCTTATTTTTAACCAAAAATGCTGTAAGTTATGAACCTATCCCTTTTTGTAACACAGCAATGAAAACAAGAAAGCTAATCTTCATTCCTTATTGAACTGCATCCAGCACAGCCAGGTGTGAACCTGAGGAGGGGCGGTGAAGGATTAAAGAAGACATACAAGAGAATACAGTTGGGGCCAGGTAGGATCACTGTGCCTGGATGAGGAAACAGTGACCCAGCCTGTAAGCCAGCCGAAGCTTTATTTTATAGTCAGATCACACAAAGCCAAGGGGAGTGGTCAACATGTTTACAATGTTCTTGCGAGTTTAAAATCTATTTCCTTACTCAAGCCTTCTTTTGGCAGCACTTGCTGCACCTCCCATAGCCCATTAGCTACTTAGGAACAAGGGAGGTATATAAGGTCAAGCCTAATTGTGCTAGGAGGGCTCTGTCCTCCAAGCTGGGACTTGTATGTGGCCCTGCCACAGGTCAGTCCAAAGCTTTACTCTATAGCTGCTCCCTACACCTTATAAACTCTTATCCATTTTGAAGACATTCTTAGCGCTATTACTGGCCTTTCTTTGATCTTTTTTTTTTTTTTTCAGTTTTCCTGTTGGAATCTTATTTTTCTACCTTTTGTTCCTCTTTTCCTACAAAAATTGTATGTCTTTACATTTATATAATCCTCTTTTACATGTATGTAAAATATGCATATATTCCTCTTTTAAAAGAACCCCAACCTTTGCAGAAATTGACAAGCTAATCCTAAAACTCATATTAAAATTTAAAAGGCCCAGAATAGCCAAAACAATCTTGAAAAAGAGGAATGAAGTTGGACTACTTACCCTCCAATGTAAATACTAACTACAGTAATCTAAACTGTCTAGTACTGGCCTAAGGACAGACATGTAGACAAATGGAATAGAATTGAGAGTCCGGAAATAAACCCATACATCTATGGCCAATTAATTTTTGAAAATAGGAGAAGAATATTCTCTTTAGCAGATGGCCCTGGATTGTGAGAGTGATGTCCTAAATCGGGATCAGGCCTAAATGGGCAGTTGGACATCCCTCAAGGGGTACCAGATTGGAGAGGGTGCAGGCTGGGCTGAGGGCCCCCCCCCCCATGCACTAATTTCGTGCACCTCTAGTCCTATATAATAAAAGCTTAATATGCAAATCAACCAAATGGTGGAATGACTGGTGGAAAGACCAGTTGCTATGATGCACACTGACCAGGGGGCAAACGCTCAACACAGCAGCTGCCCCCAGCCCACAGGCACCAGGCCAGTCAAGGCATCTGCCAGTGAACCCCCCTACCCCCCCACAAATCGCTCCGCTGGGGACCAGTGAACAGGCGGCGCCAGGCTAGCCAAGATGGGTGCCAGTGGGGGCCCCCAGACTGCCCCGCCAGTAGCCCACAAATTAGCCCTGATCGCCGGCCAGGCCTAGGGACCCTACCCATGCACAAACTTTGTTCACCTGGCCTCTTTTATAATGATCATTACAGTACATGCTTAAAAACCACCCTTTTCTTGTACTTTTAAAATAATTTAATATTTTATGATCAGGATAATACATTAATTTTCCATACTTTTCTATAATTGTTTTTCAAATTCTCTCCATCTTTTTAAAAAAATACATTTTTATTGATTTTATAGAGAGAAGGGAGGAGAGAGAGAGAGAGAGAGAGAGAGAGAGAGAGAGAGAGAGAGAAAGAGAGAGAGAAAGAGAGAGAAAGAGATGGGTTGGCTGCCTCCTGCACACCTCCTACTGGAGATACTGTCTGAAACCTGGGCATGTACCTTGACTGGGAATCAAACTCGTAATCTCTGGGTGCAACCAACTGAGCCACACTGGCCAGAACATAAAACCCTACCTTTAATAGAAAGAGACTCAGACAAGATGGAAGTTCTGGGAACATATAGGACAAAGGGATACTGAAAAGGTATAATGAACAAAGAATAGAATACAGGATTCTGGATTACATATATATTTCTTTTTCTAAAGCTGCCATATATTTATTAATTAAAAATATTAAATAGTTAACTTCAGAATCTATAACAATAATAATAATGGCAATAATTGCTTTTAATCCTCCCCTGAGAATATATTTTATTGATTTTTTTAAGAGAAAGAGACAGAGAAACATCAATGTAAGAGAGAAACATTGATTTGTTGCCTCCTGTTCATTCCCTGACCGAGAATCAAACCTGAAACCTTTTTTGATGCATGGGACAGCACTCTAACCAACTGCACCACCCAGCCAGGGAAACAAAAATTATTTTTTAAAAAGACTTACCCAAGATCTGTAAGTGGAGGCTTATCTCTTCCTCTTCTATAGCAAAGATAAATCTGTGGCCCCACAAGACTTCCATTATTGAGGTCAGCTGACAATCCAGATGGGGTAACATCAATACACATATAATCCTGTGGCACTTCCTCCCCAAGAGATTTAATAATAACTGAAACGTCTGTGATAGGTTCTTTTGGTTTAGCTACTTTATGGCAGGCATCATTGAAGTGAATTTCTTCTTCAAAAGGCTTTGAAACATCAGTTAATCCTGCTACAACAAAGTAGTCAGCAACACGAGGCCCTTTATCTTCAATCATCTTCCATTACAGAAGGTTACATCTAAAAGAAAAGTAGAAGACTAGTATTTGCCTATAATAAGCCAAAAAATATATAAGTGGTTTTGTGCAAATAAAAATAAACTACAGAAAGAATACTACCTCTTTGATAAACACATTAGTATATATTTCACTTTCATATATAAAAAGTACAACTTAAAAAAGAAAAAGAAAAAAAGAATATAGTTGGCATTATTTGTGATTATAAAAATAACATAAGAATTTCCATTTTTGACAATATGGATGCCTTGATTACTTAAGTAGACAGAAAATAAAACCCCATACCTTTAATATATATATATATGAGAGAGAGATATAGAGAGAGAGAGAGAGAGAGAGAGAGAGAGAGAGAGAGAGAAATATCAATGATGACAGAGAATCATTGATTGGCTGCCTCCTGCATGCTTCCTACTGGGGATTGAGTTTGCAAATCAGACGTGTGCCCTTGATTGGAATTGAACCTGAGACCTTTCAGTCCACAGGACGACCCTCTAACCACTGAGCCAAGTAGGCCAGGGCCCCCATATTCTTTTAAATGCATAGATTAATATTTTAAAAAATGTAAGAAAATCCCCAAGGCCCCCAAAACAGCGAGGAAACCAAAGATCAGAATACAGTATATAAACTGATACTGGTGGAGGAAGTTTGCTCACCTCCTCAGTTATCAAGAGGTTTGTGTTTTAAAAGGTATCACAGAGATAGGAGACAAGATTCTAGATCACATAACATAGGGAATTGGAACTGAGACGTCTGTAAAAAGTCAAGAGTCTCAAAGAACTATATCCCCAGTTAAAGAGTGAATTTTGAAAATCCATCAAGGGCCAGATCGAGGCAAACTTATAGATATAACAATAGGCCTACTCACACTTAGATTTGAGGTTTGATCTTAAACTTATAGATATAACAATAGGCCTACTCACACTTAGATTTGAGGTTTGATCTTAAGCTTTGGTCCCAGAAAGATCTAAACTGAGATATTAATAATAACTGTGTTCTCAGGCTAGTGATACTCTTGGGGAAGTAAATGTAAAACCATTCTAGAAAGTACACCCTCAACCCAGGTTTTCCACAGGAAAAGCCCAACTGAACATGACCTCCTATTCTAGTAAAACCACAAAAACACGCAGAGAAAAATCCAATGAGTCTGAATGAGTCTAAGCACATACAACAAACAGAACTTCAAACAATAAAAATAAGGCAGAGATTATAACAGAAATGCATGCTTATAACAAATTCAAAGAAAAAATACACAAAGTAAAATCCATCATGTAATGCAAATACTACAGCAAAATTTCCTTCCATTGCCTAGTATCATTTAAATCATATTTCTTTAACTAGGAAGATTTCACCCCACAGTACTGTCATTACTTATTTAACAGCTATAGAAAAATAATTTAAAACAAAAATGTCCCAACACATGTCTCATGTCAGATTTAGTTGCAATAAATGCAAAGAAAGGATTCTGTGGACAAATAAATTAGGTATGTATACTACATGCCTCTTTTGTATACTTACAATACATAAAGATATTAAAGTCTCGGCAGTCATCTGATAAAGGTACTTGATTAACTTTGTTTAACCCAGGATGCCCCAAGTCTTTCTGAATAATGAGCCCTATTTTTCCACTTAAAAACTAGGAAAAAAATTCCTCAGAACATGCTTTAGAAAATGTTACTTTAAAGTGAGGAACAAACTTCTTGTATAGACTATAAAACATCTGAGGACAAAGTATACTTGTTTATTATATAAGTATCACCATATTTATCATAATACCAAAATTCATTTAGTTTTCTATATTCCTAATGTTATGAGTTTTCAAAATTTATGCCGCATTTCTTGGAATCTGTACTCAATGCTGAAATATACTACTCTATAAATATGCCCCTATTTGTTTAGGAAACAAGCCTAACAGAGGATGAAATATCCCTTCTTGTTTTATTTAGATACATATGGCTCCTGTACAGCAATTCCTTTACACATAAGATTTTTGCATAAGATAATGGGCTTAAATTTTTTAGGAATGTCTCCAAGCTGACAGTAAAGAGAAAGTAAAAACCTGTTCTTCAGAAGAAATTCTGTTAAACTGAATAGTCACTATCAACTGACTGCATATAACAGGTGCTGCACAAAAAAACAACTAGTGTTACCCAGTTAACCATCTAATCATTCTCAAAAAGTAGGAGAATAAAAGCACTTTGCACTTAATTTTTTCTTCATTTCATGAAATAGTCTTCAAAATAATTTTTAATGGCTGCATAGTATTTTATTTTGTGAACGTAACACCTTTTTCCTTATTGTTGATCATTTTTACTTCTACTTATTTTGCTAATATTTTTTAAAAGCTGAGATAAATAACTTTGAACATAAACCTCTGGCTACAACTCTTATGTCTTCTGGATAAATTTGTGGTAAAATCTCAAAATAATGGTCTAATTCAGGTGAGAGGATGTCCATCAGAGCAAAAAGACTGTGATATAATAAAGTAGGTTTTCCAAATGTGTATGTTAAAAATTTGACAAATTAGCCCAGCCAGAATGGCTTCACTGGCCCATCTATGAACCAGGAGGTCACGGTTCGATTCCCAGTCAGTCAGGGCACATGCCTGGGTTGTGGCCTCGATTCCCAGTGTGGGGTGTGCAGGAGGCAGCCGGTCAATGATTCTCTCTCATCATTTATATTTCTGTCTCTCTTCCCCTCTCCCTTCCTTTCTGAAATCAATAATAACAAAATAGTTATTTTATCTGTTTTTATTTATGTAGATCCATTTGTATAATTAAAATTAAGTACGTATGAAAAGTCTAATTTCACAGAAAAGTTTTCTATGTGCATTATAGTAACTTTAAATTTATAGCAAGTAGGTCTAGTAAATGCATGCATTTGCCAGTCATCAAGAGTAAACAAATGCACTGAGCTGGGGCATGGCTTAGTGTAATGGGAACCACAGAACAGAACCCATTAACCTCACGTGATGTGGTGTGATTATGTGCTAATCATCCGCTGAATATTATTTACGAGTGGTGATTCTTGTATTTAAATATGTAGACTATAGTTGTAGATATGTAATATTTATTTATGTTGGAAAAATTACTACAGTGTTTTTCCCCCCAATATATGGCCTATTCTCTAAAATGTGTTAAAAGTAGCAGTGAATTAATAACAAACAAAAAAAAAAGATGTTAATTTAATAAGTAAATCTTGGATAAAAGCATTTAAAATTAACAGGGTGTTTATTTTCACATATGAAATAAGGACCTGAAATTTAGTCCATTAAATCCAAAGTCCGTTAAAGCAAAGTCTACAAAATCATAGGTTTACTGTATTGAATTTGAATGGCGAGGTCAAAAGTTACATAACCAGTCTTTCTGTAAGTGCTTACGTGGTTTTATGTGTCGATGAATTTTAAATGATAAGCTTAAAAATTACTTTGGTGGAGCACTTTCCTCTCTTCATAATGAAGAGATTCAAATATTTTCCTTTTTTCCAACTTCATGTTATTTAAAGTAAAGCATATAGTTACTATTGCGTATATTAGTTTTATGTCTTGCTATGCCAAAAGAAGGGAAAGAGAATGAAAATAGTACTATCATGGAAACATACTTACATATATATTTAATAAGGTCTTTTGAAAGCTACTATTTCAGCCACTAAAATAAATAGCTATTGTACTAAAAAGCAGATATTTGGGAGACATTTGTATGAAAATTTTGTTTTTGTTAGATTTGCTCACAAATTTTAGTAACTTGTTCTCATTCATAATTGAATAGAATAAATAACTACTGCCAAAGCCGGTTTGGCTCAGTGGTAGAGCGTCGGTCTGCAGACTGAAAGGTCCCAGGTTCGATTCCGGTCAGGGGCATGTACCTTGGTTGCAGGCACATCCCCAGTGGGGGGTGTGCAAGAGGCAGCTGGTTGATGTTTCTCTCTCATCGACATTTCAGAAGATGTTAGTAGGCTTCTTCTTAAAATTTCAGACATCTGCTTAAATAGTATTTCATTTAAAATTAAATCTATTTTCTTTGATAATGACAAACAAGGAGGATGTCTTCTCTATTCCTTAAAGGTTCATCAGAATTAAATTAAGAAATTATAAGAAAGCTCTTACCTATTCAGCAACTATTGGAGACTTATTTTCCTCCTTTCAGTCTCTGCTCAATCAATTCAAATCCTTTTTTATTTTTTATATAGTTCCATTAGCTCAGAATAGTTAAGCATTTGCTATTTAGACTAATTCTAAGGATAAAAAAAGGCAAGAGTGGAAATCAAAGATAACTTTTTAAAGATTTTTTTAAAAACAAAAAATCTATACATAAAAGTTTTACCACATTATAAACTCTTACTGAAATGGCAAAATGAGCAAATTTACCTGATACAGAGTCACAACTTCAAGATACATATAAAATGGTCTATAACTCAATGGACCAATTCAACGACTTCTTATTTCAGTTCACTTATATAAATTAGAATAAATTTTTAAAAACATAATTCCACAGATAATAACCTAATTCAGCTCATCTTTCCTTACATTATCAAAATTAAACTAGACACTATCAACCTCATCTTTTTTAAACTTCATCTCTCATTTTTCTTCCAACAAAGGCAATCTATCTACTGTCCTTCAAAAGTGGTTTTGCTCTTTTCCTCTTTGACAATTCACTACAGTATTTCCTCTTTCCAGTCAATATATGTTCATGGTATTTTTCAAAGATTTTAAATTTATGTGGATTTTCATTTAAACTTTATGAATTATACAAAAGAGCAGAAAATTAAATAATCCCATATACAATAATAAATATGGCTTATAGATGACAATGTTTCCTAGTTTCTTTTGAGAACAGAAAATGTTCCTCTTATCATGCACAGTTATAACATAGAATACAAATACTTATATATTTTATTCATTTAATAAGCATCTTCTAAACTGCTATAATATTTATTATATTAAATGACTACATAATATTCCATCAAATAGAAATAATATACACGGTAACCAACACCCTATTTTTCCATTCCAAGCTAGTCCCAAAGTATGGTAGACAGATACTTAAAAATATTTATTAAATGAGTGAACAGTTCACTTTGTAATCCTTCTAAAGCATAATATACTTAAACATAATGTCTTTTTTCTATAATTTAGAATCAATATTATGAATTTCAATTGCCTTAAATATTATAATTATTATTAAATGTACGATATAGATAAACTAAATGATCTGAGTCAAGTATCCAAAACCCAAAACCATCAGGACCTTAGGCAAAAATTAGAAATTTATTCAAGAATTAACTGATTCATTCACTCAATAATTTTTCATAAAGACTTATTAAGATCTAACACTATTCTAGGAGCCAGTGATGATACTGATTAAAGCTATAGCCTCTGCCTTCAAGGCATTTTTTACTTAGTTCTACTTTTCCACATCTCTTTCTATACTTTTATTTACTATCCCCCCTTCCAGATTCCAAGTGTGTGCCTCCACTTTGACCAAAGTTGCTCTACCATTTTCTCCCCAAAGTCCCTTATGCACAAACATGATGATCCTTATTTTATTGTCCCTTTTCCCCATCTCCTTAAAAACTGGCACTCCTTCAGCATCAGCATTCTCTGGAAATTTTGAAAGGAAAGAAACCTTATTTGTATATCATATTTAACTTTCTTTGAAAAGGTTAAACCCACACAAGGCAAACTTGACTTTTTAAAAGTAAGTTTTATTAATCCAAATTGTTGGACTATATGGAGCAAACTTCTTGAGCACAGGAGGCGTACTTGTCTCCTAGATCTACTCTGGAAGCACCTCCCCTTTCAATACCAATTCCCAATCAAAAGCCAACAACAAAAATCAAAACACAACTGTAATTTGACAACACCCTAATGAAAAATTAGCAACCCCTGATTTATTGGAAAAAAATAGTTAAGATAGGAATAATAGACATTTAGAGGGAAAGGAAATATATCATTTCATAGCCAAAGAAACTAAAGCACAAAAGGTGGTTTATTTAAGGATACCTATCTAGTAACTGGCAACCTGGACAAGAACTCAAGTCCCTTAATGCAGTGTTCTCTACATTTGAGGTTGCTATCTCTAATAAATGGTCATTAATACTGATCAAGGGCACATCTTTCAATAAGTTCTCTGTGTCACTTGTTACTTATAATCATTATGTGGTGAATATGTGCCAAAATCTGGTTAAGAAATATGGTAAATTAAACTTTCAGTGTTTAATACAGAAAACAGCTAATAGAAACAAATCAAAACTAACAAAAAACAAAAACAAAAACAAAACTACTTACTCATTACGAAGGTCTTTCTCTGAAATTGAAGCCAGATCTCAATTTGTGAATTTTGCAAGCCTCAGAGTTTGAGAAATACTGTATTGAAAGGAACAAGAATTGAGCTTAAGTTAATTCCAATAAAATATTACCTCTACAGGGTCTTAAAGTTCTGTTAACAATGATAATTTTCGAACAAAATGCTTGCAAATATTGTTTTCATATGGTTAAGAGCCAATAAGTAATTTTTAAACACTAGCTCTTTCAGAAAACACATTTCAGTCAAGAATAGACACGCACACAGAGCAGATAATGGGGACAAAAACAGAAAATAAAAGAAATATGACATAATGAGTAAATATACAGAAGCAATGTGAGTGAGAAAGAAAAACATATCACCTCTGGGGCATTAGATATAGTATTTCATTCCTACAGGAAAAATATACACATTTAAGAAAATTAAATATAAACTCAACTTCCATATACAAAAGAAGTCAACACCCTAAGTATTTTCCCTTTATTACAAATTCTTTAAATATTTATACTAAAATTGAATCAGTTATATCAAATCCTTAACATAGTTGAGATCTCATCAAGGAACCCAGGACTTCTATCCAAGATAATAAATGATATTGAATTATGAGATTCAATATGCTATTATCATATTTTCTTCAAAGGGAGTAATTTAGTAAGTTGTAGTTATGAGTAATTTTAAATACCAAATGGAAAGATGATGCCACTGACAAAGTTTTAGAGTATAACCATTCCAACTGAATTGTACAAATCATTGTGGGTTAGCTTCATAATGATGAAGACTTGCATAGGCAGGAGTTTTACTAAGAGTCAAAAGCTTTTGCAGGAAAGCAAGTTGAAATATAGTAATCACAATTATATCATGAGGAAGAAACTACAGCTCTAACCAATGTGGATTATCTACTAACTAGAGGTTCGGTGCACAAATTTCTTACATGGGTAGGGTCCTTAGGCCTGGCCAGAGATCAGAGCTGATCAGAGCCTCCCTTCCCTGGCTACCAGCTGGGGCCTTTCTTTATTCCACACTGCCCCCTGGTGGTCAGTGCATGTCATAGTGAGTGATTGAACCCCGGGTCTCCAGGTTGAACTCCTGAGGGGACAATTTGCATATTAGGCTTTTATATATATATTTAGATGACAAGGAAACAGCAGCAAAAACAGACACCAGATTTACCTAACTTGGTTTGTCTTTGAAAAATAGGAGAAAAGGGTGGGAAGGGCCAAAATTATTTGAGTCAAGATTTGATAAAATGTCTTAGAAGGAATGGGTGAAAAGAATGAATGAGAAATAAAGTTAAATACAATCTTATTACATTTAGCACTGCTAAAATGATCAGAATGGATATATGTTTTAAAAACTAGCCCTAGCTGTTTTGGCTCAGTGATTAAAACGTTGGCCTACAGACCAAAATGTCCAGGGTTCGATTCCAGTCAACCTTCTCAGTGAGGCTTTCCATGACTGCCCTATTTAAAATTTCAACAACTTCCCACACCCAATGCTCATATTCTCTTTCCTTGTTTTAATTTTCTTACCTTATTACTTTTCACTAACATATTACATGTTCTACTTATTCGTTTTATTTATTATCTCTCTCTCCACAAGATTGGAAGTTCAATGAGGGTAGGTATTTTTCTGTTTTAGTCAATGCCGTATAACCAATACCTACAACAGTGCCTGGAAATAGTATGTGGCAAATATATGTTGAATGAATGAATAAACAAACTGAAGTGTCCTTAAGTAAAGAAGTAATTTTTAAATATGGCAGATACCATGATTTGAATACCATGCAACAGTCAGAAACAATAAAATAGATGTAAACAGCGACATATATAATTTATTTATAGTTAAGCCTCAACCGAGGATATTTTTCCACTGATTTTCAGAGAGAGTGAAATGGAGGGGGAGAGACAGGAGAAACATCGATGTGAAAGAGACACATCACATCAATTGGTTGCCTTCCACACATGCCCCAACCAGGGCCTGCTGAGGTATATGCCCTTGACTTGAATCGAACTGAGACCCTTTAGTCCACAGGCCAACACTCTATCCACTGAGTCAAACCAGCTAGGACAGTGGTCAGCAAATTTGCGGCTCGCGAGCCATATGTGGCTTTTTAGACCCTTGAGTGTGGCTCTTCCACAAAATACCACATGTGGGTGCACACGTACAGTGCGATTAATTTTTGTGACCCACGCGCAGAAGTCAGTTTTTGGTTCTCAAAAGAAATTTCAATCATTGTACTGTTGATATTTGGCTCTGCTGACTAATATAATAAACTATATATATTTAGTTTTTAATGAGTAGGAATTGGAGAAAGGAAATGGGAGTGAGGATGGAGAATAAAGGAGGACAAAATAAAATTAAGGCAGGGCCCCACACAGGTCAACGATGAAAGTGTACCAGGAAATAAGAAATATGATTAAATCAATTCTCTATGCTTGAGATGCTCTCACTCAACTTCCTTCCAAAGAGAAATGTTTAATCACTAGTTTTAGCAAAACTCAAATCACTGTGACTTTGAAAAAATCCATTTCAGTAAAGTGTTAGCAAGAAAAAAAAGCCTAACTGGGGAGAGAACGTAAGGTAAGAAAGGATAATACATAATCTGTAGGAATTCTGATGTGAAAAAGGGGGGGGGGAATGGAGTGGTTGGTAGAAGATATGGTATCAACAGAGGACTATAAAAAAAAAGGAATTAACGTTCATCAGAGAGAGAAAATGGGGATGGAGAAAAAGAGTATGACTGTAAAAGCAAAAGCCTTAAGAAAATGGAGAGATGGTATCCAAAACATACAGCCAAGGATATATCACATAAAACAAGCTTTTCATTAAAAAAGTTTAATAATTTTTCTGTATATACAGGCCTTGACGATGTGGTTCTTAATCTTTTTTTGGGTCATGCACAGCCCCCTTTCCCCCTTTGAGAATCTGATCTGTGCTATGGATTGTCTCTCCCTTAAAATACTCATATAGATATTCAGATAAAACTTTACATAAAACTTTAGGAATTTTGCTGACACATGCTCTCCAAGCTATGTAATCCATATGCAAGTCTGATTATTATTATTTTTTTACTTTTTAGTTAAGGTATAACATACTTTGAGAAAAGTAAACTCTAGGAATTTTCATTAAGTGAACACCATCCATTATAAAAACAAAACAAAACACCTCCCAGGTGAACAAATAGAACGTTACCAGTAACAGGAAGTCCCCAATCCCCCTCCAACCTTCCCCAAAAGAACACCATCTTGACTTCTAACATTAGATTAATTTTATCTACTTCTGAACTTTATATACATGGAACATGGAAGGATTCATATATATTCTTTTGGTCTAGCTTTTTTCATTCTACAATGTTTCTGGGATTTATACTCATATGCATAGCGGTTTATTCATTTCATTTCTGTATGGTTTCTCATTTTGAAAATATATCATACTTTTGTTTATCCACTCTATTGTTAGAATTTGGTTTGTTTCCAATGTCAAAGTCATGTATAAAGTATTATACATATCATGATGCACTAGTGCAGTGGTCGGAAAACCTTGGCCCCTTGAGTGTGCTAATGCCCCTTCTTCAAAATAGACTAGCCCAGGCCGAAAACCTACTTCTGCACATGGGCCACGAAGTTTCAATCACACTGTTTGTGCGTGCCTGCACATGGTATTTTGTGGAAGAGCCACACACAAGGGGCCAAAGAGCCGCATGTGGCTCGTGAGCCATGGTTTGCCGATCACTGCACTAGAGTATACATTTTTTAAAAATACCTACAAATAAAACTGCTAGGATATAGAGTATATGTCCTATATGTCTGGTACATAATGCCAGAATTCTGAAGTGGTTTTAATACAATCTTATATTTGATAGGTAAGATGTTTTAGAAATAAAATTAAAAAATTGCAAGCAAAAACATTCCTCTGAGGTCTCTTAAGATATTAGTTTATGTTTTTATTTAAATTAAGTCAGTACTGAATACAACTATATAAAGACTATAAAAATAGCAGTTAAGTGCTCTGGAATCAGTTAGGCCAAGTTCAAATCCTGACTTTATCCAGTGTTAGAACATCAGATAATCAAATAAGCATGTGCTTAGGGCATTGCAAAAAAGGGAGCATCAAAAGTTTAAATTTAATTCAAATAACTTTTAAAAATTTAACAATGAGGTATCATTTTAAAAATCAGAATTTTGCTGATTTTGCTTATCTTTTGCTTATTTTATGGTTTGGAAATGATTTTGTTTTAGATTACAGAAGTGGCACCATATTCACTTCAATGGTTGATAATGTAAACCATTAAAGACAGAAATTATAACTCTGATTTTCTCATTAATTCATCTAATAATTATTCTTATCAAAAGTTTTTTGAAAAGCACATCTGTCTTTTTTTTTTACTACTAACATCTGAACTCCCTTTATAAGACAGTTTAAAATTCATTTTAGAACAGTGACATACAGCACCCATGGCAGTGTTCCAGCTATGGCATCTAATGTTCTGCATAAGAGCAATGGTATCTTAAATAGAAAAAGGATATTTCTGTGGCATAACTTCGGCCATGGTCTAGCACTGAAGATGGCTAGTTGGTTTGTTTCCTAGTTGTTCTAAGAGTCTGGTTCTCCAGTATTCCAATCATTTCTGTAAGCTAACTAACAATCCTTCCAATAAAATAATTTTCTTTTTCTTTAATTAACCAGAGTTGATTTCTGTTTTTTGCATCCAAGAATCCTGAAATGGTAACCCTACCATGTGTCAAGTACTGTACTAGGCACTGGAAACACAATGACAAATAAGATATAGCCCTGCATTATAGGAGTATAATGGAGAATACAGACAAGTAAATAAGATGTTACAATAAATGATGCCTATATAATGTGAGTGGTCACAGAAATTACAAGGACATGCCGAAACCGGTTTGGCTTGGTTTGGCTCGGTGGATAGAGTGTCAGCCTGCGGACTGAAAGATCCCGGGTTCGATTCCGGTCAAGGGCATGTACCTTGGTTGTGGGCATATCCCCAGTAGGGGGCGTGCAAGAGGCAGCTGATCGATGATTCTCTCATAGATCTTTCCAACTCTATCCCTCTCTTCCTCTCTGTAAAAAATCCATTAAATATATATTTTAAAAAAAAAGAAGTTACAAGGACACATATTTTAGGCTTGATAAAATGGAAAAGAAAAAGATACCATCCAAATCTTGAAATATGAGTAGAATAATACAAGAGTTGAATGGGCATTCCAAACAAAGGAGCAACAATAAAAGGACTATAACCTTTTCTTTTTTTACAATATGTTCATTACCTCTTTCCTACACAGTATGTCAAAAGCGTATTTGAAGGACAAAAAGCAGACTGATAGATTTGAAGGGGTTGAGAAAACAATCAAATTTGTGATCAGTGATAATGATGGTATTTCTGACCTTACGATATGAAAATGAGCCTCATGCTTGAAACATAGCCACCTGCCACCACCACTGCTGCAGCTGCAAAACTGCCTCCCTTTTCTTTCTTCACCTCCCGCATTCACTTCTCAAAACAGTCAACTGTGGAGTTCTGGGTTTGGGGGAGTTTTTTCATTTAGTTGGTTGGTTATTTGTAATGGGGGTGGTGTAGGAATCATGACTGAGTGAATAAAGGAATTGAAAAGAGAAGGTGTTAACTGGGAGTGGTGAAGCACAAAGCATTCTGCCAACTGCTTACACTAGTTTTGCTTAAAGGAAGGTACCATTCTACAGTCGAAAAAAAAACCACTGATGTAAAATATTTTACAAAATAGTGTATGTTTTTTCATCTAAAATTAAAAGATTTCAGTATTGCCAAGACCGGTTTGGCTCAATGGATAGAGCGTCTGCTTGGGGACTAAAGGATCCCGGGTTCGATTCCTGTCAAGGGCATGTACCTTGGTTGCGGGCATATCCCCAGTAGGGGATGTGCAAGAGGCAGCTGATCGATGACTCTTTCATCGATGTTTCTAACTCTCTATCTCTCTCCCTTCCTCTCTGTATAAAATCAATAAAATATATTTTAAAAAAAGATTTCAGTATTGACACAGATCATTTTTTTCTGTTAATATTAGGTTTATACTATGTATGGTTTTCATTGCTTACTTTTATAAAAATTTGGATCTTCATATGTGTTTTTTTTAATTTATTGATTTGAGAGAAACAGAGAGATTTGTTGTCCCACTTATTTATACTTTCAATGGTTGCTTCTTGTATGGGCTCTGACTGGGGATCAAACCCACAACCTTGGTGTATCAGGGCAACTCTAACCAATGAGCTACCTGACCAAGACAGTAACTATTATAAGCTCTCTGCTTGAATAGGAAAAATCAACATAAAAGTAAACTAACAACTAACCAACCACTATTTGAAAATTTTGATAAAGGAGACTGAAAACAAAAGATCAGTGACATCTCATTCTTGAAAGTGACATCAAAGTTATAGAACAAGCCCTGCCAGTTTTGCTCATTGGTTGAGTGTAGACCCATGAACTAAGAGTCACTGGTTCAATTCTCGGTCATAGCACATGCCCAGGTTGCAGGCTCAATCCCCAGAAGGGGGCATGCAGGAGGCAGCCAATCGATGATGTTTCTCTCTCAAGGATGTTTCTATTTCTCTATCCCTCTCCCTTCCTCTCTAAAAATCAATAAAAACATACATTTTTTTTAAAAGTCATAGAACAAAATTATTTTAGTAAACTAAAATCTACAACCCACCTTTGAAAAGAGTAGTGTTCACTATCATGTGAAGGACAGTTATGAAAAGTAAGTTTTCATTTCAGTTTCATTAAATTAAATGGTGTAAAAATTTACTTCATTCATACCAAACTTCACACCACCTATGCAAATTCAGTTCTGTGACAATGTCCCTGTTCAAATGGCCACTCTTGTGCAATATTTGAGACCTGCTCTTAGAAGCCTTCCCTAACCTCTTTCCCCAGGACAGAATGCTATTCTCTCTTCTTATGCTTTAAGAGTATCCTATACTTATTTATATTATGATTATAACACCAATACTAGACTTGTTTCTGTGAACGTGTACTCTTTGAAACTAGATTAGGAATTCTTTGAAAGTAGGCGATATTACATTTCCATCTCTGTAAATACTTGTGTTAGCACAGTTCCTAGCACAGTAAATGACAGCAGTCAGTAAATGCTTCCTGAGTAGAAAAGTACATGATGTATTAATAATCATATTAAACATAAAGTTATTTGTGTTCATAAAACAGCATGGCTCAAACTTCAAATTCTGTATGCAGAAGCTAAAATATCAGCTACACTGGTTTTTATTTGAAAAGAGGAGATATTTTTACCACTCTCACTATAATCACCAATGGATCAGGGATGAAATAATTTAAGTTCTTTACTACTATATAAAAGCCAATGAGTGGTCTCTTTTTTATTAAAAAACAAAACAAAAACCCGCACCTTAATTTTATTTTGTATTATTCAGTATTCCTTTGTAATCACCATCTTTTAGGATATGTAATTGGCTACATACCTCTCCTTCTGAGAGTTGTATGCCCTGCATCCACTCCCCTACCATAAAAATGGGGCCTGAAATGTTCTATAAGACCTTAATTTCATCAACCGTAGTTGATGGGACCAGACATTTTCTCCCAGGGGTATAAATGTGATCATGGAACCATGAGTAAATATATGAATTTAAGAGTTAGAGAACTTGTTCAGCCACGCACAGTGGTTAAAAGACAACATGCAGAGAGAGAAAAATGAAGTGGGCAAACAGGGAGAAGCAGAGAGACCATGCTGCCCCAGGGTGGTGCCCCAGTCAAAATAACTGACTGCCTGCGTTAAGTTTCCAGTTCTTGGTTCCCCTCCCCCTCATGAAGTTGGCTGTACTTCTATCTTTAGGCACTGTGAAATCCCCAGTATCCTTTACAGTAACATTAATCCCCCACCACCACCACTTTTAATTAGTTTGAATGTGGTTTTTTGTACTTACAAACCAAATAAATTTGATTTTAAAGTCTCAAAAAAGGAAAGGTCATGCAGGAATAGCAAAAGGTCAGTTAATCACGGGAGGGTGGGACTTGTTAAAAAAAATGGCTATTACATTGATACCATTTGTGCAGGCATTCTTTAGCATAAGAAAGTGAAAAATACTCAACACCCTAACAGGTTCAAACAACATCCTATAAATCCAATTTCAGCCTAGTGTGAGTCAGTATGATTAAATTCTATTTCAAAATTCAGGAACAAGTGAGAGATTACAAGGGATAGAGAATATTTTAGAGCTTGTTAGAACATTTTTTTTTTTAAAGAAAAAATACTTACTACAATTTTGACCAAAAAGTAATTGGGGATATGTTTTTTTCTGGTAATAATAGCCAGTCCTATCAGACAAGCTTAAACATCATTACAGTTTTTCCCATCCATCTATACCACTTATCTTAAAAACAGGCCACTTTAAAGAATCTTCAACTAAAATACTCAGCAGTAGAAGGCAGTGACCTATAAAAAAGGATGCCTTTCCCAACAGAAGTCATTACATGACTTTAGCTTCTAAAATAAGACTGACATATTTCATTTTCTATTTTGTTTTTATTGTTTGTTAGTAAGAAGTTTCCTTTTTCATCCCGAATCATAAAAAGTTTCTTTAGTAAGTTTTCATATGGATATTGAAGAATGAATATCAGTAACTGTACAGTTCCTTTGTTCAAAACAAGGCAAACTTACATTAGTAAGAAAAACTGATCAGTTTGCTTCACATAATCAAAATTTTTTAAGACTAAGAAAATCTAGAAATGTAACAGCAAGTTCAGAGATAAAAATAAACAAAAATATTTCTATCAAATTCTGGTATTCAAAAAAAGGAGGAAGACATTAAATTTGGGGTAAAAAGAAAAGTTTATGAAAAATTAAAGTGATTGCTATAAAAAAGATTTTAAGTAAACATGTCTCAATTGTTTATAATAATGAAAGAAGGCAGCCAAAATCAGTTTAGCTCAATGGATAGAGCGTCAGCCTGCGGACTGAAGAGTCCCAGGTTTGATTTCTGTCAAGGGCATGTACGTTGGTTGTGGGCACATCCCCAGTGGGGTGTGTGTGTGTGTGTGTGTGTGTGTGTGTGTGTGTGCAGGAGGCAGCTGATCAATGTTTTTCTATCATCGATGATTCTGACTCTCTAACCTTCTCTCTTCCTCTCTGTAAAAATCAATAAATATATTTTTAAAAAATAATGAAAGAAGGCAGAGGGATTGATAATTTTTAATGACTTATATTGTCCCTAGAATGTATATTGAAATTATGTTTGTTAGTGTCCAATATTCTGAGAATTTTATTTATATATTTACTTTTTAACGTTTATTTTTGTTTATTTGTTTTATTTATCAATTACAGTTGACATTCAATATTATTTTATGTTAGTTTCAGGGGTACAGCATAGTGGTTAGGCATTTATATAACTTACAAAGTAATCCCCCTAAAAAGTCTATACATAGTTATTATAATATTAGAGGCCCATTGCATGATATTTGTGCAAAATTAGGCCTTTCTTCCCAACTTCACTCCCAGCTGCCCAGGAGCCGGCATGTATCCACTCCTGGCCCACCTGGAGACTGTAAGTCCGCTGAGCCTGCGAGTCCACTGGAGCCTACGAGTCCGCTGGAGCCTACAAGTTCTCGCTTCTGTGGGAACATGGCTCCAGTAGTTCACTCCGTCTCCCTAACCCTCATAGAAGGCATCACGCACCTGCATATGCAAATTAAACTCCATCTTTGTTGGGTTAATTTGCATACTCACTCTGATTGGCTATGGGCATAGCAGAGTGATGGTTAATTTGCATGTTTCTCTTTTATTAGATAAGACTAGAGGCCTGGTGCATGAATTTGTGCAATTGGGGTGGGAGGGGCCGATCTGGCCAGGTCAACCTGAAAGTGGGGGAGTGGATGGTTGGCTGGAAAGCCCCACCCCCTGGTCGAACTCCCAGCGGAGGAACAATTTGCATATTATACTTTTATTATATAGGATTACTGACTCCAATACCTATGCTATACTTTACACACCTGTGACTATTTTGTAATTATCCATTTGTATTTCTTAATACCTTCACCTTTCCACCCATATTCCCAACTCCCCTTTCTGAGAATTTATTTTGAACCACAGTGAAGGGGTACTATGCAGGGTAGGCTCCGAAGTAGTTGGTAAATTTTCCAATTTCCCCATTCTGCCCCCTTATACAATCTTTCTCTATAACATGCTTCAGTTTATCTCTGGAATTAATAACAAGTACAATCTTCATAGAGTTATCACCCTTACATCTTAATCCAAAATAGGAAATGCTAGTTAAAATGCTACAGTACAGACTATATGAAGATTAAAAATAGAGGGCATTCCTAGAGTTTAAACAATGCTAATAATAAGCAAATTGTGATGAAATTTAAATAACTAAGTAAATAAGAAATGCTAATCACCATGAATGCCAATTTCAAATTTGTGACAGAACGCCAAAACTTTACAGAGAAAAGTTAATGGTCAACTTGCCATGACAGTCTCAAAAGCTAGGACTGTATCTTTCATTTTAAAACCCAGGGTAGTTGGTTTGTTCATTCATTTGCTAATTCTAGACTAGTGGGCAGGGGACACAGATACATAAATTAAAACATTCTAAAGGTGCCCTGGCTAGGTGGCTCAGTTAACTGGAGCATGATCCCATACACCAAAAAAGGTTGTGGGTCAATTCCCAGTCAGGGCACATAACTAGGTTTCAAGTTCAATCCCCATTTGGGGTAAGTACAGGAGGCAACAGATTGATGCTTCTTTCTCACATCAATGTTTTTCTCCCCATCCTTTCCCCATACCTTTCTCTTTAAAATCAATAAACACATCCTCAGATGAGGATTAAAAACAATAATATTCCAGCCTGGCCAGTGTTGCTCAATGGTTGAGCATCGACCATGAACCAGAAGGTCACAGTTCAATTCCATATCAAGGCACTGGCTCAGTGTGGGCTTGGTCCCCAGTAGGGAGCCCGCAGCAGAGCTGATGGATGATTCTCTCATCATTAAAGTTTGTGTGTCTCTCTCTCTCCCTTCTTCTCTCTAAAACCAATTAAAAAACATATAATATATTTTTTAAAAGCATTCCAAGGGCAATAGTAGGTATAATAGGTAATTTATTGAACATTTACTAAGTGTCAGCAACTGTTCTAAGTGCTTTACTTTTATTAACAAATTTAAGCTTCACAACAATGTTAGGAAGACACCAGGGGCCCAGTGCACCTTGAAAGGAACTGTGGGCCATGAGCCTGCGGTGGGCCCAGGGGCTCGTCTCGGCCTATCCTCTGAGCCCCTGGTCCCTCCCACCGCAGCCCCAGGTCCCCTGTGGGTCCCGTCTGCTGGCAGCACTCCTGCCACCCCTGCTCCCACCTGCTGATGGTGTGGAGCAACTGGGCAGATGTGAGCAGCAACTGCTGCCCCATCACCCTTCAGGAGCAGAGGGAAGTGGAGAAGCCCTCAGGGTAGATAGGGGCCGGCAGCGGCTCTCACCAACTGACAGCGCCAAGCGATCGGGAATTGCTTCGGGCACCAAGAGTGGTGCGAGCAGGACCATCACGAGTAGTGGGTGGGAGAGGCAGATGCTGGCCCCAACCACCCCTCAGGATAAAGGGGAAGTGGAGAAATCCTCAGGGGCAACTGGGGCCAGCAGCTGTGGCTCATACCTGCTAATGGCACCGAGCGATTGGGGCCAGTGCCAGGTGCCCGCAGTGGGTGTGAGCGGTGGGCGGGACAGTGTTGCATGGGACCATGGTGCATGCGAGCAAATAATTCTCAGTAACCACCAGAGGCTTGCCCCTATGACAGCGACCAGTGCCCCGCCTTGGTATGGTGCCCCCGCTCAACTGCTCCACCATCCTGCTGCAGCCAATGCCCACCATGTTCCGCATTCCGCCCCCTGCTGCGATGCCTGCCATGTTCTGTGCTCGCCCCCCTGGTGGCCAGCACATGTCATAATGACTGGTTGTTCAGTTGTTCCGCTGTTTGGTCTATTTGCATATTAGACTTTTATTATATAGGAAGGATAGCAGCAAAGTCAGATGTCAATCCCAGACAGTCTGGCGAGAGTTAGCCTTACCTGTTCACTTTTGGAGAGAAGGGGTAAGGCTAAAAGGAAACATGTGGTACTGAAGTAGAGTCAAAGATAACAGTATGAACTCATGGTTAGCTTCAGATAAAGATGGATAGATAGAAAAATAGTTACATGTTTGAATATGTAGGTTAGTATATCTTTCCTAGATTTGTATACTGATAGGGCCTAGAAGCAATGATACCCCAGCTGCAATGAGCAGCCCCACTGCCCAGATCTTGGGTTTCTAGCATCATTCTCTAATAAAAGTTACCAGGAACCCTTGGAGAAATGGGTGGAGGTAAGGAATATATGAGCCTGGAGCAAAAAAAGTAAGGAAGTATTCAAAAAGCAAAACAATGGGGTACGTCCTGTTGGTCACAGGAGCCAACATGAAAGATGTGGAATAATTGAACCACAAAATAAAGTAGTGTAGGATTATAACCCAAAGCTATAAAATGAGTGTCCATAGTCCATACTGATACAAATGATTGAATAAATAAATTGGAGAAGACAAAAATCCTTTATAGAAATTCCAAATATTTTTGTAGCTATTCCCCCCTTAAGTAGTTAAAACATGTCTCCCCTCCCATTGAGTACATGGTCTGCGCTTAGTGACTTGTTTCAAAAAGTAGAAAACTTTTTATAGGAAAACTTTACAGCAGAGAAACCTGGCAAACATTACCTTGGTCAGATGATAGAGGTTAAAATATCAGTGACAGCCCAACCGGTTGAGCACTGTCCAAGGCACCAAGAGGTCACTTATTCAATTCCGGGTCAGGACAAATGCCCAGGTTGCAGGCCTGATCTCCAGTGGGGTGAGAGGCGGGGGGTCATGAGGCAGCCAATTATCATTTCTTTTTCATCAATGTTTTTTTCTCTCCTTCTCCCTTCCTCTCTAAAAAATCAGTGATAAACCATATTGATAGTATGTACCCTTGACACAATGTAATAAGAAAGGCATTTTACCTCTGTGGTCAGCCTCCTCCCAAACCAATAATCTCAGTCTAACTCTGAATAAATATCAAACAAACCCAAATTGAGGGACATTCTACAAAATATTTGACCTATACTCCTTGAAACTGCTAAAGTCATCAAAACAATGAAAATCAGAGGAGCTGTCATAGCCCAGAGGAGCCAAAGGAAACATGACAACTAAATGAAATGTTCTGGATGGGATCCTGGAACCCAAAGGACATTAGGTAAAAACTAATGAAATCCAAATAAACTATGGATTTCAGTTAATAGCAATGTTCTGATGTTGGCTCCTTGGCTATGACAAATGTAACATAGAAATGTCAAACATTAACAATAGGGAAAGGTGGATCTAGGCTATATGGTAACTCACTGCAACTTTTCTGTAAATGTATGACAATTCTAAAATTAAGTTTATAAGAATAAAGGTATTGCCTTAATTAGACTGATATTAGTCTTTTAAGTGATGTATAGTAGATTGGACCAAAATAGAAATATAGTTAGTATTGTACAAAACAATTTCAACATCGATGAACAGTTTATAATATTGTACGTGTAAGTACACATTTCATATTTGTACATTTTTATTTAATTTGTAAGCACTTTAGGAGCAGAAAATTCTCCTCCAGCAAGAGGCCATTCAAATTTTGGATTAAAGCAAAATTTTGGCACTAATTATATTAATAAAAATTCCACCTAGTCTTTGGAGTCCACAAAGTTTGAATAGTTTTAGGTAACATCTATTTGCAGTACATTACTGAAACATTTCTTCATAGTTTCAGAAGGAGAGGAATGTAACTATACATATTTTAAGAAGAAACATTGGAGCTGGCCGGTGTGACTCAGTAGATGAGCATCAACCCATGAACCAGAAGGTCACAGTTGGATTCCAGTCAGGACACATTGTGGGGGCTACAGGCTCCATCCCTAGTAGGGGCATGCAGGAGGCAGCCAATCAGTGATTCTTTCTCATCATTGATGTTTCTATAAATTCTCTCTCCTTCTCCCTTCCTCTCTGAAACGAGTGTGTGTGTGTGTGTGTGTGTGTGTGTGTGTGTGTATGATATTAAAAGAAAGTACATTGAAGAGTTCACTAGTAACAATATACTATAGTATAAAATTCACAATAACTTGGGTCCATAATAGTCATTGTTCAAGAGATTTAGAAACTTCAAAAAACAAACTTCACTAACATTTTTAACTATCCAACAAAAAACCTCTTGTTACACATTGAAATAAATGCTGGGCCTTTCTGACTCCATCATGTTCAAGCCAGCTTTGTTATCCTGGCTATCAGGTTAATATTATAGCTTCTTGCATATAGACATGCTAATCATTATAGGAATTCTGCTTGCAGCTTGAGTTTTACAAAAACATCCCCTTACCATAAAATGCCTCTTCCAAGGAAATAAGAGATGTGCTGTTTATCAAAGATTTGCAGGAACCTCATGACCAGACTCACATCAATTAGGATCAGCAGACTAAGCACAATTTCCTTGGACCCCTGCTGATGCCCAGATGTCTGTGGTAGTCAATCACCTCTTGCCCTTCAGGTTTCCCCCTTCCCTTGACATAAAAAAAGCCTAAACTCTGGACTTCCTTAAGACGTATTTGAAGCACTGCCAAGTCTCCCATTTTCTCAGTTGGTGCCTTCTCAATCAATAAACCTTTCCTTACTCCAAAACCTGACATTTTGAGTTTTGGCCTTTTGAAGTGTGGGGCACACAGACTTTTTACATATCAGTAAGAAAAAGACAGCCCAGACCTAGCTGGTTTAACTCTGGATAGAGTGTTGGCCTGTGTACTGAAGGATCTTGGTTTCAATTCCAATCAACGTACCTCAATTGCAAGCTCGATCCCTAGCCTGTCAGGGCATGTCCAAAAGGCAACCAGTCGCTATGTCTCTCTCACATCGATGTTCCTCTCTCTCTGACTCCCCTCTTCCTTTATACTCTCTCTAAAAATCAACAGGAAAATGTCCTCAGCTGAGAATTAACAAACAAAAAAAGACAGCCCAATGTATAAAGGAAAGGTATAGGCAAATCATTCATAGATAACAAAAAATGTTCATACATAAGAGAAGATGAAAGAAAATAGAAATAAAATGCCATTTCACACCAATCAGATAGGAAAAAAATTAAAAGTCTGACAACACTAACTGCTGGTAAGGATATGAAGAAACAGAACTTGTATGTCAATATCCTATAAATAGCTTGTAAAGATAAAAGATGCTTATATCCTAAATGCAGAAATTTGACAATAGTATATGACCTGGAGAAACTCTGGCATGTTGCTTCCAGAGATACAAGGATGTTCATAAGGCAATGTTTATAATAAATAACTATAATAAATAAGAAATAAAAACAACCTCATCAGCAGGCTATTCTTTCCCAACTCGCCTCCCTTGTAACATCGGTTGTGCGGTGCTGTCTGTGTATGCCAACACTAATGCCCTTTCCAGCCCACTGCCAATAAATAACTATTTAAGGGGGGGGGGGAATCATCAACATAGGAAATAATAAATTGCAGAATATTCAATGAATGGAACATTGCATACCAGTCAAAACAAATAAACTAGTCCTATAGGGCAATAAGGGTTGGAGGAAGTAGGGAGTAAAATTTAGCCTTGGCTGGGTGGCTCAGTTGGTTGGAGCATTGTCCCATGCACCAAAAGGTTGAGGGTTCAATTCCCACTTAAGGCATATACCTAAGTTGTGGGTTTGATCCCTGGTTGGGCCAAGTGCTGGAATCAATCAACTGATGTTTCTCTTTATCTCTCTCTCCCTCCCTTCCTGTCTCTACAAATCAGTAAAAACCTATTCCTAGGTAAGGATTAAAAAAAAAAAAAAAAAAGTAGCCCTGGCCAGCACTGTTCAGTGATCAGAGCATTGGCCCGGGCACTAAAGGGTTGCGGGTTTGATCTCTGGCGCCAGTAAGTTGGGGAGTGCGCAGGAGGCAACCAATTGATGTATCTCTCTCACAAGATGTTTCTCTCTCCCTCCTCCCTCCGATATTCCATCCACTCACTCTAAAAATCAATGAAAAAAATATCTTTGGGTGAGGATTAACAACAAAAACAAAAAAGTAAAATTTAAAAAGCAAGTTTCAAAATATGCATACAATGACAGATCATATTAATAGATGCTTAAATTTACCATCAAATTTTTTTTTTTTTAAGATCTAGGCACAGTTTTAAGCACCTTCTGTAAATCAACTCATTTACTGTTTACAACAATCTTATGAGGGTGACACTTCTATTATCCCTGTTTGATAGATGAGGACAAAGAGGCATGAAAAAGATTTAAAAACTTTCCTAAGGTCACAAAATTATTAAGCAGCAGAATAAAGATTAAAACCAAGAAAATATGGCTCCAAAGTCCACACTCCTCAAAAGCATCCAAAGAGCCCTAGCTGGTTTGGCTCAGTGGATAGAGCCTTGGCCTGCAGACTGAAAGGGCCTGGGCTCAATTCTCATCAAGGGCACATGCCTAGGTTTTGGGCTCAATCCCAGCAGGGGGTGTGCAGGAGGCAGCTAATCAATGATTCTCTTATATCATTGATGTTTCTCTCTCTCTTCCTCTCCCTTCCTCTCTGAAATAAATAAAAAATATATGTTTTAAAAAGCATCCAAAGAAATGTCATGTACTCTTTATGTAAATGACAGATCTCTGAATGCATAATAATCTAGTCACTCAGTGTATATACTATATAATAAAAGGCTAATATGCAAATTCCCTTGACTAGGAATTCGACCAGCAGGCAGGCCAGCCAACCGTCCATGTCTCCTCCCCCTGGCCAGGCTGGCTGGATCCCACCCATGCATGAATTCATGCACCAGGCCTCTAATATGTATATGTATGTATGATAGTTGTTTAGGCTTTTATATATATAGGTGTGTGTGTGTGTGTGTGTGTGTGTGTGTGTATTAGTGTAAATATGGAAAAAATCTTTTTACATGGATCTAAAAAAGATACTAAAAGTACTAGTATATCAGAAATAGTATCTCTTATTATATATTTTGATGACTCACTATTCCTCAGTGAAAACAGTACTAGCAGGAAAATTCCTTTGATATCTTTCCACCTTGTTTTCCTTTCTTTCCTTTTTAAAAATAAGTTGCACCCCAGCCCTTCGATGCACAGGATGACTCTCAGCAAGCCACACCACCAGCCAGGGCCCATCTCATTTATTTATTTATTTATTTATTTTTTGATAGTCTGTCTCTTCTCTGTTCTTTCTATTTGTTTGCTTTTTAAAAAGAGGATGCAAGAATAAGGTACTAAGAAATTGTCACACACTTTACAAATAACAATAACATCCACAGATGAATATATATGCAGCCTTTGTGAATACAAGTTTCCACAACATACAAATCAAGTAATAACTGAAAAATCTACTTATAAATTGGTTGTCTGGAACTCAGAACGTATTTTCCCATAAAGAAAGTTAAAAGAGATTATATGAAAAATACTGCCTGAAGTGCCAGGCCTTGAACAGTGAGACAAAAAAAACCAGAGAACACAATATGGCCTGATAGCCCAAGAAGAAAAGAAAGTGTTCTCAACCACAATTTGAGAACAGAAATCATGTCTCATTCACCTTTGTGTCCTCGGTGACTGGCAAAATACAGCTGACCATTGAACAACACGAGTGTGAAATGTTCGGGTCCATTTACACACAGATTTTTTTCAATATATAGTGTAAACGTATTTTCTCTGCCTTATGATTTTCTAAGTAACATTTTCTTTTCTTACTTTATTGTAAGGATACACTGTATCATATATATAACGTACAAAATATGTGTTAATTGACTATGTTATTGGTCAACATTGTCTAATAGTAGTTAAGTTTGGGGAGTCAAAAGGTATATGCAGATTTTTTACTGCATGGGGGATCTGTGCCCTAACCCCCATGTTGTTCAAGAGTCAACTCTACCTGGCACCTCATAAACATTCAAAAACTCCTACTACTGCCTAATCAGGCAATGAGAAAAAGACTAAGTCAAGAAATCCATCAATAGGTGGCACTGTCAACACAGAACAATTTGACTGTAAGACCCAAACAGCATCCACATACTTAAAACTATCACGAGGTTGGTGCTGTTAACTAAGAGAATGACTTCACCGAAGTTATCAACTGTATCCATTATTGTATATTGCATAAGCACCATATTTTGAGGGGGGTTTTGTTTTTGTTTTTGTTTTTTTTTTTTGTTTTTTTTTTGTGCTAATATGAGTCATAAGGTAGTTTCTCTATTGGAGCAGTGGTTATGTGGGACTTTTAGGATTTTCTCTTATGACCTTGGAAAATATTTTAATGTCATTTTATGATTATTAGAGTAATATTATTCAAAAGATAGAACATAGAAAAGTATAAACACTAAAATAAAAATTAGCTATAATCTTATCCAGAGACACCTTTTTGTATTTTATGTATACCTGCCATTCATTTTGCCATATACTATGTGACATCCTATATAATAAAAGGTTGATATGCAAATTGTCCCCTCTACCAGGAATTCAACCAGGAATTCGACCAGGGGGCGGAGCCAGCTGGCCCACCTCCCATGCCCCCTCACCCCAGCCGGCCCAGCCCAATCGGCCCTGATTGGAGCGGACTGGACGGACCACACCCATGCATGATTTCGTGCACCAGGCCTCTAGTGTTATAAATTACACAGTATATATATTTCCTTATATTATGATTTTTCTCTCAACAATTGGATTTCTCATGTCAGTAAATATTTTTAATATATGACTTTTTAAAACTTCATATATTACATGAATTATTATTAATTTCACTATCCTATCATAATGCATTTTGACTGTTACAAATTTTTCACTACATAGTAGCACACTATAGAAAATAATACTTTCTTATGTAACCCTACCCAGTTTGGTTCAACGGATAGAGCATGGTTCCATAGACTGAAGGGTCCCAGGGTTCAATTCCAATCAAGAGCACATCATACTTGGTTACAGGCTAGATTTCCGGCCTGATCTGGGCAGGTGGTGGGAGGCAACCAATTGATGTGGCTCTCCCACATCAACATTTCTCTCTCTTTGTCTCTCCCCGTCCCCTCCACTCTCTCTTAAAAAGTAAAAATCAATGGAAAAATATCCTAGGGTAAGGATTAACTTGTGTGTGTGTGTGTGTGTGTGTGTGTGTGTATGTGTGTGTATGTATGTATATGTATATATTTTCTTATGTATAAAATTCTATATCCCTGTTTTAGGATTCCAAATAGTAACTATGATATATAGTAACAAAGTGTGTGGTGCTTGACTTCTCCCCAATCCACAGATTCTATTGAGCAATAATCTAGGGCATTAAAAAAACCAACCAAACAAAAAAGGAAGGCATTTTTGTCAACTTTTCTTGAATCATTCGCTTGTTCCACATCTGGTGGGAAAGAAGAAAGTCCCACAAAGTCTTTGACATAAGCGAGGACAAGAACAAGTCAGTTTTCCTGCTAGAACTACTTTTGTTTTCTACTTAGAATAATAAACCATCAATTTATACAGGAAAAGCACAGATTTGTAATATATAAAAAAATCTTTGTGTATCAGTGCTTAAATTCAGGTTCTCACAGTAAGTAGACTACTTAGAAAATATCTGCAAACAAAAAAGATAATGTAACTAATATTACATAATGAGAAAATAAATTTTCATTTAAAATTCTGCCATTTCTTATTGTTTGAATAAAGTAATAAATGTCATATATTCTAGCTCCTCCTTTGTATAGCCTCCTAATTATTCAAATATTATTCAAGTTGCCATAGATAGGCCAACAGCTCCAGAAGCTTAAGAATCATTAACTATTTAAGCCAGTGGTAAGTCATATGGAAAAGTTTAGAACAAATCAACATCAGCTTTGTGCCTCTCTTGCACAAACAAAAAATTTATATCGCTTACCAATTTTCAAGAGTGTAAATTTGTGTATGAAATTTCAAAACTCAGCCCAAAATTTACTCATTTATTCCCAGTAATGGACTTGTGTCAAAATCAATTAACAAGTACATCCTTATAAAATTTCACAATGAGGTAGATCTATTTTTAATCATTCAGAAAAATAAAATTATGTAACATATAGTATATATAGGGATGATAAATGCTATTCTGAACTCCTATTTGAGAGCTGCAGTTCAAAGGAAATTTGTAAAAATGATGCAGAAGTTGCCTAAAATGTTTAATTCCAATGAAAGTTCTTATAAAAGAAGTCAAATACAATCATTTGTTTCGTTATAAGTTCAAATAGCTCGGAAATTCTGTATACTTAAATTTCAAAAACAGAAATCCCAGAACCATATTTGCTAAACATAAACTGAACAATTTGCCCAACAGTCCTCACTTATTACCTAATCTTACTGGTAGGTCTCCCAGAGACTTTTTACAGTAATCTCAAATATACTTCAATAGATTTGTGTAACCTGGGCCACGCTGTTTACAGGTGTCTCCGCCTCCTTCCACCAACAGGAGAGTAAGGCAATCAGAAAATAGTGACCATAAACACCAAGCCACAGCTTGTAATCTTTATAAAACTGCTTCTTTACATTTGGGGCTACTCTTTTCATTCATGTGTAACACATTTTCAAGAATAACATATTAACGGAGTGATACAATTCGTGCCCTCACGGGTCTCTAGATGGCTGGCACGCGTTTTCTCCCTCAATAAATACATGCCTGTTGACTGATGCCTGTCCTGCCATTGCAAACAAGAAATAACTGTCCTGCAAAACAAAAACCCTTCTCTGGGGCTCCAGGCGTAACCATGCGTTTGTATTAAAGGCACACTGAGACAAAAACAGAAACCTTCCAGCACATCTGTCATGTAAAAGCACGATCATGGAAAGCTGTCGCTGCGACCCAGTTTTAGGTCACAAGATTTTTTTTCATTTTTTCTCCTCCCCACCAGAATGCGAGAAACTTCAAAAGGAATGGTGGCGACCAGGAATCGTTTCAACACCCTCCCCCCATAATAAATAAATAAATAAATAAATAAATAAATAAATAAATAAATAAGAAAAGACTGCGGGGTGAGGTGGAAACTAGCGAACTTGGACGCAGAGGCAGCTCCCGCTGGTCGGAGGAGACGAAGCAGACCCGTGGGAAGGAAGCCGGGCCGGGGGGGGGGCGGGGGGGGGGGGGGGGGGGGCGCCAGGCTCCCGCAGCCGCCGGTGCGAAACACTGAGCAGGTGGGATTCCGGGAAGCCGCCTCCGGCTTACGTAACGGGCTTGTCAAAATCCCAGCTCCGGGACCTCCCCTCTCACCGCCCCCGTCCCCACCCCCACCTCCCGACAACAGAGCCCCAGGCCAGCCGCGGAGAGAAAACCCCAATGAAAACAGAGGAGCCCTCCACGCCGCCGAGGCAGCACCGCCGCGCCATCCCGGAGCGGACCGAGCCGCGGGGGACGGCGGGCTCGGAGGAGGCCCCCCGGGCGGAGGTCGCGATCCTCCGCGCCGCCTCTCTGAGCCCGGCTGGCCCCGCTCCCGCACCCCCGGCTGTCACCGCTCCGGGCTGTGACAGCTCCACATGCCGCGGCTGCCCGCCCGGCTGCCCCCGCACTCACCTCACGGCTGGCTCCGGAGCGAGCAGCGAGCGGGGCGAGCTGGGGAACGCGGTGCCCGGTCCCCCTCACGAGCGGCCGCGGGACACGAGGGGTTGAATGCCGCGGTGCTCTGAGCCCGCTTAGCTCATCCCCAGCCCAGCGCTCCGCCCTGCGCAGCACTCCCGCCCGCCCAGGCCTGCCTCTGTCTCAGTCAGGCGGGACTCCCCCTCCCCTTGCGGCCGCCGCTGCCTCCGCCTCTTTCTCTGACTCCTGCCGCCGCCGCAAACTCCGCCGCTGCGACCAGCGCCATCTTGGCAATGACGGAAGGGGTGGGAGGATGTCACCGCGGCCCGCGAGAACCAATCACGGGCCAGGTCCGGCCACAGGGGGCGGGGCCAGAGCGCCTGAGACTGATTGCGTGAGAAAGTGGGCGGGGCCCGGCCGGTGACGCGCCGTGTTGTTTAGGGGGGAAGATGCGCCGTGTGGTTCCCCTTCTGGTCTGGAGATCCCCAGCCTGAGGCGTGCGTGGGCGAGACACACCTTCCCTTCTCTTTTCGCCCTCGGGAGGGCCAGGGATCCGTCTGGGAAACACTGACCTGTTAGCTCCCCTCTCCGCTGCAGCCCCGGGAGTGCTGACAGCGCTGAGCCAGAGCCCCGTGCATCTGTCTGAGCGGCCGCTCCTCCACCGAGGATGCCTCGATTCCCCTAGGAAACCCGCTCAGGGGTTAGCAACCGCCTCGTTAGTTAGGTTTCGGTCCCAAGGTACTGAAGGTCAGATAAAATGGGAGCTTCAGTGGGGTTCTCTGCAAAGTGTGTAGATAAAACACCCATTGTTGGCGGAAGGGGTGTAGATTACCTTGAATTAATGGGATAGGGCCTACTTAAACCTGGCTATGGCTCCACCGTAAGTAGCTTTTGGCAAGTTGCCTCTGAAAAATGAGCATCATAAAGGTTGGTTACCGCTACGGGGTTGCTCCGAGGGTTACATTTTTTAACACACGTGAAATGCTTGGCGTAGTGCCTGAAAGTACTCAATAAATGTTAGATATTATTCCACGGACAACTGAAGGAAGAAAAGGGACTTTAAATGTCCCTCTGGTTTCAAGCGAGTTTTCCTAAATTGCACAGAATAGGCATTGATCTCTTTTACTAACCAAATTTATAGCTCTATTTCCTATCTCCATAACTTCCATTGTAGTATTCATTCTGTCAACAAATATTCATTGAAACAAACGCTTTGAGGTGGCTAGGGAAACAGACAAGGTCTGCCTTCATGGAACTGACAGTCTAGTGGGAAGAAAGAGGGGCAACAAAACTTCATCACATTTGGAGGGGAAACATGTTATAAACAGAATTCTGACAATCAACAGGATAGTTTAAAAAAAAATGGTGAGGAAAGGACCATCTGAGGGATGAGAAGGAGCCAGTAATATGAGAAATGAAGAGTGAATATTTAAGGCAGTGGGAATGGCTGTGCAAAGGACCTGTGATAAGGAGGAGCTTGGCTGTTGGAACTGAGTGGAGACCATGGTGCTGGGGGATGCATAGTGCAAAGAGGAACCTGGCATCACACTGGAGAGATGAGAGAGGCCCTAGGGCCTAGGAAGACATAGGAGAAACAAGATTGGGTTTTATTGTAATTGCAATTAAAAGCTATTGAAGGGTGGCCAGCTGGTGTGGTTCAGTGGTTGAGCATTGACCAGGAGGTCACAGTTCCGGGGATCGATCCCCAGTGTGTGGTGTGCAGGAGGCAGCCAGTGAATGATTCTCTCTCATCGTTGATGTTTCTCTCTCTCTCTCTCTCTCTCTCTCTCTCTCTCTCTCTCTCTGAAATCAATAAAAAATATATTTCAAAAAAATAAAAACTATTGAAGAGTAGGGAACAACTCTGTTAGAGCAAGGGAGTTGGGAACAGTGTCGCTTTAGATCTGCAAACAATAGCCTCTTCAATACTAAGTTGGTCAAATTATACGCTCTGATCTTCAATTACTTTATTGTTGAAAAGAAATGTGTGAGACTGTGTGTATAGAAAAATACTACTGTCACTGAAAATTGTTAAATAAAGTTGTTTCTAAGTGTTTTCTATGTTATGTTAATGTTGGGTATGTTGCCTAATCAATGCTATTTGAGAAGTACATTTTTTTAATTACAAATAATAATCCAAACCAGTCAGTCTTACTAAATTTTGCACAATGTGCTACAAGGGAAAAGATTATGAACTATTATAAATGTGTAGTTTCTTGTACTTTCAACTGTATTTTTAAGTGCTTAGCTCCATGTTTTTCTAATAAAATTTGCTATCAAGACATGAATTTTTAAAATATCATTATTGTAAAATATACATAACAAAATATAATATTTTTATTGTACAGTTAAGTAACATTAAGTACACTCACATTGTTGTGAAACCACTGTCCATTTCTAGAACTTCTTCCAAAGGGAAACTATACTCAGTAACCAATAACTCCTATTCTTCTTTCTAAAACATGTATTTTTAAAGGTATGTGGTGAGGCCCCCCCCTTCCCACTTCAAAATGGCAAATGGCTTTGGTGATTAACAGGATTCTTTGCTCTCATTGAAAGGTTCAATGGACCACACCATATAAGTTTGAAACCACCACCAAGAAATAGGTTGTTAGCTTGGATGGCTAACACATCACACTAATGAGGAATACTAATATAGAATCGACGAATTGTTAGCACTTAAAAACTGTTTTCCATGACAATGAAATATGCTCTAAGGTCTTGTAAATGTATGGTCCAAAATGACCCAGACAACCTGTTCCTCCATTCATATACTCCTACTCCAAATGAATATTTTAAATGCTATTAATTTTCATTAAAAAATAAGTAATTTCATCTCTGGCTAAATTTAATTTTAAAAATCACTTTTGTGAATAATAAAATAGGAAAAAGAAAGGATTTTTTTTGGCCACATTTAAAATAACTAAGCATTCTATAAAGTTATGAATTTCAAAAGATCAAGATTTTGACCTGAAAACAGGTAAAAATTTTGAGTTGATAACTTTTTAAAAAATATATTTTATTGATTTTTTACAGAGAGGAAGAGAGAGGGATAGAGAGTTAGAAACATCGATGAGAATCATCGATCAGCTGCCTCTTGCACACCTCCTATTGGGGATGTGCCCGCAACCACGGTACATGCCCTTGACCGGAATCGAACCCGGGACCCTTCAGTCGCAGGCCAACGCTCTATCCACTGAGCCAAACCGGTTTCGGCTGAGTTGATAACTTTTTAAAATTTATTTCTTATGGTTGACACTCATACAGATTAAACCCGCCACCCCTTTTTTTTTTAATATGTCCTAGATGCGCATTTTAACTCCACTAAACAAACTAAATTTATTTTTGTTGTTAAAATTTCCAGGGATTTTTTAATTTTTAAAAATGTTTATTGATTGAGTATTTTAGGAGAGAGAGGAAGTTGGTGGGGGGTGTGGAAGGAGAGATTTTGTTGCTCCACTTATTTAAGTATTCATTGATTGATTCTTGTATGTGCCCTGACAGGGATCCAACCTGAAACCTTGACACATTGGGACGATGCTCCAACCAACTGAGCTACCCAGCCAGGGCTCAAACTAAATTTCTTTTCCAGGCTAGACCCTTACTCTTGCCCATGTCATCCACAATTTTAAACCCAACCTAAGGACATGGCTGTAACCAGTCAGATTGCAAGAGAGAGGTCATAGCATAAAAGGACACAAAGGAACTTTTGAGGATAATGGATATGACCACTATCAAGATTGTAGTGATAGTCTCATTTGACCTATGTCAAACTTATCAAGTTGCATACTTTAAACATATGTAGTCATCTGTATGTCAATTGTCCTATATTCCTATATAGTAAACAGCTAATATGCAAATGGTTGTCATGCTGTAACAGCTCAGACACTCAACACTGGGAAAAGAAGAATAGGAACCAGCCAGGCACAAATGAGCTTTCAAGAAAGCAATGGGGACCAGCCAGGCACAAATAAGCTCGTGAGAGAGGAATAGGGACCAGCCAGGCACAAGTGAGCTTGCAAGAAAGGAGTAGGGACTAGCCAGGCTGCGAGGGACAAGCAGCCCACACCACAGTCCTGGGTCCCTTCAGCTGTGACCTGGGCAAAGCCACCTGCCCATAGTCCCCTACAGCTGTGGCCGGCCTGGGCGAAGCCAGCCCGAGTTCTGGGTGCCTGTGGTTAGCCAGAGGGAAGGAAGCCCAGGTCCCGGGTGCCTGCGACTGGCCAGAGGAATCCTGGGTCCCAGGTGCGGGGCGAGGCAGAGGTGGTTGGGGTGATCAGGCCAGAAAGGGAGCAGTTAGGGGAGGTCAGGCCAGTAGGGGAGCAGTTAGGGATGATCAGGCAGAAGGCAGAGGTGTTTAGGGGTGATCAGGCAGGCAGGCAGAGGGGTTATGGGCAATCAGGTAGTCAGGCAGGTTAGGAGTCAGTGGTCCCGGGTTTCGGGAGGCAGTTGGACATCTCCCGAAGGGTCCCAGATTGGAGAGGGTGCGGGTTGGGCAATCCCCATGAATGAATTTCGTACACAAGGCCTTTAGTATCTCTATAAAGCTGTAGAAATTGTAAAAGTCCAATCAAGAACCTCCCATCCTTGCACCATTAGATGCAGACTTAGCTTTTTATTGGTTTTAATTGTTGGTCAATTCCTCTTTGAGGAGTAGCTTGTTGTATCAAAACATTTCACTAGCAACAAAAGACACTTTTATTTGTTTGTTAATTCTCATCTGAGGATATTTTTTCCATTGATATTTTTTCTTTTTTAGGGAGAGAGAGAGTTAGAGAGAGAGAGAAAGGGGAAGAGAGAGGGGGAAAAACACGTACACATTGATGTGAAAAAGACACATTGATTGGCTGCCTTCTGCACTCACCCTGACTGGGTCAGGGATTGAACCTGCAACCCATGTATATGCCCTTGACCGCAATAAAACCTGGGACCCTTTGGTGCCTGGGATGATGCCCCAAGCACTGAGAACTTTGTCCAGGGCAAAATCACTCTCTTTTTTTTAACTGGCCAAAAGATTCAAGCATTTTCATCTACATTACAGCACACCAATGAAAATATTATAAACATAGTTGCAAGCACAGTTTACAGAACAGTATTCTAAAAAGTTTCAAAAGTTGAAAAGGTTTTAATTGTATTTTTTCCTCAATCAGAGAGAACACTTTCTGAAAGAACATATTAAAAAGCAGTAGAAAACATGAAGCAGTACTTGACCTCATGCTGAGAAAGTGCCTTTAAGAATCTCAAAGCTCCTTAACAGTCATTTCACGAGTCCTCTAAACATCCCATGAATATGTCACTATAGTCACAGTTAAACAAACTTGAAACTCAAGTGAGATTTGGGCAACAGAGACTAACAATGCAGATACAGGCCAGATAGAAAAAAATGCCTTAGAAATTTGGGCCCCATGCCATTTCTAAAATTATGTCATTTTTTTTGCACCTGGAATTCTATATGGCTATTTCCTAGAAGTTATTTTTAAACACTGTGGTTTGAACAATGCAGGAAGAAATTGTTCTATGAAATTGTGCACTATGAAACCGGTAACAGCACTGGACGCTGTTGGACAGCCTAATCCTCTCCACCTGTTAAATCTACTCACCTTAATTGCTATGCCAGAAATTTCCCACATCCTATATAATAAAAGTGTAGTATGCAAATTGTGTCCTTGACTGGGAGTTGTTTGGAAGTTTGACCAAGGGGTGGGGCCGGCAGGGGGAAGGGAGGGAGGCCATTAGGGACCCTACCTGTGCATAAATTTCAAGTACTGGGCCTCTAGTCTTTAAATAAAAACCTGGAGCCTTCCAAAAAGCGGTTCTTGATATCTATGCCATGGGCTTCCTTAAGGTTGAGAAAGCTTCCCACCAGGCACTTACGGTCCTGCAGAAACACTTTGGATGTGTCCCAAAGCAGAACACACATTGCCAAATTCTATTCATTGTGAAAGTGTTAGAATGGCATTCCAGTGTAGTCCATCCACAAACTGAAATTTATTAGCAATGCTGTCAAATGATCAATTAATTTCTTAACACAAATCTGATGAAACACTTTTGAAAGACAAATTATCTGAACAATTTGCAAAAACAATAGTGAGAAACGTCATGTTGCAACTGATAAACTCTAAACCTGATACTTGAAAGGAGTGTCCAGGGACCGGAGAGCTGCCACAGTGTGATCCACTGCTGTTTCTTCCCTCTTGGTGGCCAATGAGCAATCAGAGAATTGACTGAGCACTTTTTCACAAATTTAAAAATTATCACCTCTCAACGTCCTCCTCAAGTGAATGCTTTTACCTCTCTCAACAATTCCTTCTAAATTCAATTTTTAGTTTTTAAATGTCCTGCAAAAGAAACTTATTTTTATAGAGTGTGTCTTTTTTAAATGTCGTTGTCCATTGTCAAGTATGTACCCCCTCCTATCATTTTTAAATGATAATGCATTTTTATAACCCTTAACAAATTCGTTTCAGTCAGTATTTATACACAAAGCACTATGCTGGGCACAGAAGAAAAACAAAGGTAAGCACTGGCATGTAAATCTAAAAAAATAAAATAGAAGTATAGATGGATGAACTTGTTGCTGGGGAGCCTTAGGGAGCCTTAGGGAGTTGAGCGATTAATTCTGGTTGTGGGATTGAAGGTGACAAATAGATGAATTTCAAACCAGTCCTGAGAGAGCCTAGACTTTCTATGAAAGGTTAAAGCATCATTATTTGGGGTGTGAGGTGATGCAAGGCAGCAACAGCCTTTTTTTTTTTCTTCTCTCTGAATCTTTATAACAGATGTTTTAGCATTGTTCTCAACAAGTGAAAGAGATACTTATAAACTGCTTCAGCACTTCGACTGTCTTTGTAATGGCCAAAGGTTCAAATAATTTGGAAGGATGGATCTCTGTGCTGACTTGCAGGAAATATGAGTCAGCTTTTCTCATGTACTCAGCACAGTGCTGTTATTACAGCAAGGATATTTGGAAAACATTAAGCTGAACAAATCAGACACCGCAATTCTTTTCTTTTTATTGATTGGCCCAGACATGCATCCTGCAAGGGTAGACAACAGGAACACTCTTTTTATTGTCAAGGTTTAAGGAACCTGCTGGCAAGGGGAAACACCTGCAATTGAAAAACAAAAAACAAAACACAAAAAAACCCTACAACTTCTGTTTTCTATATAATCCTTCAGGCTACAGACAGACACATCTTTAGTCCATACCTCTCTTCTCTGCTTCAGGATTGTGTATTCAACTGTCTCCAGACATCTTAGTACCAAGTATTTCTGCAACTCAACCTTTTTTAAGGTAAACTCATTATGTTTACCCCAAACCTGTTTCTTCTATATTCTCTAATTTCTTTACCCACAATGCACCAATCACAAAAGTCAAAACCTGTGAGTAATCAACTCCCCTTCGTCCCTCATTCTTTAACACTTAGCCATCGAACCAATTGATACCACCTGCTTAACATCAATTGTGTCCTTCCTTACCTTCCTATCTCCATTTCCACTGAGCTAGTTCAAACACACATTTTATTTAACCCAAAATGTTGCTGCACTCAACTAATTGGATTCCCCATCTCCTGTCTTTCTTACATTTATCTTTCCCTTTGTTGCCAGGTTGATCTTTCTAAAGAAGAAATATGATCAGTTTTTCTAGATATAGTTTGAGGCTGCTAGCCTTCTTCTCTCTTTTCATTCTATTCTTAGTAGAAAAGTTCATTAGTGTCCGCTCTTGATATTACCTAAGAAGAGCAGGGCATCAGGGCCTATGCTTCATTCTCTCCTGTCCCTTTCCAATATGCTGGAGACAGCCTCTCATCCGAACACATTCAAACTCAAGACGCCAGCCTCTTAATTGAGAGAAAGATTTAAGCAACCCATAAGCACAGTGTTTCCCTTCCCCACACAGATGTGTACAAAGAGATGGATTGGTTATATTAAGGGCAAAGTTAATCCAGAAGGGGAAAACTCCAACAATTTGCTTACTTGGGATTTGGAGGATAATAGAGTGTTAGTAATAAAGATCTAAATTAAAAACAAAACAAAAAAAGATCTTCAAAGCCACTCACTCCTAAGGGCTCTCTAGTGTCAGCATCACTTTACTATCTCTTAGAAACAGATATCCTTCCTCAACTTTCTCTGCTTATATCCCTCCCTGCATGTTTTCATATTTTGTTGTACTTATTTTAACAGCATTTTAAAAATTTAATAAAATCTCCCTATTGATTTAATAGAAGTTAGGTTTCGTAATAATCACTATGGAGTTTAAAATTCTGCTAAAAGCTAAGCAGAAGAAAGTTGATATGAGGCTTTTATGTGAATGTATTGGAACTGAAATGGAAGAAAGGCTTTTAGAGATGGCACAATAGGCAGTGCTGGCAAACTCCTGCCTGCCTGTGCAGGGCTGTCTGGAAGGCAGTGGAGGGTACAGTGAAGAAAGAAGAGCCATGGAATCTTTGATGTTGGTCTGAAGAGGGTATATAACAATACAACTCATTTTAAACCAACTCTATGATAAAAGAGAATTCGTGAAGTTATGAAAAGAGACAAGAAACATTCTTCCATCACATTCTTCTGATGATCACATAGTGTACGGCTCTGTTTGCTACAAGGTCTGGAGCAAGAATTGAAATACTCAAGGTAATAAAAATGGTGGTTGATTGCAAAGGAAAATCTCAACGTTGGAGTTCAGGTAACATGTAGGGAAATTGGATAAGGGTAGGGGTAAGTGAATGGGGTTATAGAGCTATTGAGGTGGGGTATGGGGCAGACAATTAGGAATGGATTTAAAATGTATCATCTGACCCATGTCATGATGGCTTTATGGGAATGACAATTTCATAAACTGAGTTTATGTTTCTCTGACCCAGAACAAAGGATTTTTGAGTAGGAAGGAAATTTAGCGATCATCTAGTGACCATTTTATTTTCCACAGGTGACCATTTGCCTACTTGTGATTTTTCCAAGGTCATATACATCCAAAAGTGGAGGAGAGTTAGGACTGGAATCCAGATCTCTAGATTCCCAGTTCTTTGATTACTTGACTATATAAATACCTATGAGTTCCAACAACTCAGAATTCCAAAGTTCCCATGAAGTAAACTCAATACACAAGGAAATCCTTATTTTGGAGATGAAGAAACAGGGGATCATAAAGGTGGAGTGAAATACAGTCAATAATCTTATATAATAAAAGCCTAATATATAAATTGTCCCCTCAGGCGGTTGGTCATTTGACTGGGAATTCAGCTGGGAAACCGGGGAGCTCGACTGCTCGCTATGAAGTGTGCTGACCATGGTGGGCATCAGCAAAGTGCTGCAACCTCTTGCCAGCTACCCGGGGGTGGGGATGACAGGGACCGAGGTGCAGTGAGAATGCGGGGTGTCCGTCAAGCTTGCTCTCACTCCCCCCTGCTACCCTCCTCTGGGACTCCAGGGCTCATGCGCTGGGGAAGCCCCCCTGCTCAGGTGCTGGGTGGCCTTGAGGAGCCCGCCCCTCACCTGCGTGGCCTCCTTTGGGTGAGCCAGGCCACAGCTGCAGTGACCACAGGGGCTGGTCGGGCTCCCCGTAGGTTTGCACAGAAGCCAGTCTGCAAGGCCAGTTAGGAGCGAGCTGCTGCCTGCCCGGCTTCCATATGGTGCTGCTGGGGGGCCCAGAGGCTCATGCTGTGCCCCAGCCCATGGTGTCCGGTCGCACTCACTGCATCTCTGTATGGGGATTCAAGCGCTATGACTAAGGCGGAGGGGAGTGCGTAGGGGCCCAGGGGCCCTGGTGCAGCCCAGAGCCCAAGGATCAGCTGTGACCTGCCCTTCTATACCAGATGCTTGAGCTTTGATCTCCGGCCAGGCCTAGGGACTGCATCCATGCACGAATTTCATGCACCGGGCCACTAGTGTTATAATAATTATGTGTGGTGCCAGGTGGATACTGAAAATATCAGGGGGAACATTTTGTAAAATATATGATTGTCTAACCACTATGCTATAAACCTGAAACTAATCATCAAACCATATGCTAAGTGTCCATCCGGGTATGATGTCACATAGCAATGCCTGGCTTCCTCTCCCTAGTAACTAGCCTCCTGGAGTTTCTTCAGCCCAGGAACACAACTTGCTGTATAGCCAGGTAGAAACATTTTACACTGTAACCAAATGTCTATGAAGCATTTCCCCATGCCTCATCTCATTTGATCCTCACAGAAGTCCTGGAGTAGGTAGATAAGAGACTTGGTGGAATCCTATTTTCTTTTCATTCGTTGGAAAACAGAGATTTAGAAAGCTTAGAAACTTGACCCAACTGAAAAGAAGTAAATAATAGAGGACCTTGAAAATGACTTCAGGTTTTCTCACTGTGCAGAATATAGTCAAACATTGCTGCAATGAAATATTTTACCCTTTGTTCTCTCTGCATGATCTACAATAATAATCTGCTTCATTTTGATATTTACTGCTGTGTGGCTGACAATTACCTAAAAGAGAAGTTGGGGTGCTTCACTGGGCTGGAAAAAGTTTAGCTAAATTGGAAAGCAGGTATAATTAAGTAAGTTTATTCTATATTTATAAAAGGTTAAGTTGACTCGCACATGCATGATACATATAAAGGTCTCACTGGCACCAATCGCACACATGTGTTTCCATCTGTCATTGTTGATCATGAATTTGATTGACACTTCTATTAGAGAGAAAGGGCAAATAGCTATATTAAAATATTTATTTCCAATGTGCACAAATTCATGCACTGAGCCACTAGTACAAAATAATACTGAGTGTAAATTGTAATTGAAAAAACAATTTTTTAATTAAAAAAAAAAAGCTGGAATGAATTTACCAAATCACATGGGTGGACTAGACCAGAATCCAGGCCTCTGGGCCAATTCTTGGACCAATGGGCATCTACCAAGCAAACTACCTCAAAGATTCAAAACAATGTCATGGGCCTACACACATTCCCTCATTCAAGCTACAGGTACTTTACTTTGTACTGTTATGTGTTATGCATTGTGCTAGGTGCTATAGCAGAGATTACAAAACTGAAAGATTTATTTTGCCAAACTAGATTTCTACTTTGCAAGACTAAAAATTGAACTTTACCAAATTATCAGGGAAATGCACATGCCTTTTGGTGGTTGATAAGCTAGCAGGAAGTAAGTCTCGGTGCACTACAATATTCAGAGTGTTTCACTTTCACCAGAGGTTGGGTTTCAGATTCTATGCTGTATTACCCAATAATACATCTATCAAATGGGCAAACATTAAAAAGTCTGATATTACCAATGGTTATTGAGTATGTAGATAACTGGAATTCTCATGCTCTGCTGGTGGGAATAACAAATGGCCCAACCCTTTCAGAAAGCAGTTTGGCAATATTTAGTAAAATTAAAAATGCATATATCTTATGATACAGCAATTCTATTTCTGGCTATATACTAAAGTAGTGTTGGGTTTTTTTGTGTGTTTTTTTTAACTGTGATTTATGATCCATTAGTGGATTGTGAAATCAATTTAAAAGTTATAACAAACATTTTTAACAAATGAAATAGAACAGAAAATATCAGAGTAAGGATTGTGTGCCACTTAGATTCTCCCTCTCTGGGACTGAAGTTTTAATTCACCCCGATGGTAGGTGGGTTGACTGCCAATAGCTTTTAGCTGGTTCCCTCTCCAGGAAGAGAGCGCCTTGCCCAAGGTCACACTCTCTTCCTGGGTTGGCTGTATTCAGTAACCGATCAATGCAGCTGTATAAGGGCCTGATCCCTTTGCCCCAATTTGAAATTACTTTGGATCACCAGAGCCGATGCAGGATCACCCGAGGTCTTTGTAGTCATTTCAGTAGATCCCAAAACTCCCCTGCCCATCTCTGTTTCCTTCACTCCCCCACAGGTGCTGATCCTGGTACACACCCCAACAAACATCCCCCACATAAATTCCTGTCTCAGATCTGCTTCCTGGGCAATTTGGCCTGTGATGATATATGCATATATGCATGTACAGGATCTGAAAGTAAAATTATTTATCATCATCTATATTGGCCATAAAATCTGGAAAACCCCTGTACCTAGAGAAACTCTTGCACATATGCACAAGTAGGGATTTCTCATACTTAATTACTGCAACACTTTTAAAAGAGAATATCAACAGAATGTGATGGACTCCTGAAAGATTCCTGTATTGTTCTTATTACATAGAACTTAGTGATAATAAAAATAGGGGAAGAAGAAAAAGAACTTACAGGAAATCAACCAGTTACAACTGGAATGTCTGTATTTCATGAGCCATTAAATTTTGACCAAATTTCTTGTATAAGAGGAAGTGACCTTGTTAACTGTGCTTTCACTACTTCCTGATGGTAAGATAAAGTTAAAAATGCCTTGTTTTTGTGTGTAGATTTTCTGCAATAATAATTCATTGGATAAAAAGTAATTTTAAAACGTTTTAAATATATAGAAAAGTGAGAAAAGAAACCCATATACCCATACAGAGTGGCGCAAAAGTAGGTTAACAGTTGTGGGTACGTGAAACACAGTTTATTCTTGTAAGTATTGTATTATTTTTCATATGAACAACTGTAAAACTAGTTTTTGTCCCACATTGTATGAGGCACTTAGAGTTCAAAAGAAACTAGCCAACTTACATTAAAAGGAGGAATTCAATAGAGGTTAGTGTTATTCTCCAAAAATGTATGTAAGGGTTAGACCTAAGGAAGAAACTAAAAAAAAATAGTAAGCAAAATAAAAGTGTGGCCAGTAATGAAACTATAAATTAGGGTAAGAAGTGGTTGCAGCTTTGGGAGAGTCTGCTGGATTGTTGACCCTCTATTTTACTTACTTAGGTTGGGTTTTATCTTTCTACAGAACATGTGCCAAGAGATCTACAAAATTTAATGCAGAATCTTTATTAATATTTCAACTAATGCATATATTTAAGGAAAAGCAAACTTTTAGAATCTTAGTAAATCCCATGTATAAAAGCAACCAATATGAAACAAATCTTCATATCTAGAGATGAGAACATGGCAAGTCTATTTATAAGGAAATACAACGATGTAAAATAACTCCAAATGATGATATGTAGGAATTTCCAAAACCATAGGGGAGTTTTCCAAAGAAAACTTGGAGGTTAGAGTCTATTTGAAATAGCTGCAGATGAAAATTTGAGGAAGTATCACTATAGCCACCTCGATCCTTAGACTAAGAAATTCAAAGATTGTGAATAACTGGACCAGAAGCTGATTTGGAGTTTTTTCATCTAGATCAGCAATTTTCAACTGGTGTGCCAGAGCAGGCTTACTGGTGTGATGCAAGATTTTTTAAAACATGCAACACCTGACTATTTAGTCAGGGACACTGACCTCTTTTCCCTTAGACTATCAAATAAAAAAATGACAACAACAAAAGCAACAATAGTCATCCAGTGTGAATGAAGAAAAATTAAACTTTTTTTTTGGTCAGATTGGCAAAAAATATTTTTTTTGGTGTGCTGCAGAATTTTAGTAATTAGTTTATGTGTGCCATGAGATTTTTTAAAAAGGTGAACATTGCTGATTTAGACTGAACACATCTACACTAACAAGAGTGAAATATCTTCTCATATAATTTGCTCTTGTCACTGCTTTGCATTGTAAGAAGAAGACTTATGACTTGAATGAGTATACTATCTATGAACAAGGTTTCATAGACAGTGTACTTAACAAGATGTTAAGCACCTGCAGAGTGAGATCTGTTACTTTCTGGAACTGGAACAGCAGGTGACATACGTTTTGTTTGTGAAAAGATGGGGCCTTTGGACCCTGATTATTAGCCTATAGTTCCAGGGAAATTTCAGATCCAGGATCTAAGAAACCTCACTCAATATTTTTCTTTTTGGTCTAGTTAAATTCCTTAGAATGGAAAGTTATGATGGTAATTTTTTTCAAGAACTGCGTAGATGCCCCTGAGAAACTTTTGTAAGGTCCTTTAAAAAATATCCATAACTTTACAGGAACCAAGAAAGAGAATTTTTGTATAGGATAAGACTAGAGTAGAAGTCCCAGACATGAAAATATTAGCAAGTCCTAGCCCAGATTTGGGAATACTAGGGGGAAAACCCTCACCTTTAATTTTCAATTAACTACCTTCCTTCCCCTCCAAGTACAACCCCAACCACATCTTAATCATTTACTCTTTTTGAGTATTTTATGATCATGGTTATAATTGTTTGAAGGACTTCTTAGCTCTTTCATCACATTGCCTATCATTTGTTTTGTGAATATATGTTGTCCCAGTTCTTAATTACATAGCTTATAACAACCTGCGTATTTGGATAGAATGATTGTTAATTATTATCATCATCAAAAACATTCATGTGTCTATATATATCCACGCAAGCAATCATTTACAAAAGAAATTCCACAGGCATAAGCCTTTGCTCCCATCAGCCAAAAATAACCTTAACACGAGATAATTATTTTAGATGATATATTTTTTGGTCCCCCATCCCCCCAACCCCATCTCAAATTCTGAAACCTCAAGAGAGGAATTGCATAGGATTACATACCTTTTCGGTGCTTGATAAGTGATGATCAACTGTTATTGCATTGGTCTTCATAATTCTCATAAAGGTGACAATCATTTATTTAGATGGTTAATTGTCCTTAATCCAGTTTTGTCCTAAACTTTAGAGTCTCTGCAGTATCGCCTTAAATATTAGTAAAAACAGGGCTCATTCAGGGTAGAAGCTCAGAGAACTTAGAATTTTTTTGTTTTAAAAATCAGTTACCTACTATAATGCCTTCAGGTGAACAAGTGAAAAGTTATGTAGAGTACTCTTTTTCTTTTTTCTTTTTTCCCCCTGTCCTCTCCGGTTTACAACAGACAGAGCTATGTCAAAACCACACAGCAAAGTTTTGCAATAGAATGGCCTTGAAATAGAATACTGCCCAGTTGAAAACTTGGGCAATCAAAGTGGAATAAGTGAAACTCTGTCTGCTGGACTTTACATGTTGCTTTTTATAAGGAAAATTATCACCTTTTTAGGAGAATAAGTGACCCTGTACCCTGTCTATATAAAAGCATTCTTAATTGCTATAAAAATCAGTATAGAACTATGACTAAGACATAACCCTAATATCTACAAGTGCTGCTTTAATCACTAAAATGCTGAAAATAAATACTACTACTTGGTAGCTACTATGTTTCTCATTTCTCTTAAAAATGATAAAATCACTGAGGGCATAACTTTTTAAGAATTTACTATAAATGTCTATATACTTGAGCTGCATCCGCAAATGAATTAAACAGCTGTACTAATTCTCTAAAACCAAAGCCTGTTTCTCAAAAATGTATTAATCTTTTTTTCTTTTTGCAAGAGGCCTCATTACTCTGGCCACAGATGACTTGCTTGGGTTTCAAAGTTTTCTTTTTTTTCAATTTTATTTCTGATAAGAAATTGAAGTGACAAATAGCAACATGTGGGCCACTCTGATAGACTGAAATCCTCCTTAGCCTGCACATGGCTTGTGATAAAAGTGCAATATGTTGTCATTAGAACTGCTAATCTGACCATCTCAAAACATTTAGTAAACATGTGTGTCTACTCAAAGCCAGCCTACCAAGAATAACTTTTTCACATCTTTCTCCATTCCTACACACGTAAGATCATTTAAAAATATATATATATATTTCATTGATTTTTTACAGAGAGGAAGAGAGAGAGATAGAGAGCTAGAAAAGTCGATGAGAGAGAAACATCGACCAGCTGCCTCTTACACACCCCCTACCGGGGATATGCCGGCAACCAAGGTACATGCCCTTGACCGGAATCGAACCCGGGACCCTTCAGTCTGCAGACCGACGCTCTACCACTGAGCCAAACCGGTTTCAGCATTTTTAATGTGGAAGCTTGAAGAAAGGTTTAACAAAAATTTTTTTTCAGTTGTTGTGGGTAAATTGTCAGTCAGGGTTCTTATAAATGTCACAAGCCGGGGGCCAGTAGGTCAGTAATATAGTTTCCTAACCACAAAGAGCTATGTTTAGCCAGTCAGTAGTCTCATGATCTATTTAGTAGCTTTATTGTGTTACTTGGAGCATTATTTTATGAAAATTAGGTGACACACAAGCCTAAGAAAAGCATGATTCTAGGACAGTATAAGATGCCAATTTCCTTTGGTCTTTTTATTTGTTTATTTTTTATAGAAGTTTCTTGGTTTCCTGGCTGATTCAGATAACTTATTTAGGTGGCCTTGGGATTGGTTGAATTATTCTATACATTAAGATTTTTTTAAGTAGTTTATTGAAAACTCATCATTGAATAAGCTGTTCTTAACATTTAAATCCTTCCTCATACAGCACTTGGACCTGTGAGGAGTTACATGAAATTGTCTTCTCTTAATCTGTTTTGTTTCATAGTTAATAAGTGAAAAGTCATTGTAACAGAATGAAAAAGATGGCCTAATTTTGACCTGAAAATGTAAAATGTCTTGCATTTGTGGCTGTGTATACATAGATGGTACAACAAAAAGTGGATTTCGGTGTGCACTCAATTCTAGTAATTTTGAGAAATGGAGAAAACTAGTCTGGACTTTGTGGACAAAATTATTTGGTTTGGGTAAGACCATTGCTCAAAAAATGTGGCACTGTGTTCCATGTTGCTGATGATTCTATTCCTGTCAGAAAAAAGAAAGTAAGGGAAGCAGCTATTACAGTCTTCAGCAATAGTAGGCAAGCTTATCCCTCTTGCATGCATAACAAAGCAAATGTAATCATTCAATTTGCAGGAAAGAATAATCTGTCACACACTATGATTTCCACATTGTTTTTCATGGATTGAAAAGAAATTTTTATTTGCAATTTTATTTTAATTTTAAAGTCCATCAATACAAAGAAGCTGGAATTCAACTCTTGCAGAAGTTAACTATGATTCTTTAGCTAAACGTTTCGTGGCTTAGCCCTAGATTTATGGTTCAGATTATTCTCAGGCTGCTGGCTTGGTTCAGAAAACCAAGTACCCTGTACAACACTGAATTAGAAGTCTAAAAAAACCCCAAACAACCCCAAACCTATTTTTCTTAATTATACTGTATTTTATAAGATTACGCCTTCTAAAATTAGCCCTCTGATGGCAAAACAGCTGGATGAAAAGTGCAAAACTCAGGGACTCATCTTACTGTTTCAGATGATTAAAAAAAAAAGAAAGAAAATACAAAGTAGAAAACATCTTTTCAAAATAAGAAACTATAGAAAGTAGTTATGTAGACTTTTTAAAAATTAGAACTTCCAGAAATGAAAAACCCAGTAACTGAAATCAATACAATGGGCAAAAAGAGTCTTTGATTCTTAGTCTCCATATATTTTGCAGTTGTATAAGATACACAAAACTACAGTATATTAAAGTATATTTAACTCTGATGTGTATTGGTTTTTATTTCCTGCTAGATGGTAGCAGTCTAAAAATAGAAAAACTGTTCACTTTCTAATGAGGTTTGGTACATAATCTCATAGGAGTTTTCAAAATTAGAATGGAACTTTTTATTGAGCAAACTGCCTAGGGCCTAGGCCAACAGAGATTTTCAGACCCTATGTTTTTTACCCAGTCTGACAATTTTGGTTTTTTTGTGTGTGTGTGTTTTTTTTAGTTATTTAACATAAGTTAAATAAGTTTGGCAAATGTGTAGAGCGGTAAAACTACCACTATAATCAAGATATGGGACACAAACCCCCAAATTCCCCTGTGCTATCCCTTTGTGATCAAATCATCACCCCACTTTTACTCTAAACAACTACCAGTTTGCTCTGTATTCCTATAGTGTTGCCTTTTCTGGAATGTTATATAAATGTAATCATGCAATATGTAGTCTTTTGAGCCTGGCTTCTTGCACTATGCAAAATGCTATTGGAATTCATCCATTGATCATACGTATCAAGTGTTTATTCCTTTTTATTGCTGAGTATTATTCCATATTATTTTTCCATTTCTTCAGTCAGTGGACATATGGGCTGTTTCCAACTTTTGTTATTACAAATAAAGCTACTATAAACATGTGTTCAGGTTTTTGGGCGAACATGTTTTAACTTTACCCTGATAAATACCTAGGAGTGAGATTGTTATGTCTGTGGTAATTCTGTTCAACTTTATAAAAAACAACAACTGCCAAACTCTTTTCTAGAGCAGCTGAATCAATTGTGCATTGGCTACCAGTAATGTCTGAGAAGGTCTGAGAGAATTCAGTTGCTCCCTGTTCTTACTAGTTCTTGGTATTTCAGATGGTTTTAGTTTAGTCATTCTAACAAGTACGTGGGAGTATCTCATTGTGGTTTTAATTTCTATTTCCCTAATGACTGATGGTGTGGAACAACTCTTCGCCATCCATGTCTCTTCTTTGGTGAAGTACACTGTATACTCACATCTTTTTTTGCTCATTGTGTTTTGATTTCAGTTTCTGTGCTTTCCATGTTCAAAAGTTCTAATTTTTTAATCTACTAGGCTATTTTCTATAGTTTCTTGTTTTGAATAGGTGCTTTTCACTTTGTATTAAAAAAAAATAAAATACAGCTATTTCATCTTCTGTGTCTGATTATTCAAATGTCTGAAGTTTTTGTGAGAATTATCTTTGGTTTCTATTGGATATTGTTCCTGCTGGTTCTCACCCATAGTAGCTTATTCTTTGAGTGCTTAGTGTTTATTACTGTGAGCCACTCATTTTCCTTGGAAAATAATTTGTGGATTTTTTCGGTACATTCTTCTAGAGAAGGTTTGCATTTGTTTCTTCTATACACTTGGGATCTATTTAATTTATTATATTGTCTGGAGGCTTTAAAAAAAAAACACCTGTTGGCTATAGATTAGGTTATGTTTTTTTTTTTCGTTTTTTTTTTTTTTTCAGGGACAGGATCTTTTGGCCCTTGGTTCTGCTTAGCACCATGGGAATTTTCCTTGCAGTTGTCTGAGGATGAAGGAGTATATAGGTTTTTTTTTAAAATATATATTTTATTGACTTTTACAGAGGAGAAGGGAGAGGGATATAGAGTTAGAAACATCAATGAGAGGGAAACATAGATCAGCTGCCTTCTGAACACCCCCTACTGGGGATGTGCCCACAACCAAGGTACATGCCCTTGACAGGAATTGAACCTTAGACCCTTCAGTCCTCAGGCCGATACTCTATCCATTGAGCCAAACCGATTAGGGCTTTTTAAAAATATATATGTTTTATTGATTTTTATAGAGAGGAAAACAGAGGGGGAGAGAGAAAGAAACATTGTTGGCTGCTTCCTGCATGCCCCCTATAGCGGATCCGGCCTGCTATTCTAGCATGTTGCCTTGACTGGGAATAGAACCGGTGACCTCTCAGTGCATGGGACAATGCTCAACCAACTGAGCCACACTGGCCAGGGCTGTAAGTCTTTTATATCCACCTACCTTTATTGGGAGGAATGCCTCCTATGGGTTTCTTCAAGCCTTGGGCTTTTGCTTCTGTTTTCCCCTTAATGAAGTTCTCCAGCTTGAACAAAGTTACTTCAAGGCCATAGGACTGAGCAACTGCTGAGGCATAATTTAGGTGAATAGCTGTGAATAGTGCCTCCTGGTGTTATACATCTGGACAGGGTTGTCCATTTACCTGTTTGGATTCCTATTCTCTATGAGCTGATGATTCCTTGCATTCTAGTTCATGCTTCAATGATTTTTAAATGTTTAGGAATTTTTTAAAATTTAGCCTTGTTAAAAAATTGTGTTTAGTGGGAAGGGCAGTCTAAATGTCTAGCCTGCCATATGCCAGGAAATATTATAGAACTCGCAAAACTCAACTTTATATACCCAGCAATTTATAAAATACCTGATAGCCTCATTTATTCAAATAATAATTTCCTTTTTTTTTTTTCTAACACAAATCTTTAGTAGAAGTAGTTCAGTGGAATTATAAAGAATCTATAGTCCCTGAACTTAACTGTTTCCTCATGAATTTTACTAGCGCATATATTACATTGAAATAATTAAGTCGCTTAAAGGTTTACTTGTGACCACAATTTTCTTAATGTTTCTCAGAAAATGAGTACATTAAGCCAGAATCATGCGTGTCAGTTGCATCCCCATAGTTACGTTAAACATAACAAGGGAAATGCCTTTTGGTGGTTGATAAGCAAAAAGGAAGTGAGCCTTGTTGCACTACAACATTAGGAATGTTTTTTAACTTTCGCCTGAGAATGGAAGGTTTCAGATCTCCTGTATTACCCCTTGCTCAGACATAAATAAAAGTAGTTATGGAAAAGCCATGTGTAATCAATGCTAAGACTAAGTATACTGATGTCATGTAGAAAAACACCACACAGAGGATCCTTTTGTGTGTTTATTTAATTCTCTCTGTAATATATAGTATTTGCTCTGAAATATAACTCAGTAAAGTTCTAGCAATTAAAGAGAAAGGAAATCAGTTTTAGTCGAATATTATATTAGCCCTAGTCCCCAAATGGGAAATTTTTTTTTTTTATATCACATACCAATCCTCCAGAGAGACCACAGAGTCCATTTGTGCTTGCATTTAGGAGATATTCAATAAACGTTGAGTCAATTCATTAGTGGGCACTATATAATGGGCTATTGTAGGGAAAGCATGCGATGGCTAAAATGTTACTTTGATCAAATTATGGGAAAAACGGTAGGAAAAAAAAAAAAAAAAAAGAAGATGATGCCTGGGATTCAATCCCCATTCTAGCCGCCCCATCCCCCACCCCCAATAGTGCTATAGACTTGGGTAATCCACATGCATCTTCTCTCCAATTTCTTCATCGCTTACCCTACTCTTGGGTCAAACTGCCCGGCCGCTCCCTGTACGCGCTACATGATTTCCCAATTCAATATCCTTCTCCTTACAGCTCTCTATCTAAAATACCTTCTCTCCTCCTCCCTCCCCTCCCTGCCCCCAATGCTGAAACCGGTTTGGCTCAGTGGATAGAGTGTTGGCCTGCGGACTGAAGGGTCCCAGGTTTGATTCCAGTCAAGGGCATGTACCTTGGTTGCAGGCACATTCCCAGTAGGGGGTGTGCAGAAGGCAGCTGATGGATGTTTTTCTCTCATAGATGTTTCCACCTCTCTAAGCCTCTCTCTTCCTCTCTGTAAAAAAAATCAATAAAATATATTTTAAAAAATAAAAAATAAAGTGCCTTCCCCCCACCTCACCGCATAATTAAACTTACCTAGCCATGGCGTCCTATTTCTTAGTAATCCTCCTAATGCAAATACTCACCTACCAAGCCTTTTTTAACACCACCCCAGCTAGAAGTTACCTTTCCCTCAGATCTCACAGAACATTTTCCTCTTTTATCTCAGTGGTGTACTTTGATACTTCATAGCTTGTAAGCTTTCGTGTAGATATCTGTACGAGGCTGGAAGGTCATGAGGATAGGGCTCATGCTTGCTATAGTTTTGTAGTCCCCTCTCTCCCATATAATAACTAGGAAAATACATTGCCAATTATGTGTTTAGTAAATATCTGCTCAATCTAAAAACAAAGGATAATAATGTTTTTCTTTTGCTGAGAGAGATGTGTGTCAGATGGTAGCTTGAAGTCATTTCTAGCTTTTAAACCAATGATTGTAGAACACTGAAGGTGAATGCTGGATATAAATAAGTTAAAAAAAATTGTGTAAGCTAGCTGTCCATTAATGGAAGAAGAAAAGAAGAATATTTGGATGGATTGGAGCCCAATTTAAAAGCAAAGATGAAGAGGGAAATTGATGATGCAAGAGCAGAAAGTGACAGAAGCATTATAGATCATTCTATTCTAGTCATTTTTAAAAAGTCCTTTTTTCCACTGCATTTTTTTAGACTACATGTACCTGTCACAGTTGGTATATGAGCCAGAAAGTGAATTGCATTTTTAATTTTTTAAAAGTTTTTATTGATTTTTAAAGAGAGAGGAAGGGAGAGGGAGAGGGAGAGAGAGAGAGAGAGAGAGAGAGAGAGAGAGAGAGAGAGAGAGAGAGAGAGAGAGAGAGAAAGAGAGAGAGAGGGACAGAGAGAGGGGGGGGGACAGAGAGAGAGAGGGACAGAGAGAGAGAGAGAGAGAGGGAGGGAGAAACATCAATGAGAAAGAAACATCATTGATCAGCCGCCTCCTACACAGCCCACACTGGGGCTTGGGGACCAAGCCTGCAACCTGGGCATGTGCCCTGACCAGAAACCAAACCTGTGGCCTCTTGGTTTCTGGGTTGATACTCAACTGCTGATCCACACTGGCCAGGCTGAATTGTGTTATTATTATCATCATTATTATTTAGATATAGTGGAAGGGAGGGAGAGCAGCAAAGACAGAGAAACTTTAATGTGAGAGAGACACATCAATTGGTTGCCTCCCACACCCGCCCTGACTAGGGCCAGGGATCGAGCCTGGAACTGAAGTGTGTGCCCTTGGCTAGAATTGAACCTGGGACCCTTTAGTCCACAGGCTGATGCTCTGTCCATTGAACCAAACCAGCTAGGGCTGAATTGTGTTTTAGAATGCAGTTAAACATCTTACAGATATAATGTTGAATTAAAAAAAGCAGACAGCCCTGGCCAGTGGCTCAGTTGGTTGGAGGATCATCCTGTACACCAAAAGGTTCTGAGTTCAACTCCTCGTCAGGACACATACCTAACTAGGTTGCGGGTTTGATCTCTGGTCAGCAACCAATCAATGTTCTCTCACATTGATCTTTCTTTCTCTCTCCCTTTTCTTGAAGGAGAAGGAGAAGGAGAAGGAGAAGGAGAAGGAGAAGGAGAAGGAGAAGGAGAAGGAGAAGGAGAAGGAGGAGAAGGAAGAGTTAGTTCATTCTGTATGATTCCATTAATATGAAGTTCAAAATCGGAATTTTTTGAACTTCAAAACTAATTTTCTGGTGATAGATGTTAAAATAGTGGTTACCCTTAGAGTAGGGGTGTCGAACTCAATCAGAGAAGGGGCCAAAATCTAAAATCCAGCCTAAATCGCGGGCCGAATGGTTTACTGAACAGTCATAAACTGTCATTGTGATGGAAACGCAGCGGAGTGCAGTGATGACAGCGCGGTGCGGGCCACATTGCAAGGCCTGGCGGGACGGATTTGGCCCTCGGGCCTTGTGTTTGACACATGTGCCTTAGAGTATGGATTAGAGCACAAAGGGTGTTCTGAGGTGCTGGTAATTCTTTGTACTTGATCTGGGCATTGGTTACATGGTGTATGCACATGTAAAAATATTTTTAGTTGTATACTTAAGATTTGTACACTTTACTATATGTAAATTATACCCCAATTTTAAAAATGTGGCTAACAAATTGGGTCTCTCCATGTTATAACTGATGAGCAGGTAAAAGATAGATCCAAGTTATACAGTGTGTTTCATGGAAAAAATGCAGCACACTTTAAAATCCCCAAGTTTTATCTTCAAACCTGTTGCCAGATGGCTCTCATAAATAATGCATCAAAATGTGGTTAGAACTAGAAGAATTTGTGATGTGTGATAAAATGAAAACAACCAATGATCATCTGGTTTACTCATTTTGACTTTCACTGTGACTTTCTGAGTCAGGATCACCAGTAAATTGTCATGCATTAAGAATGGAATAAGTACTGTATGAGGAGAATTGCTAGCTCTGAAATCTTGAATAAGTCACAGGCTTTCTGGGCATCAGACTCTTCCTGTTAAGTGGGAAAATATTTATCTGTTCAAAGAGAGAGAACAGGAGTGAATGATCTCTTAAGACTTGCTTCAGTTCTTAAAAACTTTGGCTTTTGGAAGTTGGAACGACAAGGAACAACTCTAGTTAAAGCTTTTACACTATTGGAATTAGGGAAAATCTGTAATAATAGGCAACAAAAAATGTAGGTGGAATTTGGATCATGCCAAGTGGTAAGAAATCCAGGCAGAAAACATCTTTACAGATACAGCCAGTTACCTGAAGCCATTTGCTGTTGTTCTCTGAGGGTTTCCCTAGCCTTCAAGAAGGGGTTTACCTAATAGTACTAGAAGAAAGGGGAGGAAGAGGAGGCGGAGGAGGAGGAGGAGGAGGAAGAGGAGGAGGAGGAGGAGAAGGAGGAGGAGGAGGAGGAGGAGGAGGAGGAGGAAGAGGAGGAGGAGGAGGAGGAGGAGGAGGAAGAGGAGGAGGAGAAAGGAAGGAGGGAGGGAGGAAGGAGCGAACATTTTTAGACTTCAGTCAAAGCAAGTATTGTATGGTACGTTTTTCCTTTTTGTGTTTATATTCGCAGAGAATAAACCCATTGCAGAAAACGGTATTTCATAAAATGTATGTGCAGAAAAGGAGCACCAATCTAAGTTTAACTAAAATAAAATCTTACAGCTGGGAGAAACTGTAGGTGTCACCTCTTCTTTCAATATTAGTAGGTGTGAGCATCATATCTATTTTTCTAAAGAGGCAACTGAGGCCCAGTGAGGCCAAATGACTTGCATAGGGTCACAGAGCTAGGAGGAACACAGAGCAGACACAAAGCCACTTCTCAGTCTCCCAGGCTATTATGTCTTCTACTGTACTAGGCTGCCCCCTGTGGTTCCTTTTGGATGACTTGAACTCCAAGTAAGAGACAGGGAGGATGAGGATTTCCAGTGTCCGTTTTATTTTTATTTATTTAATTTTAGAGTCAAGAGATTGTCTTTTAATATATATATATATATATATATATATATATATATATATATATATATATTTATATTTATTTTTATATATTTTTTTTTTTAACTGATTTCAGAGAGGAAGGAAGAGGGAGAGAGAGATAGAAACATTAATAATGAGAGAATCATTGATTGACTGCCTCCTGCATGCCCCTCACTGAGCTACACCAGCCAGGCCAGCATCTCATTTGAAAAGCAGTTGAGAAAGCGGAAAGCTAATAGACCTGGGAGTCAGAAGCCCTCTGCCCTTCCTCTTATAACTGGCTATGTGACTCTGGAAAACTATTAAACGTCTCTGAGCCTCAGTTTTCTCATCTGAAACAGCACCTCAGGGTCACTGAGGCAGAAATCAGTTTAAATAACCTATGGAAAAGTGCTGTAAAAATTGTAAACCAAAATGTGATTATTAAAATGGACAGTTTCTTATCTACTTGGGAAATTAAGGAATCAGTAATTACAAAACAATACCTGATAAAAATGCTCTAGGTGAATACATTTTAACAGCAGGGTTGCTATTAGCATGGAAAATAATCAGCAATCCTATTACAGAAATGTCTTTTATTTATCCTAACAGTCTGATGCAGTCACTTTTAATAAGTATCCAAGGAACCTTTCCCAACACACAGATGTCAACTGTAAAAGCAACTTTTATATGGACATGTCTCTAATCTCTCCCGTACTTCGCATTATCAATCTCTCAAAAATTTGAACCCAATGTGGCAAAGATGGTGTCCTATTGTTATTTTAATTTGTATTTTCCTGATTGTTAGTGAGGCTTGGCATCTTTTCATCTTTTTATTGGAAGTGTAAACTGGTGAAGCTTTATGGAAGGCCTCTAGGCAGTACCAAGTAAAAACTTAAATGCACCTCCTCTTCAAGCCACAAATTCACGTGTCAATAGTTCCCTTAGTAGGGGTGTCGGACTCAATCAGAGAAGGGCCAAAATCTAAAATCCAGCCTAAATCGCGGGCCGAATGGTTTACTGAACAGTCATAAACTGTCATTGTGATGGAAACGCAGCGGAGTGCAGTGATGACAGCGAGGTGCGAGCCACATTGCAAGGCCTGGCGGGACGGATTTGGCCCGCGGGCCTTGTGTTTGACACATGTGCTAGAGAAATAATACTCACATAAGTGTACATAGAAGCATGTACAAAGTTTTCACTGTAGCATTGTCTGATAGAAGATAACTAAAAATAACCTAAATAACCATTAACACGAAAAGTAGTCAGATAAATTGTGAAATATTCAAACTATGGAAAACTATGTAATGATTGAAAAAGAACAAAGTGGAACTTCAACACGAGAAGAAAAAAAAAAGTAACTTGCAGAATAATATGTACAATATAACATCAGTTACTTAGAAAAAACTATATTTCTGTATGCATATCCATGCATGTAAATAATAAGCAATTGTCTTGAGGGTAACAGACAAATTGAAAACAGGTTACCTAAGAGGAGGAGACCATGTGTGTTCAGGGAAACTTTTGTATTCTTTAAACTGTTTGAATCCTTAAAACAATAATGTATTTGTGTATTACTTGCCTAATTTATATAAATAAAGTAATAATTATACTGAACACTAAACTATAACATTTAAAAGAGAGAACATTATTATTTATCATTTGTCTTATTAAAACTTCTTGGCTTTTCCAGAGTTGCAAAATAAGGATAAGGCCAACTAAAGCCAAATTAATATGATACCTGCCATCCAAGTGAAGAGTATAAAGGGTTGTCAAAAGTAAAAATCATCTAATATCTAGATATTTGATGTAATGTAGAAATGGACTGACATTTTTTCCACCACAGATAACAAAGAGTCACAGATTGAAGTTTACCCTTCATGTCACTGGTTTTAATTTACTTAAACAATTGTCCTTATTAATATTTTAAATTGAGCAGAGTCTATTTCAATGAAAAATAAGCTCTCCCTCTTGGCATTGCTTTTTCCCCCTCTGACCACAAAAGTATCCTATGCTTAATCTAATATTAAAGAAAAAGGAAAAACATTTGAAGTTATGAAGAAAAATGTAGTCCTATCAGAAAAAATAAATATTTTAACTTTTTAGGTGTTTTGCCCTTTGCATAGGTGTTCATGGAACTGAGTTAATACTATCCATGCACATTTGTATCTTTTCTTTCTTTTTAAATATATTTTTTTATTGATTTCAGAGAGTAAGGGAGAGGGAGATAGAAACATCAATGATGATTGGAATTGGAGAACATCATGCTGAGTGAAATAAGCCAGTCAATGAAAGAGAAACACCACATGACCTCACTCATTTATGGATAATAAAGAACATTATAAACTGATGAACCAAAAGATAGATATAGAGACAGTAAAACAACAAGCAGACTGTCAAATTACAGTGGGGAGGGTAGGGAGATCTGGGGGAGATAAGAGATCAACCGAATGACTTGTATACATGCAAATAAGTACAACAAATGGACACAAAACTCTGGGGAGGGAGGGCATGTATGGGAGGGGAGGGCAATGGTAAAATACGTACACAGATAATAATTTAATAAAAAGATACAAAAAAAATAAAATAAAATAAAGAAACATCAATGATGAAAGAAAATTATTGATTGATTGGCTGCCTCCTGTACATCCTCCACTGGGGATCAAACCCAACTGAGCCACTGTAAGCATTTCTGCATATCATCACAGATCCTTCCAAAATGTTTATAATGGCACAATGATATTTCAAAGTAGGAATACACTATCATTTATCCATCTAGTCTCTTATTACAGAATTAGTGGCCCAGTGTATGAAATTCATACACATTAAAAGGGAATTAATTAGAGGAAATATTTTAATATTACTATTTGCCCTTTCTCTATAATAGAAGTGTCAGAGATGAAAAAAAAATAGTAAAATGTATATGAAAATCTCCCTCCTGTTAGAGTCGGGCATGCTGTGGAACTTAGAGTTCCACCATCTGCATGTCCTTCAACAGCCTAGGAGACCCAGACCCAGCCGGCCCCACCCCCATTGGGTGAGACCCAGACGTGGCTGGCCCCACCCCCCATCAACCCCTTCGGGTGGGGGGGCACAGCCTCAGGTCCCCCCGCTGGGCACCAGTGGGGGGCGCTAGTCTCAGGTACCCCAGCAAGCTCCACCAGGGAGGGGGCCTGGCACCAGGGCAGAGGCTGCGGCCTGAGGTCCCCTGTCAAGCTCTGCCAGGCGGGGGCCATGACCTGAGATCCCCCAGCCTGCCGCTAGAGCTGGGGGCACAGCCTGAGCTCTCTTGCCCTGGCTCAGCACCATGCAGCCTCAGGTCCCTGCTGACCAGTTGTAACGCTATGGCATCTGGGCTAATTTGCATATCCCTCTATTGTATGGACAGATATTTAGCTTGTTTTTACTTTTTTCACCCTTACACGTAACTCTTTTGAAAAATGTCCTTGCATAATTCTTTGATTTCATTTTTTATTATGTCCCTGGGATATACCGTATTTTCCAGCGTATAAGACGACCCCCTAATTTTACGGTTAAAACATAGGTTTAGGCCTATATTCGCTGTATAAGACTACCCCCCACTTCCGAGGAAAGACTTACTTTGCCGTCAAGATCTGCAGGTAATTTTTGTGCAGTTTTGGTCTTTTGCCCCCGATTTTCGGTTGACTTTTTTTCGGTTCAAAAATCGTCTTATACGCCGAAAAATACGTATTCCTAGAAGTCCTAGAAGTGTTATTATAGGATTGTACTGGTTATTTGCCATTGCTACCCCTTCTCTGCTTCTCTTCATTCTGTTTTTATAGATGGCCTCTCCAGGATCCTTTGCCTCTTGGGGTTTGATGGGTGGCACCAGGAGGAGATGAGAGGGTCAAAAGAAAGGGAAGTCTGGGTATTTCCTCCTCTGTCTTCCTGCTTTGAAGCAGCGGCTACATGCCCCGCCCCACCTCCTGCCCAGCCCCCTTTCTTGGCGGTCCCTCCTCTACCGTCCAGCTCTTACAGATTTCATAAGATTATCTCCAACCTTTGTCCTTTTATCCTGAGGAATGGTAACAGCTGCCCACTGTTCTTCTCCAGGTGCCTGCAGGTAGTTCCTTTATAAAAGTCATCCTGCATGAAATGCCTTCCCTTTTGAGATTCTGACAGACATAAACTCTTAGGTACACGTTCTAAAGATACTGCCAAATTGCCTTGCAGAAAGTTTAGATCAGTTTACATTCTCATTAGTAGCGTGTGAAAGCCTGATGTGATGAACTCTTCAAGTTGAAATAGATTTTTAAAGGCGTCAGTCTCCGTTTGTTATCTAGTGCCTTCCTCTCTGACGTCATTCCCAGACAGTGTTCTGCCGTAGATCATCTAAAGAAAACTCATGCACAACGAAGATGAAAATATTGGGATAAGCAGCGGCGCATCATGTACAAACTTGAAATTCACAATGTAAAAAGAGACCCTGGATTGTGTTGTGAAAATGACCTCTTTTTGAATTGAGTAAGGAAGAATTCGTTCTGCCTGGCACACAGATAGTAAGTATATTATATGGTTTGGGGATGTCAGTTCATATGCAGACGACAGCTAACCAGTGGGCCAGGAAAACAGGGAAGATTCAGTGCTGCTGCCTCTAAGGCACATGTGTCAAACACAAGGCCCGCGGGCCAAATCCGTCCTGCCAGGCCTTGCAATGTGGCCCGCACCGCGCTGTCATCACCGCACTCCGCTGCGTTTCCATCACAATGACAGTTTATGACTGTTCAGTAAACCATTCGGCCCACGATTTAGGCTGGATTTTAGATTTTGGCCCCTTCTCTGATTGAGTTCGACACCCCTACTCTAAGGTCTTAGTACCCATTCTGTGGAAGAATTCCTACTTGGTCTTCCTAGGTCTGGCTTTCACAGGGGCACAGTTTGCAGGTACGTGGATTTTGAGAAGGAGAAGATCCACAAAGACATCTTCCCTTCTCAAATAAGAGGCAGCTACATACTGGCATTTTACACAAAGATTTCTAGAAAGTAGCTGAGATTGGGCCAAGCTGACTCATGACACAGGTGGAACCGTGCTTTTTCCTTTTTTTTCCAAAATAATGAGACACCTAGTGGGCACAACATGAACATGTCTTAATGAGAGATGGTGATTCAATTTCCAGGTAAAGGATATTCAGTAACTGCCTCATGCTTAATTCTACAAAAATATTCTTATTAGAGAAATACTAGAGCCAGGAATCAGATCAACTGTTGACTCATATTCAATAATCAAGACATACTATTATTATTTATTTTGTAGTACTCAATAGTTTGTAAAATCTTTTAAATATAATGTTTCTCCGGTTTGGCTCAATGGATAGAGCGTCAGCTTGGGGACTGAAAGGTCCCAGGTTCGATTCCGGTCAGGGGCATGTACCTTGGTTGCGGGCATATCCCCAGTAGGGGATGTGCAAGAGGCAGCTGATCGATGACTCTCTCTCATCGATGTTTCTAACTCTCTATCTCTCTCCCTTCCTCTCTGTACAAAATCAATAAAATATATTTTAAAAAATAAATATAATGTTTCTTCCCATCACAGTATAATAGTCTCCACCTCCAGGCTATGGACTCCCTAAGGGTAGGGGCCACACTGGTGTCCTCCCAACACTCGCTCAGTCTCTAACGCATGAGAAGCAGGTGCTGGGTAAGAGTTTGATGAAATGAACTCATCTGAATGACGAGTCCGAGAAGGGGATAGTTTCTGATTTTTTTTTCTAGGTGAGAAAACCAAAGATCAAAGACTTGAGACAGTGTCCTGGGGTTTATTAAGTGGAAGAGCCAACCTTGAACCATATCCTGTAGTCAACTTTTGCTCATGCCCAAACAGACTTTGTGGGAACACCCCCTTGCTTACATAAATGCCCACAGGCCCTCCCCTCTGATTTAGGTTGGCAACATCCATATGTGTTCCGTTGCTAGGTACCCTTTTGGAAGGTCTCAGGTATTTAAATCTGGGGTGGTCAATCTGTGACCCAAGAGAGGCCCCAGCAGGAGGCCTTCCTCAGAATTTTCCACATGATGTTACCTGATAGCAAGCTCTTTTTCCATCTCATCATGGGGCTTATGCATTTCTATATTTATAGAACATACAGTATATTTAATTAACTATCTGGAGTGGAGATGGAATCATTTTCTTTTGTTACCACTGCTTAGCCTAGGGACTTGTAACGTCCCTGTCCAGGCTTTGTCTTCGGAAAGCACCTTAGGAACAGTCTTCATCACACAACATGTAAAAGGGTAACAAATCCTGGGAGATTATCTGGGCCAATGTTTCTCAAACTGGGGTTGAGGACCCTTGGAAGTTTCGCTGATGAGTTCTTGGGGTCCAGAAAGGATCTATTAATGTTTTTAATTTTAGATATTCTTCCATAATCATCTAAAGTTAACATAAACACTGGACCACCTGGCTAGCCACATCATAAGTGAATCTGCGATTCACTGTCCCACAAAAAATTTATCTTGGTACCCAACAATCAACTAAAATAATATCATGTAACTTTAAAAATTGAGATATAATTCAAATACCATAAAATTTATCCTTTTAAAATATACAGTTTGGTTGGTTTTAATATATTCACAAGGTTAATGATTCACAGCCATCATTACTATATAATTTTTATCACCTCCCAAAATCCCGATGCCCATTCCTCTCTCCCCCCAGACCCTGGCAACTACTAATCTATTTTCTGTCTCTTTGGATTTGTTCTCTGGACATTTTATATAAATGGTATAAATGACACATGGCCTTTTGTGTCTGGCTTCTTTCATGTAACATGTTTCCAAGATTCACCCATGTCACAGCATGTATTAGCATTTCATTATTTTTTCTTTTTAAAACATATTTTTATTGATTTCAGAAAGGGAGAGGGAGAGATAGAAACATAACGATGAGAGAGAGTCATCAATTGGCTGCCTCCTGCACACCCCTCAGTGGGGATCGAGCCCACAACCTGGGCATGTGCCCTTGACTGGAAATCAAACCATGACTTCCTGGTTCATAGGTCAACTCTCAACCACAACCACACTGGGCAGGCAGCACTTCATCTCTTCTTTATGGCCGAGTATTTCCTCCATTGTATCCCATCACTTACCCAGTGGATGGACATTTGGTTTGTTTGCACAATCTGGCCAATATGAATAATGCTGCTATGAGAAACTTTTAAGCCTGCGTTATAAAAATTTGGGTCTGTAAGTCTTCAGATATGTTCTTGGGGTCTGTAGCTTCACGAATTTCAGAAATACTGACCCAGGGGGACTCCATTGCTTAATAAATAAATTGATCAGGTGACACTCACAAAATTAATGGAAGCTTCTATGACTAGATTCAGAGCACAGGCTTGTTGTCTTCCTTATCTATTAGAGGTAGACCTCTTGCTTTAGGGTAGGGGTGTCGAACTCAATCAGAGAAGGGGCCAAAATCTAAAATCCAGCCTAAATCTCGGGCCGAATGGTTTACTGAACAGTCATAAACTGTCATTGTGATGGAAATGCAGCGGAGTGCGGTGATGACAGCGCGGTGCGGGCCACATTGCAAGGCCTGGCGGGACGGATTTGGCCCGCGGGCCTTGTGTTTGACACATGTGCTTTAGGGCCTTCCCAAGTCATCTGTTCAGTTCTTGAATGAAGAGCCACCCTGTGCAGTGTGGTTAACAATTAATAACACTGGCGTATGTTAATGCAGCCCAGATGCTGGGCTACGTCTAATTCTCCATAACTGGACGGAATACTGATAATATTTCCTCGGGCTAAAAGCCATCAAAAAGAATCACCTGGTCAAACATCCCTGTCAGCCTGCTTTTCCTAGCGTGGCCTCCCGGGGGGGCTCTCAGGACAAACAGAGCTTGTTGACCCAGTTTGAAAGCCTGGAAAATTATCATCTGAGTCACTGGGACAACAGCGCGAGGTGCCAGACCCTTGAGAAACGATGAGCACAGGCTTCCAGTGTCTGTTGTATCCCAATAGTGTGGGACCAGGCACCCCAAGGAGGCCCGCCGCTTGCCACCCAGCTGCTCCTCCAAGTGGTTTCCAAGCTCTCCGTGGGCGGTGCCGTAGAGGCCCGTTCTGCTTCCCTCCCCCTGGGCTTTGCCTACAGCAGTGCAGAGAGCCACAGCGCAGTTGTAGGAAACCAAAACAAGCCTGGGTACTTAGAGGAAGACAGTCAGTGTTCTTTGGAGCAAGGCCACAGGCTCTCCATGGGAAAGGAAGGGCTGAAGCAGCTCCAAACGTTTCAAATTAAAGACCAAGAGTCCAGGGGCAGTGTTTTTCAATGATAGTCCCGTGAGTGAGGCAGACCCTTGCAAAAGAGTACCTCCAAATTACTTAAGGAGTGTTTTATAATGTTCTGAAAATGCTACTTCCTAAATTACACAAAGAACGAAAGAAACTAGCCAGGGAAGCAATGCAGGTAAAACTTGTGACAATTATTGATACATGGTGGGCAGTCTGTGGCTTAGATGGTAGAATGTCAGAAAGAGTGCCAACGGCTTTACCAATCCTCAAATAACTCTCCCGTGGGTACACAAGATTGAAGGGTGAGTACCAAGTAGGGACAAAAGGAACCTGTTTGGCTCAGTGGATAGAGTATCCGCCTGCTGACTGAAGGGTCCCAGGTTCGATTCCGGTCAAGGGCATGTACCTTGGTTGTGGGCACATCCCCAGTAGGGGGTGGGCAGGAGACAGCTGATCGATGTTTCTTTCTCATTGATTTTTCTAACTCTCTATCCTTTCTCCCTTCCTCTCTGTAAAAAAAAAAAAAAAATAAAAAAAAATTAATTATATATATATATATATATATATATATATATATTGTATATATATATATTTTTTTTTAAAGAAAAAAGTATAGATGTCGATAGGAACAGGTAAGGTGAGAATCATCCATGCCCCAACCCTCCAACCACAACACACACGCCTTTTTTAGAGCACCATGTCGTTCTAACACTAATTTAAGGTCTTCACCATCAGGAAGATGTAGTTTTAACACATAATTTAATCCAGAATTGTATAAATTCATGTTTGATTCATATTTTAAGAGAGTGAGCAACTATCAAATTCCTCCCACGTGTAGGAATATACATGGAATCTACCTCCTTCATGGCTTGAAGGATAAACTTTTGTGCCTGGAAGAACTAAGAAGATAATTTGATCACCACATTTTTAGTGACTACTCACTTCGCTTCTTACTTTCTCCCTTTGTCCTTTCTGCTTCTGTCGGATCTGCCAAAATACAGCGGGTTTGCAGAAACAGGCTGTCCACTTCCTACACTGTTACTGTCACTACAAATTGCTTCAGAGGGGCTTGGGCAAAGTGTCACTATCAGTCTTTGTCATCACAGTCCTGGTGCCTGGCAGAGCCAGCAGGCCAGCTGCAGGCATGCCCTGTGGATGCTCAGGTAGAACACCGAAGGGAGACTAGAAAGCGTATTCAGAATTAGACAATAATGATAAAAGAGGGACAGACTCAGGTGAAGGTAAGTGCTTCATCTGCCTAACTGTATCTTCCTGATGCGTGACAGTAATATGTTAGCAGCACTTTCCATTAGAACTTTCTGCAATGACTAGAGGTCCAGTGCATAAAATTCATGCACAGGGGGCGGGGGAAGAGGGGGGATGTCCCTCAGCCCAGCCTGCACTCTCTCCACTCTGGGACCCCTTGAGGGATGTCCGACTGCCCTCTCACAATCCAGGACTACTGGCTCCCAACCCTTCGTCTGCCTGCCTGCCTGATTGCCCCTAACTACTTCTTCCTGCCAGCCTGATCACCCCTTAATCATTCCCTGCCAGCCTGATCAACACCTAACTGCCCTCCCCTCCAGCCTGGTTGCCCCTAACTGTCTTCCTCTGCCGGCCTGGTTATCTCCACCTGCCCTCCCCTGCAGGCCTGGTCACCCCTAACTGCCCTCTCCTGCAGCCCTGGCACCCCCAACTGCCCTCCCCTGCAGGCCTGGTTGCCCGCAACTGCCTTCCTCTGCCAACCATCTTGTGTCCACATGGGGGTGGCCATCTTGTGTGTTGGATTGATGGTCAATTTGCATATTACCCTTATTATATAGGATGGAAAATTCTACATCTGTGCTGTCCAAATATGGTAGCAACACATGGCTATTGAGCACTTGATATGTGGCTAGTGAGCAACTGAAATTTTTATTTGGGTTCATTTTTTTATTTTTTTTTATTTTTTGGGGGGGTTCATTTTACTTAATTTAATTTAAATAGTCACATGTGACTAATGACTACTGTAGAAATGCTAGCATGTTTTAGTGGGGTTTTTTTCTGCAAAAGTTTTTTTGCTTCCATTTGGTCCATAGCATGGGAGAGGGCTCCGGAGTGATTACCAGGCTGCCTAGTGGCTACGGGGAGGTGCTCAGGTACAATCCTGGCACCAGGGGATGCAGGGAAACCCTCAGGCCTCTGGGCTCCAAAGACGTCTAATAATGCGTGAGGGCAAGCCTTTCGAAGGGGTAGTCGTCCAGCCTGGGGGCCAGTCAGCCTGTGGAGCTTGTTAGGTAGTTGCCCTTCTTCTTGTTGACTTTCATCTTTTCATCTGGGAAGTTGTTCTCCAGAAAGCTGCAGAGATGGGGGTCTGTGTAGACAGAACTCAGGGTGTGCAGATCCGAAAGGGCTAAGGTTCAGGTTCTTCTTTGGACAGTTTCTGCAAGTCCTGAAAGAGGGTGTGGCCACCATGCTATCTTTGCATTTTCTTTTTTTTAATATATATATATATATATATATATATATATATATATATATATATATATAAACTTAGATAACTTTTAAAAAATATATTTTTACAGAGAGAGGGACAGAGAGTTAGAAACATCGATCAGCTGCCTCTTGCACACCCCTTACTGGGGATGCGCCCGCAACCAAGGTACATGCCCTTGCCCTTGACCGGAATCGAACCCGGGACCTTTTAGTCCGCAAACCGATGCTCTATCCACTGAGCCAAACCGGTTTTGGCTAGTTTTGCATTTTCAAGAGACTCTGGGTGCCCTCCAGTTCTTCCTTGGTCAACTCTCAGAAAAAGTGACCCGTATCCTCCAGAGCCACATGGTCACGGTTGAAACAACCCAGAGAGAGGGAGATGCAAGAGGCCTGCAAACGCAGGTTGACCAGGTGGTTGGCAGTGGCCTCCACTGTGGTGGGAAAATTCTAAAGAATCTGGGAGCTCATGGTTGCTAGGCAATTGGAGTTAAGCTCAATAAATAATGCTAACCGGTTTTGGAGGTAGAAGATGGTTCTGAAGGTTACAACTGGAAAAGAAGTTGGCAGGTGGTGGGAGGCTGGAAGAAGGGGCATCCCTAGGTCTGTTCAGCTCAAACACGATAAAAGCAAGAGAAAGATCTGCAGGACTGCTGAGTGCACTGCGAGAGACTAGTGTTTTAAAAGACAGCAGACAGCCCAGGCAGTGTGGTTCAGTGGTTGAGCGTCGACCCATGAATCAGAAGGTCACGATTCCATTCCCGGTCAGGGCACGTTCCCGGGTTGCGAGCTTGAATACCAGTAGGGGGCATGCATGAGGCAGATGATCATTTATTCTCATCATTGATGTTTCTGTCTCGTGCCCTCTTCTTTCCTCTCTAAAATCAATAAAATAAAATAAATGTACATCTTTGAGTTCTGGGTTCAAATCCTATTTCTTCTGTGTTATTAGCTTGTAACCCAAGGAGAGACGCTTAAACTATACCTTTTTTACACAGCTGTTCGAGGGCTGATAATGCCGTGGTGTTGTTATGATAGGTAAGGTGGATGGAGCCTTGGGTGGAAAGAAGGAGCCATTTACCAGTGTCCTCAATGAACAAAACTGGCCACAAGTATCTGGAAGAGGCAGAGGAGGCCCAGGGGATGGATAACCTTTTCACATCTTGTGTCGTCTATTGTTGTAGTTGTATTAAGATCTCTCATTTACAGACAGTTCCTTTTACTTTTTCAATAGGATCTTTCACTTTAATTCTAAAAGGCAAAGACTATCAATTTGTTTTTTGCAGGTGAGAAAACAGAGACCCAAAGAAAAGAAATTAATTGCCCCAAAATGTTACACTGAGGAGTCCTCTGTCCAGGCTGCAGGAAAGTTCTCAAACTAGCGTGTGTGCAAAAAGCCTCCTCTCAGTTCTGTATCCTTCACATCTTCAATCAGCCATTGGTGTGATATCTGTCTCGGCATTGGCCTACTCACAAAAACGGGGAGCGAACCTGTTTTCTGGACGGCAGCAACTGTAATCTTTGCCATCAGAGAATCCTATATTTGGCTCCCATATGACTGTGAAGAAATGCTTTTGCTATCTCATCCTTTCTCTGGCTGAGTCTATAAATGCTTGCTACTTCGGCACTGAGATATTTCAGCAGCTCTGGGCTTTACTGTAATCTTTGCACATCCATTTGTCTGTATCTTCATGCCTATAATTACTTAATTGCTTTCTTTTAATGCCTGTGAATAAGAGCTCTGTTATACGAGAAAAGACCAGGAAAAACAAAACCGCGAAACGAAAACACAGGAAAACCATTTTCCCTCTTGTGATGCACAACCGCGCCCCCTGTTGGCAGAGGCATGCCAGTTTAAAAGCACAGAAAGAAATTCTTCACAACGTTATTGAGGTATAATTGATGTACCATAAATTTCACGATTTTAAAGTGTACAACTTGATGATTTCGAACGTGTGTTTGTGCCTGTGAAACCACCACAGTCAAGATAATGAGCATTTCCATCACAGACAGCTTTCCCATTTTAACCGAGGTCTCCCAGTTCAAAACTATATGGTGGTACTGGCCCCTGCAGGCCCATCTTTTTTCCAATCTCTATTCTCCATTTGACCTCTACATGGGTTTTCCTCCTTTCCAGCATTCCTCTTTCTGTGTAAGGCCAACTCCTTTCCTGGTGCTCTGGTTTTCTCCCCCTCCCCTCTTCCAGGTCCTTCCACTCTGCAGCAAGCATCCCCTCTCCCTGCTGAATCATCCACTTCTTATCTACAGGCGTTCTCTCTCTCTCTCTCTCTCTCTCTCTCTCTCTCTCTCTCTCTCTCTCTCTCTCTCGGTATTTTTCCCATTGACTTTTAGAGAGAGTGGAAAGGAGGGAGGGAAGGGGAAGGAAAGACAGATTGATGTGTCTCTCTCTCTTTGTTTAAAAAAAATGTTTTTATTGCTTTTAGAGAGAGGAAGGGAGAGGGGTAGAGAGATAGAAACATCAATTAGCTGCCTCCTGCACACCCCCTACTGGAGACTAAGCCCACCCTCATATGCCCTGACTGGGAATCAAACCAGGGACTTTTGGTTCATGGGTCGGCGCTCAATCACTGAGCAACACCAGCCAGGCCTTTTCAATCTTAAAAATAAACAACAACAATAAAAAATTAAATACCTGTTTCTGCCTCCCCATTCCTTTCTTCAATCACACATTGCTGCGTGTCCTGTCTTCTTGTCATGAAATAGTTGTCCAACATTGCTCTCTCCACTTCCTCACTTCTCCTCTCTCTTAAGCCATTCCCCTGCCCCCACCACACAGACACTGTTTCTGACCAGGTCACTCACTAACCTCCCTGCGTTGCATCCAGTGGACCAGTTTGGTCTCAGAACTTATCATACTGGGACACAGTTGACCACTCTGTCCTTTACAAAATAGCTTGGCTTGGTTGCTTTTACAAAAGTAATTGGTGCTTTCTTTTTTTAAAAACACGAAGAGCCAGTAAATAAAAGCATCAGGAGGCTCCCTCTAGACTCCCCCTGTCTCACTGCTACAGACGGAGCCACAGCTGCAGGAACCCTCAGCTGGTAGACAGCACGGAGCAGCCTCAGGAAGTCCCAGAAATTAGTCGCTGCAGATTTCTGATTTGGGGGAAATCCTAGTTGCTTTATTATAGACACCATAGAAGCCAAGAAATTGTTATAAACAAACACACAAACAGAGAAGGGCCTGCATTCAGCAACTCTTTGACTCCTTTCCTAACAGTTGCCTTTAAAAAAAATTTATTATTGATTTTAGAGAGGAAAGAGGGGAGAAACAGAGATATCAATATTTTTTCACTTTTTAAAAAATCCTCACCCAAGGACATGCTTATTGATTTTTAGAGAGAGGGGAAGGCTCAGGAGAGAGAGAGGGAGGGAGAGAAACATCGATGTGGGAGATTGGTTGCCTCCCATATGTGCCCTGACCAGGCATCAAACCTGCAATCTAGGTATATGCCCTGAACAGGAATCGAACCCACAATCTTTTAGTGCATGGGATGATGCTCCAATCAACAGAGCCACCAGGCCAGAACTGTTGTTCCACTTATTTATACATTCATTTATTGATTCTTGTATGTGCCCTGTGAAGGGATTAACTTGAAACCTGGGCATACGGAGGACAACGCTTTAACCAACAGAGCTACCCAGCCAGGGCAAGAGTTGCTTTAACTACTATCCTAGAGATGGCTGGTTCTCCTTTACTAGTCCCTGTTGGTCTCGCCAGGCAAGGAAACCTGCCTAGACATGACTTTCCTAATAGCCACCCATTGTGTTCCCCTTCCTAAAGCTTATAATTGGGAGAATGACAGCAATGAAGCATAGGCTGACCCAGTGGCTTTAAAGGTTTTTAGACACATACTAGTACATAAAAACAGTGTTCTCACAACTAATGTTTTTACCCAAAATAAAGTACAAAACAGAAAATAAAAAACATGCCCCAAACCCAAAAGCCATAACAATTTTGGTGAGCATCCTTTAGACATCTCTATGCAGTATATACACATAGAATTGTATATATAGTTTCACTAACATGAGATCATGACTTAACATGTTCTTCTGTAATGACTTTTTTCACTCTGAATGTACTGGATGAATATCCAAGCCAATAGCTATAGACTAACACCGTAATTGCTAATGTTTGTCAATATGGAGGATATTTATAAACCATGTTTTACTCAGCCAGTCTCCTATTGTTGAGCATTTAGGTTGTTTGCATTTTTTTGCACCATAAATGCACAATGATAAACATCCTGAGCTCAGGTTTTTGCTTTTGTGCAATTTTCTCCTCAGGCTAATTTCTAGAGTGGATTAGCTCAATACAATGGAATAAATGCTTTATATTTTGATACAATTAGGCTAACTTCCTTCCAGAAATGTTATACCAATTTATTTTCCCAGGATAGCTTTGCCCCATTATTACCAATTTTAGGCTTTATTAATTTCTGATTTTAGATGTAACTTTTTATAGACTGATTCCGTTTGTTTGATTAATTTGAATATTTTTCATTAAGTTTATCTCATTCACATTTATTATTGTAATTATTATGTATAGTTTTAGTTCTGTAATCTTTTGTTTTCTATCTTTATGCTTCCTTGGCATAGTTTCATTTTTACTGTCTTTCAGTAGATTCTCTGTGTTTTCTTTGGATTTTTTTCCTTCTGATAATTTTGAGAATATTTTGCCTGCTTTTAGTTCTATAAGTGGGCATTAGTCCCTTTCATTAGCTACTGAGAAATGTCTTTCTCAAACAGTACAGTATTTACTGCTCTCTAATAATAGCTAATCTTTATTGTGTGTTTACTTGCCCTCATAACAACCCTATGATAATGTGTTTTCTTTCTTTCCTCCCACGAGCCCATATCTCCAGGCCTAAATCATCTACTCTGAGTGCTGTGTACCCTAAAAATTCTTTTGGAAAGAAAAATCAACCCTGGTTGGGTCTGAGCTCAACGATCTCCCCCTGTCCAATTGGGCAATGATGATTATTTCTGTCCTTCCCTCAACTGACAGTATCCCAAAGGCATTATTCTGTAACTAGTCTGAGCTGCTCCAGTATAGGCTGCACTTTCACATAGGTAATCTCATTGGGTCCTCAGAGCAAGCCTGTAAAAAAAAAAACAATACCTCTGATCTTTCACATTAATGACAAGAAAACTGGTTTAAAAAAAAAAAAAAAGAGTGTGTGGCCTGGTGGTGTGGTCAGTGTTGAGCATTGACCTATGAACCAGGAAGTCATGGTTTGATTTCTGGTCAGGTTGCAGGCTCAATCCCCAATGTGGGGCATGCAGGAGGCAGCCGATCAGATTCTCTCTCATCATTGATGTTTCTATCGATCCCTATCCCTTCCTCTCTGAAATCAATATATATATATTTTTTTAAAATTTTTTTTAAAGAATGTGTGTGATTTATCTTTGTGACAAAGAACTCTTAGTACTCTGTGGGAGCACTCAGCTGATAGCCATGTTTAAAAAAAAAAGAATAAAACAGTCAACATCAAGACAACCCAAAACACCAAATTGAAATTCTTTAGGTCCTTGCCCAAGAATATACTTTTAACTGAATGCTATTTAACTCTTATCTCTCTGTTAAAAGAAGTTATATTTATAAAAATTGCTTGGAGTTTATAGAACTCCACCCATTTCTCTAGATTTGTAAAAGGGATTGCTCGAATTTTATGCAGGATGTTAATAACCATTACATGAAAGTATAGTCAACTAAGGAGGTAAAACACTGAGTTAAAGTTGCTACCAGAAAGTGCTCAGAGAGTTGCTATATATATATATTTGTATTAAATTCAGAGAAGAAGACAGAGGGGAGAGAAAAATAGAAACATCAACGATGAGAGAGAACTACTGATCGGCTACCTCCTGCAGGCCCCACATTGGAGATCAAGCCTGCAACCTGGGCATGTGCCCTTTCCCGGAATCAAACCCGGGACCCTTCAGTCCACAGGCCAACATTCTATCCACTGAGCCAAACAAGCTAGGGCAAGAATTGCTTTTAATAGGCCAGTGTGCACTCTGCATGTATAAGAAGAGATTACATGCAAACTTTTTTGACTTCTATTAATGTCTAATAGGATACTAGACAGTGATGGATGGGAAAACCATTTCCACCAAAACCCCAACTCATTATTAATGGAAGAAAAAGTAAATTCAGGTTTGCCAAGTATAAAGCAAGTTTTGGGGAGAAAGAGAAAATATTCTATTTATTTGCTTTCAAAATTAAGAACAAAAAACATAAACTATTTGAGTGAGAAGGTGAGCCAGTATTTGTTGGCCACTTACTCATGTTGGCTGTTTCACATACTTTATCTCCGGTATTCCTGACAAATCTGAGGTAGACTCTTTGCCCCACTTCACAGGTAAGGAAACTGAATCTCAGCGGGGCTGATAATTTGCTCAAGGTCCACAGTACTTGGAAGTGAGAAACTAGGACTTGAATCCCTGTCTGTGTGATCTAAAACCTGTACTCTTTCTTCCATATCATTTTTCAAATAAATTATTTTTGAATGTTTTTCAGGTCATGGCACAGCCCACTGCTTCATAGGAGTTGCTCGTTGTCTGGTGGGGGGCAGCTTGGGTTCTGTGGTGAATTAATCGGCCACGGTGTCCAGCAAAATCAAAGACTACACCACCAAGAAGCGCCCCCAGCAGACAGCATCTAATGTGCTTGTCATGTTTGACATAGATTCAGGAGTTTAAAGAGGCCTTCAACATGATTGAGTAGAACCGAGGTTTCATTGACAAGGAAGTTTGCATGCTATGCTTGCTCCTCTAGGGAAGAATCCAGCGGACTCCAGGGCCTGTACATTTCACCATATTCTTCATGATGTCTGGTGAGAAGTAAAATGACACGAATCCTGGAGATGTCATCAGCAATGCTTTTGTTTGCTTTGATGAAGGAGCAACTGGCACCACTCAGGAAGATTATCGGAGAGAGCTGCTGACAGAAATGGGAGGTAGGTTTACAGACAAGTAAGTGGAGGAGCTGTACAGAGGAGCACCCATTGACAAGAAAGGAAGTTTCAAGTACATAGAGTTCATAAGTATCTTTAAACATGTAGCTAAAGATAAAGATAATTGAAAGAACTTTAGCTAAAACTACTTTGCCCAATTACTTTGTCTTATTCTGTATTATTTCCTGACACATCTCCCACCGTCGTAGACAGAACTGTTGCAGGCAACTTAGTTTCTTTCACAGCTTTGCCTCTTTGTTTTGATGGATTTATTATTCTAGACCTTTCTGCCACTTAGCACTTATAAAATCAGAATTGGGATGAGTCTGTAAATTGTGTTGAAAAGAGATTGCAAATAAAAATCAACAAATATAGAAAAAAATAAAAATGTTTTTCAATATTGGAAAGTTAAGGGAAAGAAATAGAGAGACAATAAGAAAGAAAATGAGAGGAGAGGAAAAAAAAAAAAAGCAAAAAAAGGAAAAGCAGAAAGAGAAACCAAGAAAGAAACCCTTGTTGATTTGTTTTAAGATAGAGACATGAAATATACAAAGAAAGAGAGGCATAGAAATAGATGTTTTGTTTTTTTTTTATCATTCAAACACAATTTCTAGAGTTTTACACACAGAGATACACAGGAACTGATGTCTATACTAAGATATCCATCCCTCTTTTAAAAAAAAAATATTTTATTGATTTTTTACAGAGAGGAAGAGAGAGGGATAGAGAGTTAGAAACATTGATGAGAGAGAATCATCAATCAACTGCCTCTTGCACACCCCCTACTGGGGATATGCCCACAATCAAGGTACATGCCCTTGACCAGAATCGAACCTGGGACCTTTCAGTCTGCAGGCTGAGGCTCCATCCACTGAACCAAACTGGTTTCGGCTCCATCCCTCTTTAAAAAATGTAGGCCTTTAAAAAAAAAATAAAAATGGATGCCTTTGAGGAGTGGCAAGAAGTATTCAAAGTGATGAAAAGCAAGGACCTACAATCAAGTGCTCATTTAGAATCCAAGGATATATTAAGAGCTTCTTAGACAAAAAAGGATAAAAGAGTTCATCACCACCAACACAGTTTTACGTGAAATGTTAACAGCCCTGCTTGTGTGGGGCATGGTTGAGCATCAACCCATGAACCAAGAGATTACTAGTTTGATTCCAGCAGCTGAGTGATGTTTTTATCTCTATTACTCTCTAAAATAAAACATTAAAAAAAAAACATTAAAGGGTCTTTTTTAAGAAAAAGAAAAAGATTTAAAAAAAACATGAACAATAAAATGATAATAAATACATATCTATCAAAAATTGAGTCTAAAAGCAAAATAGCCCTAGCTAGTTTGACTCAGTCAATAGAGTGTCACCTATGGACTGAAGGGTCCTGGGTTCGATTCCGGTCAAGGGCAGATGCCCGAGTTGCAGGCTTGATCCCGAGTTGGGGGCATGCAGGAGGCAGCCAATCAATGATTCTCTCTCATCATTGATGTTTTTATTTCTCTTGTCCTCTCCCTTCCTTGCTGAAGTTATATATATATATATATATATATATATATATATATATATATATATAAATGAACAAGCAGAACAGAGATGGATTCATACATACAGAGAACATTTTGAAGGTTTCCAGACAAGAGGGAAATTGGGGGGAATGGGTAAAAAAGGTGAAGGGATTAAGAAGTACAAATTGGTTGTTACAGAATAGTTGTGGGGATGTAAAGTACAGCATAGGAATAGCCAATAATATTCTAATAACTATTTATGGTGATAGATGGGAATGAGATTTATTGGGATGATCACTTAGTAAGTTATATAATATCTAATCACTCTGGTGTACACCCGAAACTAATATAATATGTGTTTCAACTGTAATTGAAAAATAAATAAATGATTTTTAAATATAGGCCTTTGAATTAGTAATCTCAAAAGTGAACAGCTAAAATAATCAGTTAAAATATTTTTATTGCTATCTCAAGCTGGGAAGTAAACATGTTCTTCAAGTCATGTCTTTCTGAATTTTGATTAGAAAAATGTCTACTGTTATTCTTAGGAAATAGAGAATGTCAGCCATGGCCAGATAGCTGAATTGGTTAGAGAATTGTTCTGATACACCGAAGTTGGGGTTTGATCCCCTGTCTGGACACATACAAGAATCAACCAATGAATGCATAAATAAGTAACAAATTGATGTCTCTCTCTCTCTCTCTCTAAAATCAATAAACTTAAAAAAAAATAGAGAATGTCACATTCCACAGGAGAAAATGGTTCCAGAAAATCATTCCTATCTTGTGGGTTCTTACAATATCACTAATAAAGATTTTTAAAGCCAAATGCTATGATTTAGATTATATCTCATCTGACATTTGCTTTGTGTATTAGATGGAATTAAGATAAGAGACAAATCTGGCTTGGGAGTGGAAAGGAATTCTTTTTCCCTTTCCTAAAATATTTGGATTGCACATAAATAATGTGCCTTGTAGCAAACAGAATGACATTTCAAATTTAGTCTTTTGATAAGAGACTGTTGATTTTTGTTGTTCCACTATTTCCACCCCATCCTGGAGATGGGCTGGAAATAGTGGATCCTAGTGATTTGTCTAAAGACATGTTAAAACCCCCACAATCTGATAGAAAATAACTTTGTTAAAATAAAGAATTAACAAAAACTAGATCTTCACGTATTTGTAAGATTTTAGGCATCATGGAGTGACTTTACAACTCCGCATATAGTCAGAATAGTTGCCTCTTTTCTTTTTTATTTTAATTCCTGATATGTTTTTAGCTATTTTTTTTTTAAAGCTATTTGTAGGTTTTCCCATATGTTTACCAGTTCTCTTGCTCACAATTGCTTTTGGCACCCACTCCTTCCTTCAGAGTTCGGTTTCTTTCTCCCTAAGTATGTGATTTAATAGCTTGTTCAGCAAGAACCTGTAAAAAATAAATTTTCAGTTTTTCATGTCTGGACATTTTTTTTTTCTTTTTCTAAGTAGAGGAACTAGGAGAAGAGGCCCACATGGACCCTGGGCTCAGGGCCGTTGGAGCAGTGTCACTGTCTGACTGTTTCATCAAGAGCACTGACTACTTTTCCCTGAGATTGTCAAATAAAAAATTAAAAATATGACAGCAGCTAACACAACAATAGCCATCTGGTGTGAATGAATCAAAATTATACCTATTTCTTTAGTCAGATCAGGAAAAAAAATATTTTTGTGTGTCACAGAATTTAGTAATTAGTTTATTTGGGTCGTGAGCTAAAATAATGTTTAAAATTGCTGACCTAGACTATCAGCTCTTCTATTCTCTCACTCAAGAAATTTCCAGGGGAGCTTGGCCAGTATGGCCCAGTGGTTGAGTATCGACCTATGAACTAGGAGGTTGAGGTTGAATTCCTGGTCCGGACACATACCCAGGTTTCGGGCTCGATCTCCAGTACGGGGCATGCAGGACACAGCCAATCAATGATTCTCTCTCATCATTGATGTTTCTCTCTCTCTCCCCCTCTCCCTTCCTCTTTAAAATCAATAAAAATATATATATATATTTTTAAAAAAGAAATTTCCAGGAGATCATTTGAGATCTTGCTCCCCAGCAGATATCATCAGTTTTGCTCAAATAAACTCATAAAAATTCTCTACAGGTTTGGATGTTTTAAAGAAAGTTATTTTTAAATTGCTTTAGATTGTTTCTAATATCTTGAATTTTGGAGATATATTTTTCCCATTTGTTGTTTCTACCTCTCCCTGTTTTCATCTCCCTCTTAGTGATGTCTTTCCTTATGTGGTTTGTAATTTTTTACTTTGAGCTTATCTGCAGTGGTGTTGTTTCCTGTGGGATTGTGTGCTGTGCATTTTGAAGGTGTTTTCAAATAGGTCAGTTTGACAGTTTGCTGCTGCCAAGACCATGCAGGTTCCACTAATTATGGGAAAGTTTTTATGTTGCATTTTTAGTTCAAGATCTCTGTATTATCCTGTTTTCCCGAAAATAAGACAGTGCCTTATATTAATTTTTGCTCCCAAAGATGCGCTAGGACTTATTTTCAGGGGATGTCTTATTTTTCCATGAAGAAAAATACAGTACACATGTATTGTTAAATGAAAATAAAGGAAATTTATTACTTGTATACGGTACAGTAGTACGGTAGTTGTCAACACAAACCAGACAAACTGTGAATCCTACTGTATCAAGAATTTACTCATTTATTCAATGACAATCATGTCATCATCTTCTGGAACATCATCATAACAATCCAATTCCTGAATTTCCTGGTGAATTTCTTGTGACTCCATTTTTTTCAGAATCAGTGGACCAAATCTCTCATGTTTAGCCTAGGGGGGGCCCTTATTTTTGGGGGGGATGTCTTCTATTCCACTCAGAAGGAAACCTGTAAGTAGGTCTTATTTTCGGAGGATGTCTTATTTTCGGGGAAACACGGTAGATGCCAAATTTTGTGTGTGTGTGTGTGTGTGTTGTGTGTGTTGTGTGTGGTGGTGTGTGTGTGTTGTGTGTGGTGGTGGTGGTGTGTGTGTTGTGTGTGTGTGTGGTGTGTTTGTGTATGTGTGTGTGTGTGGTGTGTTTGTGTATGTGTGTGGTATATGTGTGTTGTGTGTGTGTGTTGTGTGTTGTGTGTTGTGTGTGTGTTGTGTGTGTGTGTGTGTTGTGTGTGTGTGTGGTGTGTGTATGTGTGTGTGTGTGTGTGGTGGTATATGAATAAATTAGGCCTTTCATCTAGTGTATATAGGCACAGAATCAATAGAATGGACTTCAACGTTTTAAAATGCCTCATTTTTCTTAAAGTAGTTTTCAGTTCCATATTTCAATTTTGTTTCAAAGCAGTAAAAACTGAGCTCTTACTTTCACTCATTCGCCTTGTTGTAAAAAGTAGAGTGTGCTGTTTTAAATTAAGTCAACAGTTCAATAGTAAGGGGATTTTTTCATGCCTTCTCTATCAGCTGTTGCTGTTTTCTCCTCCGGAAGGAAAGGCACTGAGACCTGAAGAAAGGACTTCTTGTCTGTAATTTACAGACTTGACTGGGAAACACTGTGAATTACGCTTGCCCTGAATAGATTTTAATGATTCGCTGCTTGTTGGGGATTTAGAAACGATTGATTCCTGTTCTGCCCGAAGAGATGTTGCCTCTTTCTGCTGAGGGCTGGGTTTGGGTTTCCACTCTGCCTACAGGCAGACCATTGTCCACTTTTTAATCTAGGGTGCATGGAAATTTGCCTGAGGTCTGGCAGGCAAAGTTTTGATACAGAGTTACATATAGTTACACATCTTTTCCTCAAATGTTACCCAATTAGATCAAACATTCCAGAGAAATGAGAGATTTCTCTGTTATCAGATAATTAGAGGTCCGGAACACAAATTTGTGCACGGGTAGAGTCCCTCCGCCTGGCCGAGATCAAGGCCTATGAGAGGGCTGGCCATCTGGAGGGAAAGACCATGGGAGGTTGGCTGACTGCCCCCCCCCACCCCCATTGGGCCAATTGGGGGTTCGGCAGCTGGGGGGAGGGGCCGTGGGAGGTTGGCTGGCCTTGGGGGGAGGGGCTGCAGGAGATTGGCCAACTTGGGGCAGGGGTTGGCTGTGGAAATGCACTGACCACCAGGGGTCAGACGCTACCTTGAGCGTCTGACCCCTGGTGGGCAGTGCACATCATAGTGACTGGTCGACTGGTTGTTCCGGTTACCACATGTGTCAAACACAAGGCCCACGGGCCAAATCCGTCCAGCCAGGCCTTGCAATGTGGCCCGCACCGCGCTGTCATCACTGCACTCCGCTGCGTTTCCATCACAATGACAGTTTATGACTGTTCAGTAAACCATTCGGCCCACGATTTAGGCTGGATTTTAGATTTTGGCCCCTTCTCTGATTGAGTTCGACACCCCTATTCTAGTCATTCGGTTGAAACAGTCACTTTGGCTTTTATTTTTTATGTTATTTATTTATTTATTTATTTATTTATTTATTTATTGAAAGGTTAATAGTTTATTATTTACACGGGCAGAGTGTGGGAACAGGAGGTGGGGGGAGGCGCAGTTGGAAGATGAGTCCAGCTCAGTCCGTGATGATGAGCTCGTCTACCCCCCAGTCTTCATAGCTGCCGTCAGGCAGGAAGCTCCGGATGATGATGGGGATCTTTCGGGCCTTGAGCTCTTTCATAGCGATAAGCAAGGGATCTGTCTCCCCCTCCAGCTCCACCATCACGGCGGCACACATCGCGATCTGGAGTGCTCGGATGCCCAGCACGCGGGCTCGCTCATACTTGGTCATGTATGGTGTGGTGATCCACTTCTGGTTGGCCTGCGGTCGCTCTCCAGAGGGGAGGATCTCCACATTCTCCTGGCCCTCCTCCTCAGCATTCGCCAAGTCATCTTGTCCTTCATCCTCCTCCACATCATCAAAGTCGTCGCCATCAAAATTGTCCTCGTTGTCTGACATGACGCCCGCGCCCTGGCGACCGGGCTCCGCGCCCCACACCCGCGCAGAGACCCCGAAACGCGCGCCTCCACCTCGCCCAGCGCCAGGCGTCCTCTCCACTTTGGCTTTTATATATAGGTAGAAATGTTTGAGACCTGCACTATCTAATAAGGAAGTCACTAACCCATAAGTGACACTTGAAGTGTAATCAGTTCAGATTGAGATGTATTGTAAATGTAAGATACACTGTATGAAAAAAATGTAAAATGTCAATGATAATTATTATATACACTGAGTGGCCAGATTATTATGATCTCTGAACGCATAATAATCTTACCACTCAGTGTATATCCTATATAATAAAAGGCTAACATGCAAATTGTCCCCTTGACCAGGACTTCGACCAGCAGGCAGGCCAACCAACTGCCATGTCCCCTCCCCCTGGCCAGGCTGGCCAGAGCCCACCCATGCACAAATTCATGCACCGGGCCTCTAATACACACACACACACACATTAGAGGCCCAGTATGTGAAATTTGTGCATGGGGGAGGAGGGAGAAAGGGTGTCCTTCAGCCTGGCCTGCAACCTCTCCAATCTGGGACCCCTTGGGGAATAACTGGCAGTAAGACATCCCTCTCACAATCCAGAACTGCTGGCTCCTAACCACTCACCTGCCTGTCTGATTGCCCCAAACTGCTTCTGCCTGCCAGCTTGAGAGTCTCTAACTGCTCCCCTGCTGGCTTGATTGGCCCTAACCACCTCTGCCTTGGCCCCACACTCAGGATTCCCTCCTCCAGCCAACCACAGGCACCCAGGATCTGGCTTCCCTCCCTCTGGTCAACCATAGGCACCCAGGCTGGCTACATCCGCAGGGATGGTGGCAGGTGGCTTCACCTGGGCTGCAGCCACAAGTGCTGGCACCCAGGACTGCGGGTTGGCTACATCTCTGTCTCCTGGGTCACAGCCAGCCCCAGGTACTGGTGCCTGGGACTGCGGGGTGGAAGGCTTTTCCATTTACCAGGCTGTAGCCAGCCGCAGGTGCTGGCACCTGGGCCGCAGGCAGCGGCTTCTCCGTTTTCCCTAGGATGCAGTGTGGGTGACTTCTCCAGCTGTTTGTGGCCTAGGATCATAAGGCAGGCGGCTTCTTTGTCTCCCGGGCTTCAGCCAGCCTCAGGTGCTGGTGCCAGACTTCTTCAACTCCCACAGGTTTGGAGTAGCTGGGGGGAAGGGCTGCTGCCATCTTTTCAGGTTAATTTGCATATTCACTCCTGATTGGATGGTGGGTGTAGTGGAGGTATGGTCAATTTGCATCTTTCTCTTTTATTACTGTAGATATATACACTGAGTGGCCAGATTATTATGCATTCAGAGATCATAATAATCTGGCCATTCAGGATAGATTATGTGTTGAAATGACAAAGTTTTGGATATATGTTGTATTAAATGATTTATGTTAATATTGCCTGTTTCTTTTTAGTTTTTAAAAAATGTGACTAACTAGAAATTTTGAAATTACTTATGTCTCTCTTATTTCTATTGGAGAGCGCTGCTACAGTCCTATGAACAGAGAACCCCAAAAGTACTCTAATAAGAACATCTGTCATTTTCCCCTGTACTTTTCATCCACCATTTTTTTTACAATGTCATAAATTTTGGTGTGAGGTAATGCTGTACCACTGCAATGCACATAAATGTACAGGGTGAGTCTCACATGGGTGAGGTTTTAATGGTAGCATAAAAGGTGAAAGTTGAATATAGTCAAAATTACCCTTGAAAATCTCTTAGGAAGGCCTCAGGATGTCCCTGACACCTGTCTTTGATTAAGTTCGACCAGACCATTTTTTGTCTACTATTAGGGTGGATCCTTTTTTCTTCAGTGAGACAAGTTGACCTAGTTGGTTTGTTTTTTGGTGCCACATCATGGGGGGGGGGGGGGAGTCATAATGAAGCATAATTATATTTGGTGGGTGGGGTTGGGACTTTGGGGACATATGAATTGGTGAGTGGAGATGTCACAGGTTGTGACCTCCAGAAAGCAGACAACTGAATGCGTTTAGCATTGGGGACATTTATTTTTTTAAATGCTATTGGCATCAAGACCACTGGGAGTGAGTGGTGGAAAGCGGGAATGAGTACAGAAAAATGTTGAGTTGTACTGCAGGCACAGATACAGCCTCAATCAGCCCTAGAGGAAGCTCTGGACCAAAAATGTTCCTAAAGAACTGTCCCAACAGTAAACTGAAATGACTAAGCCTTAACACCCCAACTTCAATGATATGGGCTGCCCTGGAAAGGGTATAACTATGGATGAGGTGGCTCTGCAATTCCTGGAAGGCTGACAGCTGAAGGCTGTCTCTAAGCAACACTACCACAGCTGGGGCAACGGGTCCTTCCTTGGAAGGAGATTCACACAGTGCATTTAAGGTGTCACCATAGAGATTGTTTTTCTTTACTACCCAGCATCCATTTCACCCTTCAAAACTGAACACTGAATGCCTTCTGAGAAATTACTTCTTTCACAGCAGGGGCCTTCTTTTATTAAAATATATTTTTATTGATTTCAGATAGGAAGGAAGAGAGAGAGAGAAACATCAATGATGAGAGGGAATCATTAACTGCCTCCTACACGCCCCCTACTGGGGATTGAGACTGCAACTGGAGCATGTCCTATTGACTGGAATAGCACCTTGGACCCTTTAGCCTACAGGCCGATGCTCTATCCACTGAGCTAAACCAACTAGGGCTCGGGCCTTCTTTATGGGATAGTAAATTATATGCCCTGCCCTTCTTCTGAAGTTCAAGATCAACTGAAGTCTCTTTCCATGAACTTTTGAATTTTGAACAAAATGAAAGAAGGATGAAAAAAAGGTTCACACTTTCACACTACAGGATGGAGTCATACTTGTCCTAGTTCCAGCTCTGTTTTCTGCACATCCATATCTATTCTGTGAGCTGTTCAATATACCTCTAATTAATGCTTGCCTTTATTTTGATGAATTTAGCCAATTTCTTCTGTTTGCAACCAAATAACCCTAATTAATGCTGGCTCCATCACATTGAAGTATATGATCTTGAATAAGTATCTCTGAGTCTTGGTTTTCTCACCTGCAATTTAGTACAATAAAATCTACCTTGCAGGGCAGAACCAGGGTAAGAGATAGTGTATTGGACCAGAATTGTAATGAATAGTCTAAGCCTTAGGGGTTATAAAACAAATGAGAGGGTGAAAAGGGGGGGAAATATGTAATACTTTCAACAATAAGATTTAAAATAAATAAGATTAATGAGGACTATCTCTGGCCCTACAGTTTATAATGTCAAATGCCATATCTGGTAAACATGGGAACATGGGAAATACCACATTTCTCTTTTTGGACTGGGCTTCATGCTGCCTCTGCTATACTGCTCTTCTCTGAAGGGCAGAGGGGGTGACACCATTCCTGACACTGCAGCATAAATTAATGTAATGAGGAAGGAGATAAGTAATTTGTCTTCCAAGGAAAGTTGGACCAACAGACAATTAGATGGAAAGTTACAAAAAATAAAATATGTCTGCCCTGACTGCTGTGGCTCAGTTGGTTGGAACATCATTTCTTATACCAAAAAATGGCAGATTCAATTCCTTGGCAGGGCACATACTCAGGTCGAGGGTTCGATCTCCTGTTATGGCACCTGCAGGAGGAACCTTTATTGGTTTCTCTTTCTCTCTCTCTCCCACTCTATCTCAAAAATAAATAAATAAAATCTGTCCAAGGGAGTTTATAGAAAAATCCTTTTAAAAAGCTAATGTTGGATCCCTAGCCAGTTTGGCTCAGTGGACAAAGCATCGGCCCACAGATTGAAGGGTCCTAGGTTCAATTCCAGTCAAGGGCATGTACCTTGGTTGCAAGTTCAATCCCTGGCGCTGGTCAGGGCATATGTGGAAGGCAGCCAATCAATGTGTTCCTCTCTCTCTCTCTCTCTCTCTCTTGCTATTGTTATAAATCATAATGAAAATATCTGTGTTTTCTGAGGAACCGCTGCTGTAGAGCCTAAGACCATTGGAAAAGACAGATATTTACATTACAATTCATTAACAGTAGCAAAATTACAGATGTGAAGTAGCAACAAAAATAATTTTATGTTTGGGGGTCACCACAACATGAGGAACTGTATTAAAGGATCTTGGCATTAAAAAGGTTGAGAACTACTGTCATAGGGGTTGTCATTTCTGGGATGTGGATGAAAATGAACAAGTTAACTTTGGTCTAGAAAGTGAGCCAACCTACAGAAATTCTGGGAGGCTGTCAGGAAATAGGCAAATCACCCCAGAATGACAGGAATCCTGAGAAGACAATCTTGTGCCACTATCTACCCTTTTTCCTGACCTTCTGTTTCCTGTTTTGTTTTGTTGGTGTGTGTGTGTGTGTGTGTGTGTGTGTGTGTGTGTGTGTGTGTGTTTGTTGTTGTTAATCATCCCCCAAGGATATTTTTTCCATTAATTTTTAGAGAGAGTATAAGGGAGGGTAAAAGGAGAAAAAGAGAGAGAGAGAGAGAGAGAGAGAGAGAGAGAGAGAGAGAGAGAGAGAGAGAGGAATCGGTTGCCTCCCACAGGAGCCCTGATTAGGTGACTAGGGTGGGGATGGAACCTGCAGCCCAGGTGTGTGCCCTTGGCTGGGAATTGTACTCAAGACCCTTCAGTGTGAGGGCTGCCGCTCTAATCATTTAGAAACACCGCCCAGGGCTGTTTCCTGTTTTTATCCACTTTTTCAAAAAACAGATCCAGTTTTTTTTTTTTTTTTTTTAAATTTTGTGCATGCATTAAGATATACATAACACCTGGCCCATGTGGCTTAGTTCGTTGAGCCTTGTCCTATGCAACAGGAGGTCACTGATTTGATTCCCAGTCAGGGCACATGCCTGGGTTCCGGGTTGTGGGTGTGCAAGAGGTGGCCAATAGATTTTCTAACTCTCTTTCCCTCTCCCTTCCTCTTTCTGAAATGGATAAAAAAAATTTTTAATAAAAATACATAATATAAACCATTTTCATTGGTTCAGTGACATAAAATTTATTCATGATGTGCAACCATCACCACTATACATTTGCAGAATTTTTAAATCATTCTAAATGGAAACTCTGTACCCATTAAATAATAGCTCTCCATTCCTTTGTACTTTCTGTCTCAGAATTTACTCATTCTAGGGACCTCATATAAGTGAAATCATACAGTATTTGTCTTTTTGTACCAGGCTTATTTCACTTAGCAGAATGTTTTCAAGGTTCACCATGATGTAGCATGTATCAGAATTTCATTTCTTAAGGCTGACTGATATTCCATTGTATGTATATACCACATTTTGTTTATCTATTCATCTGTTGATGAAACGTGTATTTTCCCTCTTTTGGTTACTTATTTCATGTCTTTAAAAAAATATATTCCCCTAGCCAATGTGGCTCAGTAGACTATTTGGCTTTTCCAGCTTTCTTTTCTTTTTCTTTTTTTTTAATTTAAATTATTTATTGTTTAAAATATTACATAAGCCTTCTTTTCCCTCATTGACCTTTCCACTGCCACCCCCTAACCCCCAGCATATGCCCTCACCACTTCACTGTGTCCATTGGTCATGCTCATATGCATGCATACAGTCCTCTGGCTGATCTCTTATCCCTTCACCCCCTGCCTTCCCTCATAGGTTGGACAGTCTATTCAATGCTTCTATGACTCTGGTTCTATTTTTGTTCATCAGTTTATGTTGTTCAATTTATGCAGAACATTTCCATACAATATTTTTTTGTAGCTATTTTACTTTTTATTTCCTCTTGATTCTTGCATATGGTGTTGATTTTCTCATCCATTCAGTTTATGAACTATATGACCCTTATTTTGAGTTCTTTTTCTGACATATTGCATACCTCCATTTATTTAGTTCCCTTTCTGGTGATTTCTCCTTTTCTTTCCTTTTGGGGTTGTTCTTCTGTGTCCCCATTTCTGCTCTCACCAAAGGATCTAGATGTTGAGTCACTTGGGGCCTGTTGCTGCAGCAGTAGGCTTGATGGTGGGTTGCATGGTGGTGATGGCAGCTGCTCCTTGGGCGGTCTTGAGTGGCAGATGCTCATCAGGCAGTCATGGGCAGCAATTGTTCCATGGGCAGTGGCTGTTTCACATGTGGTTGCAGTGGCTGCTGCTGGCATGGCTTTTCGTGCAATCACTGCTGTGGCTGCTCCTTGGGCAGTCATTAAAGTGAAGGTTTCCAGATACTCCAGCCCTATTTTATTATGTTCTTATGTCTTTGATGAGGAATTAAGGACTCCAACCAAGGCTACAGAAGACACTGAGAGTTGTCTGGAAGAAGGCACTAGCCAGTGTCTTGGAGCTGATCATTAGCCCAGTTTACTTAAGACCAGGTTTACTTCAATCACCCCTCATTCCACAAATGTTTGATGGCTCCTCCAAAGTGTTTAGAAGCATGCTAGTGAGTATTCCATGGAAAAAGAGTTCTGTGGTCTGATGAATCTGGTAAATGCTGTTTTAACACAGTTAAAAAATAAAGATTTCTTCAAAGCGGAAGAGCTAGTCTTTAAAGTGGCAATATGCTAAGTGTCAAGGTAAAGTAGGTCCAAATCTGCAAGACTGTTTTTTATCCTCATCTGAGGATATGTTTATTCATTTGAGAGAGAGAGAAGGGAGAGACAGAAAGAAACAATGTGAGAGAGAAACATCAATTGGTTGCCTTCTCATATGCACCATGACTATGGATTGAACTTGAAACCTGTTAGTGTGTACTGGAGGATGCCGCAACCAACTGAGCCACCTGACCAGGGCTGTAAGAATTTCAACTGAGTCACCTGGCCAGGACTGTAAGAATTTTTATGAGTTTATTTGAGTGAAACTGAGACCAACAGCCAGGAAACAACATCTCACTGGATTGAGAAAATGGTCTAGAAAATAGCTGTTTTACACTTTATTTTATACATTAGAATCAAATGAGAAGCTGTAAGGGGACTACAAGAAATCCATTGGTGATAGGGTAGGGAGGCAGGATAAAACATAAGGTGGAAATCTATGAGATTGGATAAAAAGTAAAAGTCACACTTCTTTTACATTGTTGGGCATAGGATAGTTAACAATGAACACTTACAGCACAGAGATGGTATGTGGAAGAAAGAGATAACAATGAGGGATTCTCTGGTCTCTTGCACCTGTTTTGCCCTCAGAGGTCTAGAAAAAGATTACCCTGACATTGCAAAAGTATGTTATCATAGATACACTAAAAGATAATAGATATGCTCAGCTAAGGTAAAGATTGACCTTTGTCAAAGTAGATAACCAGCTGAGGAAATGGCTACTTGCCATGACTCACCTTTAGTGAGGAAGTTTTAATTTCAGACCATCCTATGTAGTTACTTTGGTCTCTTGAGTTTGTAAGGCTTCCCATGCATGCCTCCCCTGTGCTTGTCAGGTTTAGTATGTTGCCCCCGTTTTGTCCCATGAGACAGGATAGGAAGCCAGGACTAGTGGAATAAGGAAACTAAGATAGATAGTTAAACGTCCAAGCAGTTTATAGTCATTTAGTTAGAAAATTGCAAAATCCTATCTTCCCTGAACCAAGAACACTTATGAGTGGCATTTGGGAACATCTGCATAAAACTGATGAATATTCTATTGAGATCCTCCCTTAAGATCTCTCTTAAATTCCCAGCCTTTAAAACCCTTGGAAAAAAAAAAAAAAAGTTCCAGTATCTACTCTCCCTCCCAGGAGCACTCCCTCACTTTTCCCTTCCGCCTCTCCTCCCCCGACAGGCATAAATCCCTTAAACACTAAAGGACCCCCAAAGCTAGCAACCAGGAAGCAATAGGCAGCAGCAATTCCTCTTGGGCTAACCTTCTGACCTTGTCTCTAAGGCTCCCTTTTTTTCTGACTTTAAAAATATGTTTTTATTTTAGAGTGAGAGGAAGGGAGAGGGAGAGAGATAGAAATATCGATTGGCTGCCTCCTGCATGCCCTCTACCAGGGATCAAACCCAAAACCTGGGCATGTGTCCTGACTGGGAATCCAACCAGCGTCAAACCGTGACTTCTTGGTGCATGGAACAGCACTCAACCAACTGAGCAATACCAGCCGGGCTTTTCTGACTTCTCAGGGAGCCAAAGCTAGGTTCATTCCCTTACCTAGTCCCTCTCCTGTTGCTTCTTCTGTTCTAGGCCCTTTCTTGTTTCATTGTCTCCAGCTTTAATAAATGTCCTCTAAAAATCACTTGATCTTTTTTTGTGATGTCTTTCCCTCAAGAACCCACATACTATTGGCTGGCTATAGACAGTAACACATAAGGGAACTTCTAAGGGGGTGGGGAGAGAAGATGTGTAGTTCTCAATTTATTTTGACAATGCAATCTTTCTTTTGAGGAACTCTATTGATATTCTCAGAATGATACCATTATAATTAACTGGTTATTAATAGCAGGAAAGGAGCAAAGGGAAGGTATCAATAAAATATCATAGCTTATCATTTGGAAAGCTTTACCAGGAAGCTAAAGTTTTACACTCAGCTACCACAGATTGCTGGGGGAAGGGACCAGGCAGGGAGGAGTATAGACTCAAGTCCAGTAAAGTTGAGGTGACATAGGGAAGGTACTTACTTGTCAGTCACACCAGGGAACAGGTCATTGGCCATAATGGGCATGGTTACTGCAAGAGTGGGTAAATTTGGGATCCTTAATTCCCTGAACAAAGAAGCTCCCTCTCTTCTGCTATTGGTTTCTCTTGGTTCCCCTTATGCACTTGGGACTCTTCTTGGTCAGGGTGAGCTCTCCTGTATTCATTCACATGGCCCATTAGTTGTCTATTGCTGCTGTAACAAATGACCAAAACTTGGTGATGTGGCTCTCACTGAGCTAAAATGGACACAGTGGACTAATGGGCTATAACTGGACCCAGCTGGAACATAGCCTGGAAAGTCTGGACACTGGCCTTGCTTTTAGTTTTACCGAAATCCCAGCTATACTTCTATAACTGGAATGGGACATTGGAAACCCAGGGATATAGTTCCACACAACTAAAAATCACTCATCCTGCCATGTGAATCTCAGAAAATTATTTTTCTCAAGATATAGTAAGGATCCTGCCCCCAGCACTCAGTGGGGAAGAGAACACCCAAATCTCTCAGATAACAAGAACATACATTGAGAAACAATGACTTAAGGGAAAAGGTTAATAATTATTCTTCTGGCATTTTTGGCCTTGCTCAACATGTTCTTATCATCTAATTTCCTTCATTTCCCAAAATGAATTTCCTTCCTTGTATCTCCCTTCAGGGGTCAATGCTAGTTCCTCCTCCTCCTCTAGGGAGTTCTTTCTAATTCTTTGTCTCTCTGAACTGTGGCACTCATCACCAGAACTTACAGTGTTTACCCCTTCAGAACGGTCTAGTTATTGATATTCTTCTTTTCTTGGGCCCACATTGTGTACCCACCTGAATAGTGCTAGGGCTGTGTAGTGCAAACTGATGGTGCTAATATTTAACTGCTTGAATAATATTATACTTATTTTCCAATGTGGATAATTGTTCACTCTTAGACAAACCTTCTATTGCGTTATACTGTCGCAGAAAGCATTGAAAATGGTGCTGTATTAGTTGTCTAATGCTGCTGTAACAAATGACCATAAACTTGGTAATGTGGGTCTCACTGAGCTAAACTTAAGGGTGATGTTCCTTCTGGGGGCCTTAAGGAAAAATCCATTTCCTTGCCTTTTCCTTTTTCTAGAAGTCCTTGCATTCCCAGGCTCCAGGCCCCTTTCCTCTATCTTCAAAGCCACAAGTGCTAGTTAAAGGACAAAATTCAATTTTAAAATCTAATTGGTTTTATATTAAGCAATTCACGAGTCAGGCAGCATCTCATCTAGCAACTAGAAGGGAGCTTTAAGAGGTTGTTCAAACTGAAAGATTTTTATAGGCAGAAGGGCTATTATCAGCAAAAGCAAAGGAAGGATTATTTTGTTCAGCCTATGTGCCACAGTGTTTGAGTGTTGACCTATGAACCAGGAAGTTTTGATTCTGGGTCAGAGCACGGACCTGGGTTTCTTTTGGGCTTGGTTCCCAGTAGAGAGTTTGTAGGAGGCAGCCGGTCAATGATTCTCTCTCACCATTGATTTTTCTACCTCTCTCTGTCTCTCCTTCCTCTCTGAAATAAATACAAACATACCTATATATATGAATATTTTTAGGTCAGGTCACATTCTTTCGACCAAGGAAATGGAAGAGGTCCTATCATGTAGATTACCTACCTCACTGGTATTTGTGATAAGGATATTCCAGACTCACTGATTTAAAATTCTATTCCTGGGAGAGGCAGAAACTGCAATTAGATTAGTAAGTTTTGGTTTGGTGACCTGGCTTAGAAAAACTGACTCCATTTGGGCCCATTGTTTCTTTAATTTATTAAATAACTATATGATCCATTTTAATTTTTTTATTTTCTAAAATATATTTTTATTGCCCTAGCCAGTTTGGCTTAATGGATAGAATGTTGGCCTGTGGACTGAAGGATACTGGGTTCAGTTCTAGTCAAAGGCATGCACCTAGGCTGCAAGCTCGATCCCTGGCCCTGGTGGCGCCCATGTTGAAGGCAACCAATTGATGTGTTGCTCTCACATCAATGTTTCTCTCTCTGTGTCTCCCCCGCCTCCCTTCCACTCTCTCTAAAAAAAATGGACAGCGAAACCGGTTTGGCTCAGTGGGTAGAGTATTGGACTGTGGACTGAAGGGTCCCAGGTTCGAGGTTCCGGTCAAGGGCATGTACCTTAGTTGTGGGCACATCCCCAGGAGGGGGTGTGCAAGAGGCAGCTGATCGATGATTCTCTCTCATCGATGTTTCTAACTCTCTATCCCTCTCTCTTCCTCTTTGTAAAAAATCAATAAAATATATTAAAAAAATAATTAAAAAATGGACAAATATCCTTGGGTGAGGATTAACTGATATATATATATATATATATATATATATATATATATATATATATCTCCTTGGGTGAGGATTAACTGATTATATATATATATATATATATATATATATACACACACACACACACACACACACACACACACATATATATATATACATACACACACACACACACACACACACACACCCTTGGGTGAGGATTAACATATATATGTGTGTGTGTGTGTGTGTGTGTGTGTGTATGTATGTATATATATATACATTTCAGAAAAGAAGGGAGAGGGAGAGAGAGATTGAAACATCAATGATGAGCAATGACCTGCAAGTTGAAAGGTACCCAGTTTGATTCCTGTCAAGAACACTTGCTTGGGTTGTGGGCTCGATCCCCAGTAAGGAGCGTACAGGAGGCAGCTGATCAATGATTCTCTCTCATTATTGATGTTTCTCTCTCCCTCTCCCTTCCTCTCTGAAATCAATAAAAAAAAAAAAATATTTTTTTTTTTTAAAAAAAGAAAAGAAACATCAATTATGAGAATCATTGACTGGCTCCCATCTGCATGCCCCCTACTGGGGATTGAACAGCAACCTGGGCATGTGCCCTGACCATGCCTGGGAGTCAAATCATGGCCTCCTGGTTCATAGGTCCATGCTCAACCACTGAGCCACACCAATGGGGCCTTTCTTTCTTTCTTTCTTTCTTTCTTTCTTTCTTTTCTTTCTTTCTTCCTTCCTTCTTCTTCCTTCCTTCTTTCTTTTTTCTTTCTTTCTTTCTTCTTTCTTTCTTTCTTTCTTTCTTTCTTTCTTTCCCTTCCTTCCTTCCTTCCTTCCTCCCCCCCCCCCATTCTTACTTTCTTTTAAATAAGACTATTAACTTAAAAAAAAAAGAATTTTTTTTAAAGGCCAATGTGTGAGGAAATAAGCCTTTATTTGAGATCCAAAAGAATAGCTATCAGGGAAGGTGATTCAGAAAGAAACCCAAATAGGGTTTTGATTAGGAGGTGAAGGCAAGTGATATTTATGAGAAAGGGGAAGGGAATAATTATTTGAATAGAAGGAAGGAATTTCTATAGGTGCATGAGTACTAACATAATTATGCTAATTCTAAAGAATATCCTTAATTTTCAGTCCAGTGTTCATTGTCTACTTTCCCGTTAGCTTTACAAACAGTTGTTTGGAATACAGTGCTGCTTTAGGCCCAATCCAAAGGTTATTTTGACCAGTTTTACTATCCCAAAGGTTGAGGAGTTACACATGTAAGGTAGTTCCTCTGGGACGACAGCTCTGACTCCATTTTGAAGTGGCTCTGTTTATTATTTTTTATAAGGCCTTTTCACATTTCTCACATCACTCTGACCTCTTCTGCCTTCATTTTCCACTTTTAAGGACCCTTGTGACAATATCAGGCCCAAATGGAGAATCAGCATAATCCCACTATTTTAAAATCAGTTGATTTGCCCTGGCCAGGTGGTTCAGCTGGTTGGAGCAAAAGCGCATCATAAAGGTTTTGGGTTTGATTTCTGGTCAGGGCATGTATCTAGGTTGCAGGTTCAAGCCCAGGTCAGGGGAGAAGGGGTGTATGTGAGGCAATCAATCTATGTTTCTCTCTCCCTCTCTTTCCCTCCCTTCCTCTCTCTAAACATATCCTCCAGCAAGGATTACAAAATCAGTTTATTTGCAACCTTAATTTTCCTTTGATTTGCCCCCAGTTCCCAGGGATTGGGAAGAGAACATTTTTAGGGAGCCATCATTCTGCTTATTAGCCATCACCCTTTTTCAAAAGTCTAAATTGAGGATTTGCATATAGGTGATATGGGCAGGGGGAGAGGGCAATAAATGGGAAAAGTTTTGGGAATAACAACTCTAAATATAGAGAGACCCCTGCTGCATGATCTTTGGCAAATCACTTATCTTAGTATCCACATTTCTGCTAAAATGGAAATTGCCATCTTTGGTCTGCATCAAATGACTTAATTATGTAAATGACTTTAACTTACAGCAGTGATTTTCAACTTTTTTCATTTCATGGCATACAGAAATTACTAAAATTCTACAGCAAGCCCGTAGAAACTATTATATATTTTTGCCAATCTGACAAAAAATATTAGGCATAATTTTGATTCATTCAAATCAGATTGTTATTGTTGCGTTGGCTGTTGTCATTTTAAAATTTGACAATCTAAGGGAGAAGAGGTCAGTGCCCCTTACTATAGTCAGGTATTGCACATTTTAAAAATTCTTGCAGCACACCAGTTTGCCTGGCACTCTGGTTGAAAATCGCTGGCTTAGAGGATGTAGCTCAAGAAGTTCTTGATGAATCTTGATATGGAGGGTGGGCGAAATTCTCTGAATGACATCTGTAAATAGTGGGAGAGACTATGGAGGAAAGATGTGAGTGAAAAGAGCTTGCTCTTGAATAAACTTGGGAGGTTGAAAGTTCTAGAAAAAAGGAATCAAATTAATCCAAGCTTTTCAATTAAGTTTTGAGGGAAAGGACCCAGGTTTTAAAAAAGGGAGAAGTGAATAAGTTGTTTAGGCGGCACCCAGGTGACAGAAAGTACAGGATTGAAGGGGTACCTTTGTGAGATCTCTGTAGGCAAAAGGTTAAATTTTATGAAACTCCCTTTAAAGATATATCGTAGTCACAACAATGATCACTCAGTGAATAAATAGAAGAACTAAAAGTGCCGGCCAGAAAAGTCTAAATGGTACAGGTTCCACCGAGATTTGAACTCGGATCGCTGGATTCAGAGTCCAGAGTGCTAACCATTACACCATGGAACCACCACACGTACAGAAGGCTTCCTCCGGCTGTCTAATTACCCCTCCCCCATCCGCGAAGCCACCACGAAGAAGGAAAAATGACCTATTCAAGCAAGGAGGTGCGGGAAATGAGGGAGGGGACACTGAGAGTACGGTGAGCGGCTGAAAGCAGTGGAATCAGCTAGGAGTCCAGGGCTGCTTCTCCTTGGAGCTTCCAGGAGAGGGTGAATATTTGAACACACACAGTCCCCGCACGGCCCTCCCTTCCCGGGCTCAGGGGCGGGGCGCAGCCTCCCCGGAAGTACTTCCCCTGAGGTCTTCCGGAAGTGGCGCACGGCAGGGAGGGGTTCTTCACCCGGTCAGGCAGCTGAAGCTCGGCGCTCGGGTTGCCCCTGCAGCGACGCCCCCTGGTCCCACCGACACCGCTGCTGCTCCCGCCCCTTCGCTCCTCGGCCGCGCCATGGGCACCCGCGACGACGAGTACGACTACCTCTTCAAAGGTGAGGGCCCGGGCCCCCCCGCTCCCCCCCGACTCCCGCTCGGGGGGCCCGGGACACTGCCGGGGGGCCCGCGGGAGGCTGCCTCCGTGCTGAAATCGGCCTTCCTCAGCCCTTTTCCCTCTCCGGGTGGTGTGACCGTGGCCTCCCAGCTCAGCACTTTTCCTTCCTTCAGCCGGGGTGGGGATGGCGCTCGCCGACGCCGGCCGGTCTCCTAGCGCCCTCCTCAGCGGCCTTCCCGGCCCCGGAGCCCCGCACCGGGAGTCCCGGCGGCGGGCTGCCCGCTCCCACATCACCTGCCCTGCCCGGGTGGTAGGGCCCCGCTCGGGGGTCGCCCCTCCCACCCTCTTAGCCTCCGGACTTGGCGCGCCCTCCCCCTCAGGAGGCGCCCGGCCGGCCTCTCTCCCCGGCCGGCCCCGCTCGGACCCGCCCTTCGCTGCGCTGCTCGCCCAGCCTGGGCGCGGACTGCCTGCCACCCCACGTCTCTCCTCGTCTGCCTCGCTTTCCCCTCTGCGTCTCCTCACAGCCCCACCTTCCCCTCGGACCGACATCTCTCCGAGCCGTTTTCCATCCCGGGCCCGGGCCCGGGTTACAGTCTGAGCGGCCCGAGGTCTCCCCCCCACACGCCCCACAGCCCTCGCCGTCCGTCACCTCGCACGTCCCCCCCCCCCCCGGGGTTGGTAGCTCTTCCTGGACCTTCCCTCCCCAAATAGTTTCTCGCTCTCTTCTGGGTCGACTGGGCGACCCCGAGGGTGGGGCGTGGGGCGAGAGGGGTTGGCCCGTCACCCACGCACGCACTTGTCGCAGTGACCCGGCGGGCAGGCGGGTGTGACTTCCCAGCCAGCCAGCCTTTTCTCTCCCACCCTCTCTGCCTCCCTCCCTCCCCAGCGGCTACCAGCCCGGGGTGACTCTTGGCTCTGTGCTGCTCGCGAGAAGGGGTTGCGGATGGGTGGTGGCTGTTATCCCTGCCAGACCTGAAGGCCCAGTTCCTGAGCAGGAAAGGTTGTGCGCTGCACAAATGCCGGCTTGCTTTATCGCTGTGGACGGGCCGCTTCCTGCTGCAGCGGCTGGGAGGATCCAACCTGTTTTTAGCACAGGAAGGGGAGAGTCCCAGTTGGCTACATTACCTTTCCCAAAAAGTGGGCGGCGGGGAGAAGTTGTGTGCTTTTTGGTCACATTACTTACTTATTGTAAGACAAAACGTATTGGAGGGTGAGGAGTGGAGAGGAAGAATTGCTTATGGGTTCGTCCGGAAAGAATCCAGATAGTGTTGTTGTTTTGTTTTAATCAACAGAGATAAAGGGTACAGTTTTCAATGAGATAAGAGTACAGTAAATGGCTTTTTTTTTTGTTTTTTTTTTGTTCAGTGAATGGGTTCTCTCTTTCTGATGTTCTTTCTTTGCTCCTGAATTAGGAGGGCAGCCATCAGTGGTTATGTTGAACAAAGATCATTACCGGGGAGGAAGAAGCCATTGCTGTTAAAGCCTTACCATGGAGGATGGAGTTTAACAAGAGTGTTAAGCATGGTGACAGTGTCTGACTTTCTAATTGGGTGCTAAGTAATAATGATTGACCAAATGAGGCTGGTAACATTTCTTTACCAACACTTGCAAATCTCGGCATTCTAGCTGATGATGCCCTTATCACTACTTACTCCTCTGGGCCAGAATATTCTATATGGGATGAATATGTTCAGCATATTACCCCCTCCCCTTCCTTGGTGGAAAATTTATTACACGAAGAGGGTACCTAATGCGTTTTATATACTGTTTGCTGAAGTCATTTGAGATCAGGTGAAATTACTTAAGTGAGAACCTGGAGACAAGTTTAGCTATTAAAGAGAGAATTATTATTATTTTTTTAATGAGGTGCAGTGGCAGTGAGCAGCTAGCTACCTTTAAAATAATTGATTCAGAACAAGATAGACTTTCAGAGTTTTTCTTCTGTTTGGTTTGGAACCTAAATGCTGATTTATAGAAGCCATTTTTTTTTTTCCACTAAGAATATTATCCTGGGTTGGCTTAAGAAATTTTAACTTAATTTTGGCCTTAGAACATCCTATTAACAATGATCGAGAGCATAGGGCTTTGGAATCACAGAGGCCTATCCTTTTCCAGACTCAGATCTTAAATTTGTTTTATGACCTTGAGAAAGTTAACTTTTTTAGCATCAGTTCCCTCCTTTATAAAAAGGAAATAGTACGTATCTCTCGGGATGTTGTGAGAATTAAATGGGACTGGTTATAAAATTTTAGTTTCTGTGAGGACTCAATGGTGATAATGTGAAAGAAGTTACTGTGATCTTGTCAGGTTTTTTTAAACCTTAAATCTTTATAAATATAAGAACATTAGTAAGGAAACTTAAAACTAGGAACTTTTAAAGTACTTTGCTTCCATGGGTTATGGTTTCATTTTGCTGTTTAAGGTAGGGTGTTTAAAAAATTCTGCTGAGAAGGATTTCCACTTTAAGTTCTTACAGGATATGAGTCACTTTTTTTTTTTTTTTTTAATTTCAGTGCTGATTAGTTAGCCAAATTCTTATTTATATAGTTGTTATTATTTAAAATGAAGTTATAATAATTCTAGTTTAAAATGGTTTCATTCTAGACGTGAGATAGGCTGCAGCTCTCTATTTGGAAGAAGGCTTACCTAGCAAACTTAATAGTTGAGGGAATGGAAGTTAGTTTTTAACCCTAACCAGTTAAAAATGAAGAGATATTGTCCTGGCCCTGTACACTGAAAACCAGATGCTGGTCAGGGCACATACCTTGGTTGGGCGAGTATGGGAGGCAGCCAATCAATGTTTCTCTCTCCTTCCCTCCCTCCTGTCCCTTCCTTTCTCTCTAAAATCAATTAAAAAAAACCCTGTATTTTGATTAGTATAGGTGGTCTGAATGTGAGGAGGGTAGGTTAGTTAATATGAATTAAGTATTTTTTTTTGAACATTACTCTTTAGTTAACATGATTTTTGGTAAGGGATTGATTTTATTTTTAAAAACTTGACTTTTTATTTTATACCACAATGTGGTTAAGGCCCCGTGGAGCACATTAGTGAAGTAAGCATCAACCATAGTTCCTATTTACAAATATTGTGGTAGACACTAATCTACTCAGTCACATTTTCTGAAAATACCTGGATTACTTAGTCACACCATTTTCTTTTTAATCTCGTAAAGGTCAGTAATAATTATCAGCTACTTATCTGTGGAAGTGATCATAGGAACTTTGCTGTCTTGCATCTTGGTAGTTTTCTTTCAAAATTTTTGGTTGAGCAATTCAGATTCTCCTGAGCCTGGAAAGCATGTCTAGATTTTAGCCTTATTATGAAGATTCTTTTGGTGAGGTACTATGAATATACAGGATGAGGCAAAACTAGGTTTACATTTATTCATATGGAAAATAATACAATAACTAATCCTATATAATAAAACTCTAATATGCAAATCGATTGAAAAGTGGAATGACCAGTCGCTATGATACACAACTGACCACCAGGGGGAAGATGCTCAATGCAGCAGCTGTCCCCTGGTGGTCAGTGTGCTCCCACAGGGGGAGCACTGCTCAGCCAGAAGCTGGGCTCCAGGCTGGTAAGTGCAGCAGTAGTGGCAGGAGCCTCTCCCACCTCCATGGCAGCACTAAGGATGTCTGACTGCCAGCTTAAGCCCTCAGTCGGACATCCCCTGAGGGGTCCTGGTCTGCGAGAGGGTGTAAGCCAGGCTGAGGCTCCCCCCACCCCCCAGCGAATGTCACACACCAGGCCTCTAGTAAATAATTGGAGAGGACATCCCTCTCACAATCTGAGACTGCTGGCTCCTAGCTGCTCGCCTTCCTGCCTGCCTGATTGCCCCTAACCACTCTACATGCCTGCCAGTCTAATCACCCCTTAACTGGTCCCCTGCTAGCCTGGTCTCACCCTAACTGCCCCCCTGCCAGCCTGGCTGCCCTCTTAACTACTTCTGCCCCCAACCCCCTGACCTGGTCACCCTCCCTTATGTCCCCCCTGCCAGCCTGGTTGCCTTCTAACTGCCCCCCTGCCAGCCTGGCCGCCCCCTAATGGCCTCTACCCCTGCCACCGTGGCTTTGTCTGGGAGGAAGTCGGACATGCAGAAGATGTCTGGTCAACCTGGTCTAATTAGCATATTACCCTTTTATTAGTATAAATTATTAGTATAGATGATGGCTATCCTATCTAATAAAAAAATAATATGCAAATTAATTATCACTCTGCTACACCCACAAGTCACACCTACAAGTCACACCCAGAAGCCAATCAGGAGGTGAGTATGCAAATTAACCCAGCCAAGATGGCTGCGGCCCCAGAGAGAGCAGGAAGGAGGCTTGGGTTTTTCAGGTGTTGGAGGAAGCCAAGCTTTCTGCACACACTCTGGACTGCGTGTTGGGCCCAGGCCTCTGCTTAAGGCTACAAAGTTTCAATTATAGAAGATAAATAAATTCCAACATAAATGGCTGCCACCACTGAGCCAGCTGAAGGCTACAAAGTTTCAATTGTAGAAGATAAATAAACCCCAGATACCAAGACCTTTCTTGGGGATGTGGCCAGACTGCAAACCACCAGAGGCCACTCACCCAGGCTGCCCCATGCCCCAAGGGAACTCCCACCCTGATTCGGGACACCCTTCAGGGCAAACCAATTGGCCCCTACCCATGCCCCAGGCCTCTATCCTATCTAATAACAGAGCAATATGCAGATGACCAGCATTCCAACACACAAGGTAGCTGCCCCCACGTGCTCAAAGGTCTTGCCCCCATGTGGACACAAGACGGCAATCACAAGATGGCTAGCAGAGGAGGGCAGTTGGGAGGGACCAGGCCTGCAAGAGAGGGCAGTTGGGGGCAATCAAGCCTGTAGGGAAGGGCAGTTAGGGGTGACCAGGCTGGCAGGCAGAAGCGGTTAGGGGCAATTAGGAAGGCAGGCAGGCAAGCAGTTGGGAACCAGCAGTCCTGGATTGTTAGAGGGCAGTCAGATTGGAGAGGGTGCAGGCTAGGCTGAGGGACACCCTCTCCCCCTCGCACGAATTTCGTGCACTGGTCTCTAGTAGTTATAAAATGTTCAAAGTACTTTTAACCTAAGATACTAGTTATGGAAAATAGGAAAGTTACTGCAAATTCCTTTCTTGAACTTTATAGTGTGATCATATCAAATGTATGTTACATTTTAAAAATGCAATTAAATATTCCCATCTTAATGAGAGAAACTGATTAGGAATTGAGTTTGAGTTCATGAAAAATTTTTTTTACATGTATTTTTATTGATTTCAAAGAGAAAGGGAGAGAGACAAATAGAAACATCAATGATGAGAGAGAATCATATATTGGCTGCCTTCTGCACACACTCTTACTGGGGATCAAGCCCGCAACTCAGGCATATGCCCTTGACCAGAATCGAACCCAGGACCCTTCAATTCATTAGCCAAAACTCTATCCTCTAAGCCAAAATGGGCTAGGGCTTTGGTTTGATTTTTAAATCATAGCCAGTGAATTCTCTTCTGTTGCTTAGATAATTTAATCTATTCTTTCTAAAAATCTTTTTTTACATTTTATTTTATTTTATTTTATTTTATTTTTTTAGTGAGCCTAAATGTTTACTTCTTAGTTTGGTTTCTCATTTGGTAACTGAATAGAAGCAGCTTTCCTTATAAGTGTCATTTCTCAGCATCATCTAGGCAGCACTATTCTTAAGCATTATCTTCTATTGTAATTTAAGATATAATCCTTTAACAAGTTGCTAATCTTAATTCTAGCAATCTTGTCTGTATCACTGAGATAATTATTTTATACTGTATAAAGCATTTATAAGTCTTGAATTATTTTTAGCTAAAGGTGCTATTTTTCATAATGTTAATTGGTTACATTGAGGGGGAAAATGCCCTCACTAACTTACTTTATGGTGGCATAAAGATTTGAGGATGGGGAGAAAACATAGTTGTTAAGTGGAGGTCAAAGGGAAGACATAAAAAACTTTAAAGGGCTAGAGTTTTTGTGTGAGGGAGATGGTGTTCTTTTATTTTCTAAAGGTGTTGTCATTCTAAATGTCTTGCTCTTTGGCTCCTGAACTGCTGATTGGTTTCTGAGTGCCTATGAAATAGAAATGGTTAACTTTTTGGGTTTCTTTTCTTTCCTATTCCCACTTAAAGTGAGACTTTATACCTCAGTGCTAGTGTGGGGCCAAAAATGATTCAAAGGAGGTTTCCTCTGCAGAACACTTGGCCTCTTTCTCTGAGAGGCAGTAGTGAGCATCCTATTCAGAGGGTAGACTCTCTGACTGAAATTGGTATTTGATCTCACGACCAGAATGGTGGACCTTGGAAATTGGAAGTGTTTTGTTTTTCTCTGTTACTTTCATAACCATAATATATTATTTGATATCCACTTTAAAGCATTTATGATAATATCTGTATTTGCCACAATATTTTGCCACCTCTACTTTACTATATATGATAGCTAGAAATAACTCCTTGTGCTACATGGAATCACTGCTGCCTGGATGAATTCTTGCTGAATCAGCTGATAAAGGAAACCAGAAAGATATGCATTTGATAATATACTCCCTCCAAGACTCCCAGAGGCCAGCTTCTATTCACTCTTATGGCAGGGAAGGAATGCATGAATGGATTCTCTTTGCCCTCTGACCAGAATACTGTGAACTCTCACAGTTTAAAAAAAACAAAACAACAACAATTTTTATTGATTTGAGAAAGCAGAGGGAGGAGAGGGAAAGAGAGACTGAAAAACATCAGTGATGAGGGAGAATCATCAATCAGCTGCATACCTCCTACTGAGAGTTGAGTTTGAAACCTGGGCCTGTGCCTTCACCAGGAATTGAACTGTAATCTCCTGGTTCATGTGTTCATGCTCAATCACTAAGCCACACCTGCCTCTCAGTTATTTTTTTAAATATATTTTTATTCACTATATATATATATATATATATATATATATATATATGTATGTATGTATGTATATGTTTTTGTGTGTTTCTTTTTTCTCTTTCAATTCAAGAAATAAAAAATTAAAAAAAAATTTAGTCCAGCCCTGACTGGTTTGGCTCAATGGATGGAGCATTGGCCTGCAGACTGAAGGGTCCCAGGTTAAGGGCATGCACCTTGGTTGTAGGCACACTCTCAGTAGGGGGTGTACAGGAGGCAGCTGATCATGTTTCATGTTTCTCTCTCATTGATGTTTCTAACTATCTCTCTACTTTTCTCTCTATAAAAATTCAATAAAATATATTTTAAAAAATTTAGTCCAGTATATATATTTTTGCTGTATCCAATGAGCAAAAATGGAGCTGCCTCTCAGTTTATTTTATTATTTATTTATCCATATTTATTTTATTTTTTACCTCTCAGTTTTTACATCCCTCCTCCCTACTCCCTGTTCATCCCACCAAATCCCAATTTCTTTAGTAAGGCATGGCCTTATTTGTTGTTATTCTTGCATATTTGATTTTCTAATCCTGGTGTCTAAATCTATTAGCTAGTAAGAAATAAGAAGAAGCATTAGTGGTTCACAATAGGAATAAGTGTAATATTTCCTGAAATGCCTATAAAATTTTTAGAAAGGAAAAATGTTTTATCAGGCTCAGATCCTGTAAATCGGTGAACTCATTTTGTACTTTAAATTTTGATAAACATGCTTTAAAATAATTTAACTGCCTCTATCCCCATTGTTTTTGACATTCTTAAGGGGAATATTGCCTTGGGTGAAAAAGAATCCTCAGTGTTTATTAGTTAGTAAATAAACTGTCTCCTAAATAGTAATTATAGGAAATGATTTCATCTAATCAAACCTGTTTTAAAGCCCTGGCTGGATAGCTCAATTGGTTAGAACATCGTCCCTGTACACAAGGTTGTAGGTTCGATCTCAGTTCAGAGCACATACAAGAAGCAGCCAGTGAGTGTATAAAGAAGTGGAACAACAAATTGATGTTTCTCTTTCTCTCTCAATGAATCAATTAAAAAAAAAAAAAACTTTTTTTTTTTTTTAAATACAAATCATGAAGTGGTAAGTGAAAGTGTATGTTCCTGTTGGCTCAGAATTATTAGTCAGCTTTCTAGGGTCCCTGTTAAACTTGGTGGTTAGAGTGTTTCATTTTGGAGGAGTCTCTAGTTTCCTGCAATTCTGCTAAATGCAAATGTTGTTTCTGTGATCTGGGTAGCAAAGTTTATAAACCTGATGCCTCATATGGTAAACGTGTTTCATTTTGCCCAGGTGTGAGTCCTTAGGTCATGCCTAGTCTTTGATGAAACCAAGAACATAATATTCATTTTTTCTCTCTCTACCACCAACTAATATCCTTTGTTTTTTTTCATGTCTGATACAAGTTAGAGTCATAAATTGGTCATTTGGTTTAGAATTTATCTTTCAAGTTACCTTCTAAGGCAGCAGTTTTCAACCTTTTTCACCTCATGGCACACAAACTACTAAAATTCTGTGGCACACCAAAAGAATATATTTTTGTCAATTTGACAAAAAAATAGGTATAATTTTTATTTATTCACACTGGATAGCTGTTGTTGTGGTATCATTCTTTTATTTGATAATCTAAGGCACATGTGTCAAACACAAGGCCCGCGGGCCAAATCCGTCCCGCCAGGCCTTGCAATGTGGCCCGCACCGCGCTGTCATCACTGCACTCCGCTGCGTTTCCATCACAATGACAGTTTATGACTGTTCAGTAAACCATTCGGCCCGCGATTTAGGCTGGATTTTAGATTTTGGCCCCTTCTCTGATTGAGTTCGACACCCCTAATCTAAGGGAAAAGAAGTTGGTGCTTCTGGCTAAATAGACAAGTATTGCATGTTGAAAAAAATTTTGAGATACACCGCTTGAAAATTGCTGTTGTAAGGTGGTGTGCTTGTCTCATTCATCTTAGATAAAGTTCTTTGTCTTTTCAGTTGTCCTTATTGGAGATTCTGGTGTTGGAAAGAGTAATCTCCTGTCTCGTTTTACTCGAAATGAATTTAATCTTGAAAGCAAGAGCACCATTGGAGTAGAGTTTGCAACAAGAAGCATCCAGGTTGATGGAAAAACAATAAAGGCACAGATATGGGACACGGCTGGGCAAGAGCGATATCGAGCTATTACATCAGCGTAAGTCTCAACAGTTTTATAAGTTCTGTGAAATAGGCTGCCATCAAGTGAATTGGTTGCCATTTAGGTAATTAGTTATATTTTGTTATCATAAAAGGTTTTTTCCCTTTTAAGAATGCCAGTATTAGGATTTTGAAATTTATGTATAAATGGTTTTAAAAATATATAATCCATGCCTCGCTGTTGTGGCTCAGTTGGTTGAGTTGTCAGTCCCATGCACCAAAAGATTGTTTTGATTCCTGGTTGGCGCACAGGCCTGGGTTGTAGGCTCCCCAGTAGGTGGTGTGCAGGAGGAAATCAATCTCTCTCTCTCCCTCTTCATTTCCCTTCCTCTCTCTCTAAAATCAGTAAAAACATATTAAAATGTATATAATCGATATATTTAGTTCTTCCTAGCGTTTCCTTCTATTTTGTGGTTGTTTTCTAATAGTTACATATGTTTCTGTTTTCAGATACTATCGTGGAGCTGTAGGTGCCTTGTTGGTTTATGACATTGCTAAACATCTCACATATGAAAATGTAGAGCGATGGCTGAAAGAACTGAGAGATCATGCTGATAGTAACATTGTTATCATGCTTGTGGGCAATAAGAGTGATTTGCGTCATCTCAGGGCAGTTCCTACAGATGAAGCAAGAGCTTTTGCAGGTTAGTGATACTAGTTTCATGTTTTTACAGTGATTCTGTATTTTTTACTGTCATATTTTCAGTTTTGATAACCCTTCCAATGAGGTTAATCAGTTACAGTAGTTGAAAGTAAATATGAGTAAATAATGAATGCTTAGCAAGGATTGTTGTTTTTAAAGTATATGATGACTGTTGAGCTCTTTTGCTTAATTTTGAGTCATTAAAACACTATAGTTTTTTGAGTTTTTGCTGCCAAAAATTGAATGTAAATACTGTCTCCTTTTCTCTCCCTGTATTCTTGTTTCTTTTTCCATTATATCTCTGTGTTTACCAAAGCTGCTCTATGTGGTTCCGAAAAGTAGTAGACCTGGGAGTGTCAAGGATCATAGGCATTCAGCTGCTTAGGAATTAAAGCTTTTTAAGCTTTATAGGGGTTTACTGTTCTGGAAGGGCATTCTACCAGAAGGCAACATTGTACATTCTTGGCTAGTGGAGGTTGTGAGCCTCCACTGGTGATTATGCTGATTTTTGGTTTTCCAGGCAAGAAGCTTTATTTCAATAATATAGTTACAGAATTCTAAGTGAATCTTATGTACCCATCCTTATTTATACTATAGTTCTGTGGTTAAAGGACCATAAAAGATAGAGTATGAGAATATTTGATATTTTACTGTATTTTGAGTAGTGTTGTTATTCTCGTGGTAGTATTTAGGTATAACAAGTATTTATTTTAATGAACCCAATGAAAATTTCTTATAGTTAATTTTAATCTACTAGTGTAAGTAGAATGGTACCCTTATTGCCAACAAGTTGGGAAAGTGGAACAACAAATCAATTATTTCTCTCTTCCCTCTCCTCCTTTCCTCTCTCTCTATAATTAATTTAAAAAAAAAAAAAGGAAAGGAAAGGTCTTTTATATTTCCATTTAAAGTCTTGAGTGTATTATATCTCTTGTATTAACTTTGCCGAAAACTGAAGTTTTTGCGTCTCCCCACAGAAAAGAATGGTTTGTCATTCATTGAGACATCAGCTCTAGATTCTACAAATGTAGAAGTTGCTTTTCAGACAATTCTGACAGGTAAGACTTGCATTTTAAGATTATACCAAAGGAAAATAAAAGTTTTAGGGAGATAATTTAAACAAATTAATTGGGAAAACGAATGTCACACTCTTTGAGAATGACTGTCATTTGAGAGAGCCACTAGAGCAAGAGCTATAAAATTAGTTACAACTTTTGCTTGCTGAACTTTAATCATTCTAATTTGTCTGGTTTATAGCAGGAAAATACTTTGAAAATTATTTGCTCACTTCTATTATGATCCATGTATTCTATAATTCATGGTTACAGAATAATGTTTAAATGTACTTTCTAAGATAAATATTGAAATCCTGGCTGTGGAAAGATATAATAAATGCCTTATTGAAAGCCAATAAAATAAAGGCATCCTAGGTTCTGATGAGTGTTATAGAAGCAGCTAGGGAAAAATATCTTCTTAAAAATTTAAATGAAAAACAAGAAGTAAAATTCTCTCCTGATATATTGTAGAAGAAGCAGTGTGTCACCTGTGGAAAAAATCAGCAGTGATTGCATAAAAAAGTTTAAGTAGTGGGTAGGGAACAAAGTTCATGCTGTTTTGGAATGTGGATATGCAGACTAGGTCAACATCAAGGATAAGAAGGCATTTTATTTGTAAATGACTCATATATACCTTGACTTTATTAATCTTAATCCTCTAATAAGTACTTTGATAGGTTGTTTTAAGTACTTTAAATTATATGTTACTTTTAAGAACTTACTAGTTATTTGTTTTTAAATATATTTTTATTAATTTCACAGAGGAAGGGTGAGAGAGAGAGAGACAGACAGACATCATTGATGAGAGAGAATCATTGGTTGGCTGCCTCTTGCAGGCCTCGTACTGGGGATCCAGCCCGAACCCCCGGCGTGTGCCCTGACCACAGAAGCAAACCATGACCTCCTGGTTCATACGTCAACTCTCAGCCACTGAGCTGGGCAAGAGCTTGCTAGTTTTAATACATACCCGTGTTTCCCCGAAAATAAGACATCCTCCGAAAATAAGACCTAGCGCATGGAAAGATAAGACATCCCCTGAAAATAAGACCTAGCGCAACTTTGGGAGAAAAAATTAATATAAGACACTGTCTTATTTTCGGGGAAACAGGGTAGGATAGTCTTGTTCTAATAAAGTCTATATGGAGAAATGGTTAAATTAATGTTTTCAATTATAATGTGACAAGTTTCTTTATATATAGTACTTGTATTAGATGTAAACAGGCTTTAATTTTAAAATGTCTTATTTTACTCTAAAAAGGTAGGGAATAAGTCTAGGATTTAAAAGCATGAATTTGGAAGCCTAACTTGGGTTCTAGTCTGACTCCTCTTCTTATTAGCTCTATAATCTTAGATAAGTTACTTAATCTTTTTTAGGCCTTTTGTGTGTGTGTGTGTGTGTGTGTGTGTGTGTCTGTAAAATTTAAATATGTTTTGGGCAGTTCTGTTATTTTCTTTTTGGTGAGAGTCTGAATTTATAACAAATACCTGTGACACGATTTGACTTAACTGTTAGGTTGTGACTTCAAGGTTTTTGTCTCTATAATCCATAGAAAAAATTGCCTGTCACTGAGACATCTACTCTAGATTCCAAAATGTGTACATGAGTTTGTGCATATAAAATACCTAGCTATTCCTGGTACATAGAGAACATTTGATAAATAAGTAGCTAAATAGCAGTTAAGGTATGAAAACAATTTAAAAAAAAACCCTAAATATTGGTGAATCGTATACCTATCTTTGAATTCTTTTCTGTTATCAAAAAATAGTAACTAAAAGAAATGGTGCTGGGGTTGGATAGTCTTTGGATTATAGTTGCTTTCATTTAGAATCTTGTGTGTGGTTTCATTGCAGATCATTTCAAATAGGCAAGATTTGATTAAATATGCAGTATGTGTAAATCCTTTTCCCTTTATAACCGCTTATGTGACTTCTATTGACTCAATACATAGAATAATACTAAATTTAGACCTAGGAGTGTAGGCTTTTACTCTTTAACTATTTGGTTTCACTCCCTTTATAACTGAGGTCATTGAATCTCAAATTTATAGTGTCTTAAAATAAGGAAAGAGAAACAGGAAAGAGAAAAAAAGTCATCTTGAAGGTCTGAGTCTCTCAAGGCCTCTAAAAATGTCACTTGAAAGACTTTGTAGTCAGTCCTTGTTGTTGGGATATTTTGTATGTCCAAT